>NC_086159.1:27197925-27500956 GCF_035149785.1 Candoia aspera
TTCAGCTACTCTTGGGGAGTATATTTCTTTTGAGCCCTTGGGGGAAAGGAAGATGCATCAAGCTTTCTGATCCTCAGAAGCACTTCATCCAGGTCTTCTTTGTTGTTAGTGGGCATGATCTTCTTAAATAGAGGGCTGTCTTTGATACTGGGATTAGGTCAGTTGGCATTCAACATTATACTGGAGAAAGAATAATAGAAAAAATTAAGCAAGGAAACAGCTGAGGAAGTGCTATGGTTTCTAGGAAGAAAAGCAAGGCAGTTCCTCCAGAAGTGAGATGGCAAAATGCTGTCCAGTTTTGAAAGGGCCATTTTTCTGTGGGAGAGGAAGGAAGGAAGGAAGGAAGGAAGGAAGGAAGGAAGGAAGGAAGGAAGGAAGGAAGGAAGGAAGAAAGGAAGGTTGATGAGGAGGGGGGAATTCTGGTATAGGAAGGGACAAGACTAAGTGTCAATAATGCAAACATTGCCCAAAAAGGGCTGAAAGAAACTATGGGTCTGCAATAGGCATACTCTTACTAATATGTGTAGATGCACATATGTTTAAGATTACAGGGAGGGAAAATATAAATTCAGATAACTACATTTTCAAATGGAGCATTCAGGATTTATTTTCTGAATCACAGATTACTCTGCTCAAATTACAGTACAAGGAGAGTAGAGAGAGAAAAAATCCCCATTATTACCTTTTGTGCTGGCCCTTTTAGCAACTAGAAAATTACCAGGTGATGTAAGAGTTTTTGATGGCTTATTTGTTTTTCTTTTTGTTGCATGAATAACCTTTGGCCAGCAACACTGACATTTTGAATTGGCTGAAACTTTTCTCTCTTGATTGCAAAAGCTCTGGAATTTAATGGAATTAAATCCATGCAAATTTAATTCCCCAGCCAATTAGCATTTCTTTCTGGCATGGGGATGGATTAGGTTTTCTGTTCTCCATTAAACTCTGAGAAGGCAGATGTGTTCTTTTAGAGCTAAATAATACAACCAGATGTACACAATACCATAGAAAGAGAGGAAACTGGTGGCAACATGCAACAGCTGAATATCATGATCAGACATTGAATCTACTGTTGTATAAAACAGATCAGAGAGACAATTTTATATGAAACTTTATTCCTGAATATTTGAAGCTGCTTCCTAGTGAGTCAGGCAATTGGTCCATCTTGACTAGTGTTGTTAAATCACATTAGAGTAATTTCCACACTATTATTTCATAACATCACTTAGCCTGTGTTGAAGCTGGTCCACGTTACTTGTCGAATCTGGTTGGCTGGTGTGTAGTGCAAACTTAGGCCATATTGCTAGCTTATTGTTCAGTATGACATGTGAAGTTAAAAAATTGACATCAGGAAACCATTGTTAACTTGGGGATAGTGTGCTGAGTTTAAAACAACCTTACAGTAGCTTTCCGGGTCGCATCATTGTGTGCGTGTGTGTGTTTCCCTCCCTCCCATCTTGTAGATTTTGACTTCATGTCTCCCCTCCAGACAACCATAAGCAAAAGGCTGGAAGATAACACATGATGGAACTGAACTTTCTGCATGTGAAATACGAAACCTGCCAAACAGCTCCTTATATAAGTCAAATAATAATGGCCCACAATTTCGTGTAGGGCAATGGCTTAATATGGGAGCCCTAAATATAGTGCCCATGGGCACCAATATGCCTAGGGATCCTTCTTTGGCATCATCCTGGCCACATTCTTTACCTGAACTTTTCAAAATTTTCCTTTATTTAAAATAAATGAATGAAAAGCTGAAAAGCTGGGATTCAAGGTTGCTTCCCCCCCAAATGTGGAAGTTCAGTGTGTTTGTTTTCCCTGTGCATGTGGATGTGTTTCTCCATCTTCACTTTGTCTTTTGTGAAACTGATATTTTGATAGATTTTGTGGGAAAGAAAATGTGATTTGGCATTTGGAATTCATATCCTACCTCTGCCTTACAATCCCTTAGAATCATACAATTGGAAGGGAGCATTTAGGCCGTCTAGCCAACCGCCCTGCTCAGGACTGGAATCCAAATTAAAGGGTTCATAACAGCTGTCTGTCCAGCTCTGCTTGGACACATCTGGTCCAAAGTAACTGTAATGGTCTGTGGCTGATAGTAACACTAAATGCAGATAACAAGATTGTGTGAAAACGTCTTGTTTGGACTATCTCTGGTATCCAAGGCCAAGCTACCAAGCTGTTGGAGACATCTGCGTGGAGCTAAGCTGACTGGCACGAAGAGGGGGGCTGCATGGCTGAGAGAGGGAGGGGGCTTGTAGTCATTGGGTTGTTCAACTTGGGGAAAATGCAGGAACTTTCATTCACAACTTTTTTCACTGTTCTGTGTACTATTCTCCATTAAAGAGATTTCTACTGAAATCACATATGAATTGAATTTAATGGTAGATTGAGTAATACAGTCATTACAATAACACAGATAATTACACCAGTGGCATTTGGACCTTGGAAGAGAATTAACTTGGAGGTTATAAGTATTTTGTTGCCCTAAACTATTTCTCCAGGGACCTAGATATGACAAACATGGATGATCTTACAAGACCTACTAATTGTTTAAAATACATAATGGCAAGTTTTGTTTTTGTTGTTTATTCATTTAGTCGCTTCCGACTCTTCGTGACCTCATGGACCAGCCCATGCCAGAGCTTCCTGTTGGTCGTCAACACCCCCAGCTCCCCCAGGGACGAGTCCGTCACCTCTAGAATACCATCCATCCACCTTGCCCTTGGTCGGCCCCTCTTCCTTTTGCCTTCCACTCTCCTTAGCATCAGCATCTTCTCCAGGGTGTCCTGTCTTCTCATTATGTGGCCAAAGTATTTCAGTTTTGCCTTTAATATCATTCCCTCAAGTGAGCAGTCTGGCTTTATTTCCTGGAGGATGGAATGGTTTGATCCTCTTGCAGTCCAAGGCACTCTCAGAATTTTCCTCCAACACCACAGTTCAAAAGCATCGATCTTCCTTCTCTCAGCCTTCCTTATGATCCAGCTCTCGCAGCCATATGTTACTACTGGGAGTACCATTGCTTTAACTATGCGGACCTTTGTTGTCAGTGTGATGTCTCTGCTCTTAATTATTTTATCGAGATTTGTCATTGCTCTTCTCCCAAGGATTAAGCGTCTTCTGATTTCCTGACTGCAGTCAGCATCTGCAGTAATCTTCGCACCTAGAAATACAAAGTCTTTCACTGCCTCTACATTTTCTCCCTCTATTTGCCAGTTATCAATCAAGCTGGTTGCCATAATCTTGGTTTTTTTGAGGTTTAGCTGCAAGCCAGCTCTTGCACTTTCTTCTTTCACCTTCATCATAAGGCTCCTCAGTTCCTCTTCGCTTTCAGCCATCAGAGTGGTATCATCTGCATATCTGAGATTGTTAATGTTTCTTCCAGCAATTTTAACTCCAGCCTTGGATTCCTCAAGCCCAGCATGTCACATGATGTGTTCTGCGTACAAGTTGAATAGGTAGGGTGAGAGTATACAGCCCTGCCATACTCCTTTCCCAATCTTAAACCAGTCCGTTGTTATGTGGTCTGTTCTTACTGTTGCTACTTGGTTGTTATACAGATTCTTCAGGAGGCAGACAAGATGACTTGGTATCCCCATACCGCTAAGAACTTGCCACAGTTTGTTATGGTCCACACAGGTCCTTGCCATCTTTGTTTTTGATTATACCCATTTTTGCCTGGAATTTACCTCCAATATTTCTAATTTTCTGGAAGAGGTCTCTTGTCCTTCCTATTCTATTGTCTTCTTCCACTTCCACGCATTGCTTGTTTAAAAATAATTCCTTATCTCTTCTGGCTAACCTCTGGAAATTTGCATTTAATTGGGCATATCTCCCCCTATCACTGTTGCCTTTTGCTTTCCTTCTTTCTTGGGCTACTTCTAGTGTCTCAGCAGACAGCCATTTTGCCTTCTTGGCTTTCTCTTTCTTTGGGATGTATTTTGTTGCCGCCTCTTGGACAATGTTGCAGACTTCTGTCCATAGTTCTTCTGGGACCCTATCTACTAAGTCCAGTCCCTTAAATCTATTCTTCACCTCCACTGCATATTCCTTAGGAATATTAGTGAGCTCATATCTAGCTGATCTGTGGGTCTTCCCTAATCTCTTTAGTCTGATCCTAAATTGTGCAAGAAGAAGTTTGTGATCTGAACTACAGTCAGCTCCAGGTCTTGTTTTTACTGACTGTATAGATGTCCGCCACCTTTGGCTGCAAAGGATGTAGTCAATCTGGTTTTGGTGTTGTCCATCTGGGGAAGTCCATGTATAAAGCCGTCTCTTAGGTTGCTGGAAGAGAGTGTTTGTTATGCACATTGAGTTGTCTTGGCAAAATTCTATCAGCCTATGTCCTGCTTCGTTTTGTTCACCCAGGCTATGCTTACCTGTAATTCCAGGTGTCATTTGACTGCCCACCTTAGCATTCCAGTCTCCCGTGATGAAAATAACATCTCTTTTAGGCGTGTTGTCCAGTAGGTGCTGCAGATCCTCATAGAACTGCTCTACTTCAGCTTCTTCAGCATCTGTGGTTGGGGCGTATATTTGGATCACTGTGATGTTAGATGGCTTGCCCTGAATTCGAATTGAGATCATTCTATCATTTTTTGGATTGTATCCAAGCACTGCTTTAGCCACTTTACAATTAATTAGGAAGGCTACTCCATTTCTTCTGTGGTCCTCTTGTCCACAGTAGTAGATCTGGTGGTCATTTGATGTGAAGTGGCCCATTCCAGTCCATTTTAGTTCACTGACGCCCAAAATGTCTATCTTTAATCTTGACATCTCGCCAATAAGCACATCCAATTTGCCCTGGCTCATAGATCTTACATTCCAGGTTTCGATGGTGTGTTGATCCTTAGAACATCGGATTCGCCGTTCACCACCAGCACCGTCAGCTGCTAGCCGTCCTTTCAGCTTTGAGCTAGCTGCGTCATCACGTCTGGGGCTAGTTGAACTCATCCTCTGTTCCTCCCCAGTAGCATTTTGACCATCTTCCGACCTGGGGGTCTCATCTTCCGATGGTATATCGACATATCTCTGGTTGTACTGATCCATTGGGTTTTCACGGCAAGAATACTGGGGTGGGTTGCCATTACCTTCCCCAAGGATCGCATTTGGTCTGACCTCTCTGTCATGACCTTCCCGTCTTGGGTGGCCCTTCACGGTTTAGCTCATGGCATCATTGAGGTGCTCAAGCTCCAGCACCACGACAAGGTAACGATCCTTTGCTGAAGAATGGCAAGTTAGGGATATCCTAATGTCCCACAATTCATTGAAAAAGAGCTTGCACTATTTATAAAGAAGTGCACTTTAGGCATATTACAACTAGTCCCAGCCATTCACAAGGCAGTGATGGAACAGAAAGAGTGGTTCAACTACAAAGCAAATTCTAGCATTAGTAGCTTTGTTAAGTTATAACACGTTGTTATAATTATGAATCCTATTTCCAACCTTGGAAACAAACTTGTGCCCTAACTGGACCTATGTCAAGAAAGTCTATGTATCAGATGCAAAAGCAGCCTACAAATTCTACTTTGAAGACCATCATATGCCAAAAGAAATGATCTGAAGGAAGAGTCTTAACCAACAACTTTGTAGGAACCTCAATGTTATATTCTCAAGACCAAGAGAGGCAAGGTTAAGAGAAGCAGAAGACATTTACAGCTAGCACAGAAACCTCCAGAAACAGAGTTAAGCAAGGTACACTTGGCAACAGACCAAAATACTGAGACTGAGTTAATATATTACTAAGAGATAACAATAGCAATCTAATCACATCATCAGACTCCTACACCTCATCTTCAGGCACAAAACCTGTGACTTCTAGATGCAGGGTGGCCTGAAAGTCTGCATGAAACTAGTTTATGCAGGTAGAAAATTCACTACCTATTGTGGCAGAATAATCCCCAAGTGTTATTACTTGTGATTGCCAGCCTATTCATCACCTCCAAGTTAGGGCACTAAAAACATTCATGTTATTTACTGTGTTTTTGAAGGTTACACAGAGTTCACGATTGAATGGAAAGATGAGGTAATGAAATGTGGTTCTAGTTACTGAAAAGGGAAGAAGGAGAAGCCAGTCCTACAGATGACAGGGAAGAAAAGAGGCAGCTGGAGAAGGAGAGCTTCTGCTAAGAAAAGACCTGCAAGCAGTTGTACGTATAATTTTGCTCTTGTAAATAAATTAGGTTATTGTTGTTTAACAGAGTCTGGTCATTTTATAAAACCCGAAGAGATGTTTTGTTTTGTAGCATGCCAGCTTCCTGATTCAGGTTTTTAAATTAAAAGAATTTTTTAAAAGTTCAGTAGGGACGGGAATGTAGTAGGCCTCTAAGGAGACGATCAGCAATGAGTTTATGCAAAAACAACTTGACTATATAATTTAACTATTCAGTGCAATTATGTCTGGGTAACACATGTCTGATTCTGTCACTTACCTTTCCTTTAATAGTTCCCTCTTTCCCTCTCATTCCTGTCTTTCTATCTTTCTATCATCTCTCACCTCTCTCTCTCTCTCTCTCTCTCTCTCTCTCTCTCTCTCTCTCTCATTTCAGGATAATATCCCAGGTATCTGATGAAGCCAACTATGAGCTATGGATGGTTATGTGATATTTATTTATAACATTTTTATAAGATGATGAACTTTTATCAGTCTTTAAACAACTTGTCATATAACTGAGAATTGTTCTTTGAAACCATAACCTTCGACTAATAACTTGGTAAAACCGACACATTCTGAATGAATCTGTGCATAGCTAGCTAGATATGTATCCTCTCTTTGAAGGAAAATTGGATATTCTTTGTGGATTTTTTTTTTTGTGAGAACCAATATACTTTGAAACCTCATTCTAATGGGCAATTGTGGGGAAGAGGATCCATCATTCCCCCAAATCTCTCGAACCAAAGAATACTTCATTGGGGTGACCCAAATTTTGCCATTTTTGTCATTTGCAATTTGCTATCATTAAGAAATGGTGCAAACAATATATTCTGTGTAATCTGCGTAAGGGTGTTATTATGCAAACATTGCAAATCACAGTAGATTTTTGTCCATTGCCTGCAAACTGGACAATTGTAGTTTCTTTGCAATAGATGGTCTAGACCGTACTGTGAAGCACAGTGCTTTCCTTAAAATGTTATGCAATTCTTTTAAAAATGAAACATTTAGTTTCCCTTCCGTAAGCAGAAGAGATGTTGAAAGACTGCTTTGGAAAAAGGAAACTAACAGAAAGGAAAACCAGAAAGGAACAAATAAAATTTCACCAGAAGCTGATCAACATGTGAACTGTATGGATAAACTATGAAAGTTTAATTCACCTTTGGAAGCTGGGATTTGAAGAATGGGGACCTCCTGTAATTATGAAAAGTTTTAATTGGCAGTGGTAAAATGGAGTAAAAGGCTTAACGCTTCACTGCTGATGGTATATTTTGAAACTGTCATATAAAAGAGAAACGTTACATGAGAAGGTGAGTGGCTTATTATTATTACTATTTGTTACCACATGTGTTTATGTTTTTAAAGAAGATTTATTTGCCATTTTTCTCTCTCAGGGAAAATCCAAATTCATACAAAATACTATTATTGCTATTTTGTGTGTGTGTTTGTGTGTGTGTGTGTACCTTCAAGTCTGTGTTGACTCCTGATGACTGTCTGGACAAGTTCCTGTAGTTTTATTGGCAAGATTTTGGAAATGGTTTGCCCTTGCCTGCTTCCTAGGGCTGAGATAGACTAGGGAACTGGCCCACGGTCACCCAGCTGACTTTTTGCCACTATCTCCTGGTTTCTTGCCTGGTGCCTTAAGCCTTATGCCAAACCGGCTCTCTTATTATTGCTATTACAACACTATTATTATTTGATATTTCTAGACATAGCTGGCAGTATGGATGTATCTTTAGCTGTTGACAGAAATATGCCCATTTGGTCTCACTGGAGAAAATCCTTTCCTGTGCCATTCCAGAAGATGAGAAGATATCCAAGTTAACACTCCCTCTCCACAAAACAGCTGCTCCACATATAGAATGAGCCAATTATACATACCTTTGGCACTGGATCTGAGTTATAAATTTTAAGACTAGCTAGGTTCTTGTTACATGTGGTATGATGTCTACAGATTCACTCCTAGCGGTTTAGTTTGCTACAAAAGCACAGGGCTGCTTTGAGAGATACTGAAAGTAGAGGCAGGTGGCATAAGATAAGGCTAAAGACATGAGAATCAGAGCAGCAGAGTAGTAAGTAAACCTTTATTACGGTCTTTGACCAACGTGTGTGCCTGTGTGTGTGTGTGTATAGACACACACATACATACATACATACATACACACAGTATATACACACATAAACATATATGCATATACATACATACATAAAATACATAAAATGTACATTAAATATGGCAATTAAAATAAGTTATATGAATTAAAGAGGAAGAAGGAAGGGGAGGGGAAAGAGTTTTAAAAGTATCAAGGAAATGTAGTTCTGTTGGACAGTATTTGTTGCCTCACACTTGTAGCAGTGAGGCAGAATTTGGCAATGTTATGGGTGATAGCACTTTTATAGTCTGCTAAAAGATAGGAGATGAAGGGAGCAAGGCAGGTCAAGGAAAGGTAAATGAGCTGTGTGCTATTGTGACAAAGAATTTATCCTGTGAAAACTTTTAAAAAATCACAAATTTATCCCTATATCTAGCCTGTCACTTTATATTTATCTGTGGTTACTTCCATGCTACTGTTCATCATGAGATTCAACTTTTGTTTCTTATGACCTATACAGTTTTTAAAATCTTATTTATTTGTTTGATTTTTATTCCACCTTTATGTTTGGTCTTTTATTTTGGTTATTTAAAGCAGTGTTTATCCCTAAACTTCCACCTCTTATTTTCTCTGCAACAACTTGGTGAGGTGGGATTGGGCTGAGAGAGAGTGGCTGGCCCAAAGTCATCCAGCCGGGCCTCATGCCATGTTTTTGATCAGCTCATCAGTGCAAAAGTGCTTGCAATAAGGTCCTTCTAGGTAGCCCAATGGGTTCAGCCCCACAACTGCTGACAGGAAAAGAAAACAGGCTTTTGGAGACACAATGCAGAATGACTGTGGTGGAGAGGATGGGGTTATGCATGTAATCTTGCCCCCATGCTCTTTCTTCTCTGTATTCCATGTATTCATCTAGAAGATCTGAAGAAGGATTGTATTCACACTTGCTTGAACAGGGGTACAGCTGTCAGCATGAGTACAATCTGAGACCCTAATAAAACAGGATTGGGGATCAAGTGGAAAGCTGAATTGCTGTTGTTGTTGTTATTTTATTGGCCACCCATCTCCAGGGAACTTTGGGTGGCACACAGAACTAAGAGAGACATAACAACAACTAAAAATATTAAATCAATAGACAACCCAGAGTAACATGCTCTAGTAACAAAATCCACAAAACAAAACAAAACAAAACAAAACAAAACAAAACAAAACAAAACAAAACAAAACGAGGGCCGTTAAACAAGCAACAAACATCAACCCCACTAGTGTCGAACTGAACATAAGTACATCTCTGTCAGGCTCTGCCTGCTAACCAGTAAAGACACAGACGCTAGCGTAGGCTTAGGTTCTGGCTTTATTGAGAAAACAGAGTGCATGCCTTTAAAAAGATGAGAGTGAGGGGAGCGCGCTGGAATGGGATTTAAATAGCCCGCGCCGGTCAGCGCTCCACCCCACCTTATTCCAGGGGCACCCCACGAGTCCCACTGGTATCGTCCTTGTCAGGTGAGAGGTCGTTCAGCCCCCCTGCGCCCCGGGCATCGCCTCGATCGCCTTCCTGAACGGTAATGATTCATTGCCGGCGATCAGGCTCTTAATCCCTTTGACAGCTCGGGCGCGCCTCTCCTGTTGTCTTGTCAATTACCTTTTGGCAACTTTGTATCTTTGTCTTCCACGCCGCCGGCATTGGTTGTTACTTAGTTTCCAGCACCTGTTGCTTTCTTTTTGTTTCATGGTTGCCTTTTGCCTTAATCCGCCAGGGACCCATTTCCCTGTATTGTCATGCGAGCCGTTGCGATGTGACAAGCATTGCAACGGTGATCATGACAATCTCTTATTCAGATCTGGCTGAACTAATGGAGGTTGGGGACAAGCCTCACGCAATCAGGGCCTTTGGTGTCATGTCTAACTGGCCTGATCTGGAATTCCAAGCTGCATGTATGGAATTTCTCTGGTGAAGAGATGTGGTGAGACTCCTGCTTCTGTCTCTACTGTCTCTTCTCACTTCTCCCTCCCGTTCTGGTCTATGATCTGAAGAGAAACCAGAGCAGTTCTGGATGGTAGATGATTAACATTACAGTTGTGATTCCGCCTTTCTCCTGTGCTGATCTAGCTGGAGGTTTTAAGGCTGACTATCTTCGAGGGAACCCTGGGGCACCTTGGAAATCCATAGAGGTTTTGTTTTATTTTTGTTTTCTTGTTTCTTTTAATGAGTGGATCTGATAGCAAACTTTCCTGGCAAACAGCTAGCTCACATCTCTCAGTCTTCTTCTTTTTAGTTCACTTGATGAGGACAACACGGCTCTTCAGTGTTCCATCAGGGCTGAGTCCCGGGCTCCTCCACAACAAATGGTGATTTTTGTGGCAAATTGTTAAGAAAGCAGCAAGGGAGTGTGGGCAAGCGTTCTCTGAAGAAGAAGAATTAGGAAATTAATCAGGTGTAACCTGAATAATTGCACTGAACATTTTAATCTCATATTCAGCAAGGGAAAGAACAGCAACAGGAAAGTAGCCATCATTCAACAGTACCTTATGCAAAGAATTCTATCTTGCCCACAGGTGAGTTCTTCAGGAAACAAAGAGTGACTAAGGAACATGAAGCCCTACCACATTGTTCTGACGTTGAGCCTCATCGCTGTCATCACTGAAGCTCAGCGTAAGATTTGGATTCATCCATTTTATTCTTCTTTTCCTTCTTTGCTCCTTCTCATCTTTCTTTTCCTGATAAAGAATCAGAAGATTCTTAGGTAAATAATCTGTTGCAAGCTTCTCCATTATCAGTGAAAAGACTATGTCCTTACCTGATAATGGGAAGGCTGTTAGAAAGAAAATTCCATTATGTACATGGGGATAAATTGTTTCTAAATAAAATATAGTTCAGTCACTGGAATTCTTGCAACCCCATTCCATTCTTCTTAATAAATCTTGCTAAAGAGAACTCTGTGAAATTCATGCTTAGAAAGAATCCCATTCAGTTTAAGGTCAAACCAATGACAGTCAATATATGTACCCCTTCTTCAGGAGAGACGAAAACTTGTATCCCCTCATAAACCCACCAAAAAAGTCAGATGTAAAAGGCCTTCTGAAATATCAATAGTGATGTTGGGCTGTTCTGATCTCTGAGATATTGTTGTAACAAAAAAGGGGGCAGAAAAGAGAAGGCCCACCATCATAGTACCTAATAGCAACATTCCTGAGAAGCCAACTCCCTTCTGAGGAGGAGATAGTAGAAATATCTCCTGCCTGTCCACTGAGACTGTTTTGTGCAGCATTTTGCTGATAAAGTTGCTCAGATAAGCCAAAGTCTTGACTGTTCATGGGTGAAAGCCAGTGTGTGACTGGGGTAACATTTTGCCATGTCAGCTGGAATTCCTTTTGGCTTCAGACTCTGATTGTGCTTTTTGGTATGTCCTCAGCCACTTGTGGGCTGGAACCATACCCCTCCTAGCTCTTATGTGGGGCTGGAGGAAGTGTGACAAGCTGGATCTGTGAGATTATCGACACATCACCCCAGGAAGGAGTGGTGCCAGCAGATTTGAGTAAGACTATGATGTGTTCCCTCCTTAAGGGGCCCTCCTTGAATTTGACTGTTCCTGACAACTGTTGCCCAGTGTAAGAGGTTGTGTTGCCTGACAACTGTTGCCCATTGAGGAGGCTTGGAAGGGAATGGAAAGAGGATAGACATAGACAATCAAGAGAAAAAACATGAGTCAGTTGACAGTTTATCTCATAAATGGCTACTTAGACCAGACAGAAACTTGGGAAGAAGCTTTTTAAATAATTCAGAGAAACTCCAACTTAATTAACATACTATAATTGAAAGTGGGAAATTTCTGTTATGGTTTCCAATATTCTTATATATCCCAGTCTAGTATTAAAGATACCCTACTGAAATCTGTGTAGTTCTTGCTTCCTTGATCTTGCCTAGCTGTGTGGGGCTTGACACTATGGTCACCAGAGTGAGTAACCTTGGTTGGGATCTGGATGGGAATCATGTGCAGCCTTTTATACCATTCATATAGTATCCTTCTGGAGCAATTGCAAAGCCAGGAGCTCCTTCTTTAGTGGATAGTTTCAGGTGGTGGTGTATGGGAACAGAGATTGGCCTAGATAGTCATTCCTTTATGGATACTGTAGGATTTCTCTCCTCCCACCATCTTCAACATTTACCCGAATCTACTTAGAATGTCATCTGTAGGTTTGGGATACAGTACCATCAGAATGCTGATGATAGTCATGTGTACACTGTTGCCTGTGGAAATTGCTGGGATTGAATGTGACAAAACAGGCTAAATCTGGACCCAAACAAGACAGTGATGCTGCTTTGTGCATTGAGGTGCTCTGCCAACTCCAATGTTGTTTCTTGACAGGGAAGCTGTAACCCTTAAGAAGCAATACTGTGACCTGAAGGTCCTCCTAGACTTGTCACTACTAGTGGATTGGCAGGTGGACTCTGACATTGTCCGGCTTTGGCTGGCATGCCAGTTGTAGCCCTATTGGAGCAGGAGAGAACTTTGATGGCAACCCATGCCATCGTCATTACCTGTTTAGAGTACTGCAAGGTTCTCTACGTGGGACTGCCTTTGAAAACCACCCAGAATGTTAAATTAGGGCAGAATGTGATGGCCCATTTGTTAGCTGGCACTCTTCACTATGAGCATATTACATTAGTGTTATGAATTCTGCATTGGCTGTCAATTGGTTTCTGGATATAATTTAATATGTAATTCAATAAAGCCTATATGGTTTGGAACCCGGCTACCTCCGTTTCCAGTCAGAATCAAACTGATACATTCTTTGCAGGAGAAACTATTGTTGGTCCCTCGCTTCTGTAGAATAATGGATGCTGAGGGCCAGAAACATGGTTTCTCAATAGGAGCACCTGTGCTTTGGAACAACCTCCCTATAGAGACGTGAATTACCTCCACTATGATGTCTTTTTTGGAAGTCATTGAAAATGGAGCTCTTTCAAAGGGTGTTTGGAACCTTAGATGCTCCCACCTGTGTTTGGTGATTGGATATTGTGTTGGTCCATTATATTTTATTATATGGTTATTTTGATTCTTAATTTTTTTAGTAACATTCTTTTAATGTGCTTAATCTGGATGTTTTAGCTGTGTAACATGAATATTTTAATTATACTGTTGTATGTGGATGATGTTAACTATTGGGAGTCTGTCTAGATTACAGTGGTATACAAATTTGATAAATAAATAAAAACACATGCCTTATGTATATGGAAATGGAAGAATGGAGCATGTTCTCAGTTTCATGCAGCAAAATATTTTTGACCAGCCTTACCAGCCCTTCATCTCTGACACACTCCTTCCTGGCTTCCCCCAGCAGGGCTCCTACACAAAGTATCATATAAGGTGCAAAGACCCACACTTCTCCAAAGGGCTGCCTTGCCACTTACATTGTCTGTGAGAAGCCCTTTTCCTATAATATTTATGCCTACTGTAATGTACAATTTGTCTAATTTGTTTCCCTTCTTTTTGTCTGTGTGTATGAACTTGTCATGTTCAGTTAGTTGTACTGTTCATGTTGTTTAAGTTCACACTCAGATAAGAATTTTAATGCACATGTATCCGAACATAGGCATTTTCTTTTCAATTTTTGCAGAAAGAAGCTCACATAGGATAATTTGAAAGATGCAATCTCTTCCTCCATATTATATCTGTAAAAATATATGGCTACACAAGGTTGGAGATGAACAACCATTTTTGCTTCACTGTTGTTGGGATATTTTTTTAGGTCAAAAGATGTATTTGTATGTTCAGAAATTCACATTCTAGCCATCTTTTATCAGTTAAGAGATTGGCCTCCTTGCCAGTTTGTACAGAGGCCCTTGGTCAACAACTGGAAAATGTCCACCTTAATTAGATGAGGGATGAATTGGATTCTAAAGTCTAAATCCAATTCACCCTCCAGGGTTCTGTTCCACATGCTCTCACATGCTTATATATAGGCAGGGACAGCTCAAGAACAGGCCTTCTCAGTGCTGGCCTTCCACAATTGAAATACCCCTCCTGCTGTGGCAGGCATGTTTATTTTCCCCAGGCCTTTTGATATATTCAATATATTTTTCTTATCAGTCTTTATATTATATTACACTGGGGCTTTGTAATTTTTTTCTGTTCAGTTTGAATTTCAAAGTGCAATTTTAGAATGGGAAAACGTTGTAGAACGGCATATAAAATTAAATAAACTTTCTGTATATGTGTTTGTGCATATCTAGACAAACCATCTAAACTGAAAAAAGATTTCTGTCTTTCTCAGAAATGAGAAAGGTGGGAAATTTGGTGAGAAGGAAACAGTTAAATAAATGTTATATAAGGGGAAGGAGCAATTGCATTAGTGATTTGTATATGTGTTATTGGAAGGATTTATAGAAATAATGTGATTTTGGTTTGATATAGAGTAAGGGATTGATTATGGAAATTGCTGTATATTCTTCCTGTTGAAAGTTGGAAGTCACCTTTCTATGTAATCTTCAAAAAATTCTTTTTTCTTGTGTTTCTCACTTTTTTTAGTTTTTCTTTTTCTTTTTTCTTTTTGTAGTTTTTATCTTTGCTTTTAACTCAATAAAATTACTTTTAAAAAAAAGGTGGGAAATTTGTATTCCTTAATAGTGCTTAAATGCACAAATAAATAAATAACATTTTTAAAAAACCTTATATTTATTCTGTTGCTGCTTTTACTCTCATTGTTGCTATCAACCCTACACAAGACACCAGTTCAATAACCTTAGAAATGTCCTCTTTCCCTTTCAGAGAGCTGGCTGATGGAAACCTTGAACTGTTCCAGTGACTTTGAATCACGGATAGACTGCACTTGGTCTGAGCTTCAGGAGGCAAATGCCTTTGTCAAGATGCACCTTTTTAACAAAGAAACAAGTTTGTGAGTGGCTGAGCACTGATCCATTGAAGAACACTTTAAAGGAATTTGTCTGTGTGTATGTAAAAGAGAAGTGGGGGGCAAAGGAGGATTTCTAGGGTGGGCATACGAAAAGGGTGGATGCCAGGAGCCAGGAGCCCATGGAATAGATGCAACTCACATCTCTGATACTGAATGGCAAGTTAGAACTGTGCTGTCCACTGATCTTTCACATGTTCTAAATGTCCCAATAGTATTCATATTTCAAGGAAACCATTAATTTATTCAAGGAAATAATAATAAATAACTAAACATTCTGTATTTTGGGAAAAAAAAATAGGAAATCAAATTTTAGGAGAAAATACTATTTAAAAGTAAATTCTATCTTTTTAAAAGAAATGTGCCCTTTCAGATAGGATCAAGAGGGAATAGATATATGGGTGAATACTTAGAAAACTACCACTGTGCCAACTTGGTCTTCTGAAAGTTATCTTCCCTTGAGAAAGAGGAAAGAACTCCCCTAGGAAGGTTTTCCTTAACAGTCTTCCTGTAGGGTTTAATTGATGCATAGGAAGGCTAGAAGACTTCAGACTGCAAGTGATAGGATTGAAAAAGGGAAGATGGGGCACTTATGCACTCACTAGGCCATGCTTTTCACACATTTTGTCTCTGGAAAGCTTTGCTGAATTTTTCTTCTCCCTGAATGAGAAACCTCAAAACAATTCCTTTTCATCATACTGAATGGGAAAGATGGAAGAAGAAGCAGAAGGAATTTTGGGCACAGAATTATGCAGATGTGTCATCAGCCACAAATACTGTAGATTGATTTATCCATTCTTGTTTAAGGGGTTTTTCTTAGGGCTGAGTTAAAGTGCTATATACCAGTCCTTGAACAAGTAGAAAACGAGAAAAATATAAATTTTTCTGCCCCCACTGGTGACCTCTGTCCTGCCATAACAACAATGTTGGCAAATGGTGCTGTTTTTTTTTAAATAATGTCATGCAAGGAATTTCAAAACAAGGATTGTTGGATTTCCCAGTTTAGTTTCCCTCCCTGTAAATGTCACCAGCTGCTGGGAAAATCTCTACCACTCAATCTCCTTTACCTGGGATGGGGATGGGGTTGGGGATGGGGGAGGAGGTGAGTTTTCAGAGAAGGACAGACCAGCGGGGTTAGCCATCTGTTAAAATTTGTTCTGGTTTTGAGCAAATGTTTTGCATAGTACATTCAGAGAGACTCCAACTGATAGCTGATGCAGCATAATTTCTGGACTCACACTGCTAAATTCATATCCAAAAGCAACAGCTGATAGGTGTGGTGAGAATTTCATCATGAAGCAGCAGAGCTCTCTTGCACTCACTTCACCATGCAGATTTCTCCAGCGTCACTGCTGGTAAGCTGTTGTTCAGGCTGATTCAGATTTCTGAGCTGAGGATGGGCTTAGAGATCTGGCAGGTCCAGAAGGAGAGCCTGTATGAATCAACTAGATTTTCCTGCTGCCCAAAGACAATGGCCTTGGAAGACACTGCCTATGGATTAGAGGGGAAAGGGCATGACCCTACCAGTAAAAATGGCCAATAGGTGCCTGGCTGATCCTATTCTTTGGGATTACCAGGCTGTGCCATCAGCAGCATGATGAGGGAAGTGTGTCGTAGTGTATCCACAACAGATTCAGTGTTGGGGTAAGAGGGAAAACATTACTGCAGCACTGCTACACTTAAGGATGACTGTAGGTTAACTCAGGCATGGGTTGGATGTCAAAGAGAACATCATGAGGACACCACTGAAAAAAGAGATGGTTGGGAAATATTTGTGTGGCAGTGAAATGAAAGTGAGGAAAGCTCTAAGGCTGATTTCAGATGTCTAAGGCTACTTCGGCATTGCTCATCCCTTGATGGGTAATTGTTATTGGGAGACAGACAAGGAGAGTGTTGGTACTTCTGAGTGTCTCAGTGGCTTTTGGTACTTTGAACTATGGTGTTCTATTGGTTTGGGGGGAGCTGATGGTAGGAGGAACTGCTCCTATCTCTCCAGTAGCTATCAAAAAGAGGTACATAAGAACATAAGATTAGGCTTGCTGAATTAGGCCAGGGTCCATGAATCAAGCATTTTATTTCTCTCAGTGGCTAATCAGACATCTCTGGGGTGCTTTCAAGCAGGAGATGGAGACATACCCTTCTTCTATTATTGTTCCCCTGCAACTGCAATTTTGATGTGCGCTGCCCCCCAAGACTAATAACCCTTAATAGAACCATCTGTCACACATTTATCTAATCCTGTTTCAAAGCTATTAGTGGCCATCACCACATTTTGTGGCAATGAATTCCACAGTTTCATTTATGTGCTGCATAAAGAAGTGTTTTCTTTGTTTATTCTAAAACTCTTTCACTGTTCACTTTCCTATGCCATGCATAATTTAATACATCTCAAAAATTCCCCTGCCCAGTCATCTTTTTTCTAAGCTAATGAGTCCCAAATGTTTGAACCTTTTTTTCTGTAAGGAAAACATTCTAGTGCCCTGGTAATTTTTGTTTGCCAACTTCTGTATGTTTCTCAGCTCCATTCTATGATTTTTCAAATGTGGCAACAGGAACTACACACGGTGTTCCAGATGTGTAGTATTGATTTGTATGAGGGCATTATAGTGTTGGCCTTGGTATTTTCCGTCCCTTTCCTAATGTTTCTTAACATGGAATCTGCCTTTTTCACAGCTACCACATACTGAGTCAAAATTTTCGTTGAGCTAACCACTGTGACTCCTAGATATTTTTCCTGGTTTCTTACAGATAGCTCAACGCCCATAATGTTTTTTTGCCCCAATGAACATTACTGTACACTTACTTAAATTGAACTGATTTGACCATTCATCTAATTCAAAGAGGTCCATCTGGAACTCTTCACAATCATTTTGGTTTTTTCCCCATGAATAGTTTGATATCATCAACAAACTTGGTCAGCAACCTGCTTACCACATTGGAAAACTACTTCTCAGCACCACTGGGGTTTTTCTAGGGGATTTTGTAAAGCCTGGCCTTATCTCCCATATTATTTAATCCATATACTACTAAAACTCTCATGTCTGTCTGTTTGTAACCTTTAACTGGGCAAAATGGTGCATCGCAGGGCACGAGTTTTTGAACCAAGGTACCTCAAATGGGCTAACTTACAGAATGCATCCAAAATCCAGGACCCATGACTCCTGTGGAATTGAAATTTGGCAAATTTTATAAAACATTTTATGACATAAAAATTATCATAAAACATTTTATGACATAATATAAAATGTCATAAAACATTTCCTGTAGCCAACTCCTGATGTTTGACTGTGGTATACAGTTCAATATGAATGACATGGGCTATTTTCAAGGCAGATACATCTCTGAATATCTCCCTGAATTTTTAAGAACTTTTCCAGTGACAGCAGTAGATTAAAAGCTCTGCCATTGTTGAAGGCATTGAGGAATCTGTAAGGAAATATCTCTGAAATGATGACCCAATGGGTCACAGGTTGTCTAGTACCTGTTTGAAATTGTAGGGGAGGATCATTTTCAGATCTGGAGTTATCAACATACACTACTCAACTGTACTTCCCCTTTCCTATGAATTCCAACCTTTTAGGGTCTCTAAGCTGAAAAGAACTGATGTGGGAGATCAAGCTATGAGATGACTTCCCATTATTGGGAATTCTTGCTTTGTTCCATCTTACAATCACAGGACTCCCTCCACTTCCCAAATTCACTTCTTTTGCTTTCTTTTTGAGAGAGAGAGAGAGAGAGAGAAACCCCAGAGGAGAGGTTTTGCTGTTCTCAGTTAATGACTGGCTTGATCCCCCCTCCCTCACATAAAGACATGATGGGCTAACTCTACCAGGTGAAGTACAGGGGTGTGGCACCAGTGGCACAAGGAAGGGATAATGGCTGGATACTGTGTAGCAATAAAAAATGATTAAAGTTTGGTGGGGGGGCGGGTAAAGCCAGCAGTTGTGTTGAATAGGCATAGATAGATTGTGGTCCAATCAAAGCATTTACCAAAGCTGGAGTGCTGTGCTTAGTTCTCTCTGCATGACTGGAAATCTTGGGCAACAGTGGCCTGTGATCATACAGAAGGAGCTCTATTCAGGTTCGGTTATATATGTGTGGGCCTTCCAATGAATATGTACATGTAATCATGACAGCGTATGTGATTATGCTTCCTCCTCCACATATTAATTATAGTTTGAGGAAATACAAGTTGAAGTTCCCTATTGTGAAGATGAGAAACTATTGCTTGCTAGCAATGGAGAAGTGGACACCATCTGCCCTTTTGTTTTCTTTCAGAAAATGGAGAAGTGGTGTTTCAGCTATTGTCTTCCACCTCTGTTACTCTGAAAGAGGAACTATTTTTCAGTCTGACAGGGAGGTGGAAAAAGCAGGGTGATGAAGAGGAGTGGGTGGTTTGATCATCTAACATTTCACAGATGAAAGTTGGGACTTTCTATAACAGCCTTCATAAATTTTTTAGATTCCTTGAAATTCAGTTCCCAGAATTCCATAGCCAGCATGGCATTGCTGAGGATTTTAGAAATTAAGGACCAGACATTTGAAGGTATCAAGACTGGGGCTACCCAGAGTCCTTCAGGACTGGGGTAGATTATAACTGCAAAATAAATAAATATTTATTTAAATAAAAATGGCTTGGCACCTGCAGGACCACTTGTACCAATCTGATTCATAACACTTAAGGATATATTCCTGGGAGAAGCTGCTAGTGGTGCCCCAATTTTGTTAGGTGAGGAGGGCTGAGGCCAGAAAAAAAATGCTTCTCCTTCATGGAACCAGCTCTCTGGAACAACCTCCCCCAGGAGCTGGACTGCTTAGTTCAGTGATGGCCTTCTGGAAGTTGGTGAAAACCATATTGGAGGGATTGCTCTCTTGTGTAATTGTTCACTTTATTTTTCCATTGCTTATTCTATGGTCCGAACATCAGCCATTTTATACTGTCTTGCTTGATGGAAGAATTCTGGAGAAGTTGAAAGCGTACACATTTCTTTACGATCTTTATGTTAGTATAATAAAGGTATTAACCTAATTCTGGGATTGTTCATATTGTTAATGTAAGAAATCTTTGCTTTTTCAATAAAACAAAGTTCTGTTGCTTACAGAAACCTCACAAAGATGATCTGCAATAGCCAAGAACTAGACTCCCAGATACATTGGAGCTGTAGCATGAATGAAACCATTTTCCATTCTTTGAGGAGTGACTTGTTCATTTTCAAACCTGATCGGGAATTGGGAATCCAGCTGAATGTTGACCTCTTCAGTAACAGTATGTATTTGCATCTTCATGTGAAAGCCTTCCTCATCCACCTTCCTCTAATCAAATACAGAACATCAGACCCAGTGTTCTACCACAAGTAATTTGAAACAATTTAAGAGGCTGACTATGTAATCCTGAACAATTCCTGAAACAAGTAGTTTCAGTGATCACTTGAAGTCCATCATGATCACCAACCTAAATTTCACACTCAAGGGACATTTTCTTGCCAGCTCAGTTATGGACATTGTTAGGCAGCATGTGAAAAATTCACAAATAGAGTTAGGAATAGACATTTAAATGGACTGACTGCTGAGCAAAGTAGTACCCTAACCAGAAGATGAACTGTAGATCAAAGCTTCCCCACTCTCTTCTCTCAAATCAACCTTGGTGTTGTGCAAGGTATACATTTGTAAGAGGTTTACTATACCTCTTCATCTAACTATAATCAAGTTGTAGACTGGCCATTCTTTCCATCAGTTGATCGATGGGATTTGATGCCATTCCAAGTAAGCATTGACAGACTCAGGGTGACTTTTTTTATTTCTCCAGCTTGCTACAAGGAACTTGCAGAAAAGTTACCAATGATCTGAGAATCAAAGTTTTTGACTGTTCTATCTAGCTTCTTATCTCATTTTTTCTGGCCATGACAGCAACATTTTTATTGCATTAAATATATAGGGTTTCCCTAAGTGATGCCTTCCAGATATATTTAACTGAAGCTTCCATAATTCTCACCCAGCAATACTGAGTCAGTATTGGCCATACTGACTCAAAGCAATAGGCACTGAAGTGAAACTCACCTGGAGGGCATTAGCTTAGGGAAAATTCTTGATGTGCTGCTATAAATATATAGAAAACTCAGATTTGGCGACAGCATCTTATATTTACAGATAAGAAGTTTCTCCTACTAACATCCATTTTTTATGCAACTATTTAAGGGCAAAATACTGCCCTTCTATACTTCTGGACAGTATTAGTAAATATGTGACTTTCATATGGACAAGGATTAACCTATGCTTTTCCCTTACTCCTTTCAGTCCAGCCTCTGTCACCTGAGATATTAAATGTCACTGTCACAGAAGAACATGATTTCCTGTTGGAATGGAAAGCAGGTGGAGGAACAAACAGAAATCGCTTGTTGGAAGGCCTCCCCCTGGATTTTCAAATAACCTACAAAAGAACCTGGGAACTTTGGGAGGTATTTATGGCAATTGTTATAATCACACAGCTACAGTGGTTCTGTTTATATTTATATTAGGGAATTAATAGTAAGCAGTGAATGTCTTCCAGAGCAAAAGCAACTGTAAGTTTTGAATGGAGTCTGGAGAATAGTTGTATTGATATGTAGCTCAAAAACAAATCAAAACACTAATCTTATGACATCTTCAGCCTGCCTGCCTGCCTTCCTTCCTTCCTTCCTTCCTTCCTTCCTTCCTTCCTTCCTTCCTTCCTTCCTTCCTTCCTTCCTTCCTTCCTTCGCAGCTAATATGATTGTCCGGAATCCCTAACTTCTTTGAACATTGACCTTTTAAAAGTTTGCCAAATAAACAAGTAAACAAGTAATCTGGCTGATGAGCAGGGCTTAACCCTATAGCAATCTCAGGTGACCTTTCAATCCATGAGTAGATTACTGGTTGTTGGAACTGGTTGTTTTTGTGAAAGTTTATTTTGACTATAGATGGGCAACAACCTGCTGCTTGTAGGTAGTATTTGGCTCCCCAACCAATTTTTGTAGCCCCTGGACCTTCCCAACATTGGGCTATCAGAATTCAATAACATCAGGCTGAACTACAGTGCACAACAGTTTATTTTTAAAAAGAGCAAACAGTAAAATAAGTACAGAAAACCTCCAGTAGGCTTAAATGCATGCATTTTATTTTTTTATTTTTATTTTTTAAAATAAAAACACCCCCACTACCCCACCCTTGCAAAAAGAATGGGAGGAGAAAATTCTGGCTATACCCTCTTTAATGATGTTACTACAACGCTGTCATATCCCCTGTGGCTCTCAGACACATCACACAGACACACACACACACACAGACACACACATTCACCCCAAAATACACACAGTTTTTGAAAATTAAAGAAGTGTTAAAGAAGTGTTACAAACCCCAAGAGTTTGTTTGTTTGTTTGTTTGTTTATTTATCAGATTTATATGACTGCCCATCTCACAAATATGACTCTGGGTGATACACAATAAACAATCATTATGGAGAAAAACAAATTTTTCCACCAAAATTATTACAGTTTTCCATATTTTTCTATCAGATCAACAGGACTTTCTGAAATATTCAGTACTCAGTGTTTAAAACCTAGGAAATCATTGCATTAAATAGAAAAATAAATAAATAAATAATCCTCAAGTAATTTTAGAATGTTGCTTTTCCTAGAACAGATACATGTGTTCGTTTATTCTACATCTTCATACCAATCTCTCATCTTATACTCTCCAGGAATCTTCCTCTGTTTTGATCTCCAATAGCTCCCATTACCTTCTCCGACACAATAACCTTGTGCCTGGCAGCAGGTATGTTGCCCGAGTTAGAAGCAAACCAAATCAAGGCAGTGGATTTGCTGGCCATTATAGTGACTGGAGTCCCATGGTAACTTGGCAAACACAGGAAGGTAAGCTTAAAAAGAGGTGACCTTTGTGTGACTACTGACTGAAAAAAGATGAAAACTGGATGTTAAACTTCTGAAAGAAGTCCCGACCATCTGGACAAGATTTAGGCCAACCACTGGGATGTCTTCTCCCTTTATTAAGCTCCTATCCATCATATCAATAAGAAAAAGAAGTTGGTTTTCTTCCGCCACTGCCCAAATTCTTGTTTTCTCACCTAAAAGACAAACAATTATTTAAAACTTAATCTGGCTTTTGAAATATCCCCTCTCTCCATCTCAGCAAATGCATGGTTCATTTGCTATTCTTCATCAGTGAATGAAACACCCAACTTGGTGCTCTTCAAATGGGTTGGACTACAGCTACAAGAATTCCTGCCAGTAGCAGCACAATCTACTGTACAGCGGTGTAGAGAGTAAGGAAGATGACCTTGATGGAAGAAACATTATCTAGGCAAAAGGGGCTGAAACATTTTTGTAACTCCAGAGCAATGAGATAACATTCAGAAGCAGCTCAGGCAGACATCTCCCTAATTCACTGAACTACAAGGAGGAGGAAGAGGAGGAGGTGTAGCACATTCAGACTTGCAAGAGTCTGTTATTATTGCCAATAAAAGTGGTCTTAGCCTTCCTGTTGAGTTGAGTTCCTGGTCTCGTCTACCTAGTGGGACTGACCCTACTTTTATTGAGATTGGCAATAATAACAGACTCTTGCAAGTCCACTTCTGACACTCCAGTGAGTCAGGGAATCTCTATTGCTTCAAATATAAATATAACTGCCCAGAGTCCCCCTTTTTGGGGAGATGGGCAGTAACAAAATTTGAATAATAATAAATAAACAAAATAAATGAATATCCAAGGTAAGGTTGCATACCTCTGAAAAAAGGAGATTAAAATGTGATACATATTTTCATGCATTTTTAAAAAAAATCTCAAGCTGAAGTGGAAATTTCAGTAGGTTCCATAGGGCAAATGGGACCTAAGACTGGGAAAATATGAACTTCAATATTGACCATTCATAGTATCCAATGCTCATGCTTGTTGTGTGAATCTATTATCTGTCTTTCTTAGAGAGGAGTTATGCATCCCTAATACCCTATCAGAAGTACATGGCTACAGAAACAATCTTGTTGCTTCCAGATGGCAAACTCTGCATAACTTTTTCATAATGTCTTTTCTAAAAAAAACCATAGACTTGGATGGTCTGTTCATAACATTTAAGTAGAGAGATACACACACACACACACAATCAATTTTTTTGTGGGGTGTGTGTGTGGGGGGGTCTGCATGGTTCACCTGCAGTGTCAGGCGCTTGCACTGTATGGTGACTGTCCCTTGAAAATCTTTACAGCATGAGCATCTTTACTGACTTGTCTCAAAACTGCTTCTATGTCAGCAGCAGAATGCATAGTTTCAGGCAAGAAAGCTTTTTAGAAAAAGTGATGTACAAGAGGGTAAGATAGTAATAACTTAAAAAACATAAATCTGTGTGTGAAAAAAAAATAATGCAAGAAACTGATGTCACACACTTTTTGCAACACTGGCAATGAGTTACATCAGATAACTGTGTAAATCTGAGGAAGTGGTTGAATAAAAGTTGCTGCCACCACCTCCTTTGTTCCACTTGTCCTTTTCAACTTGATATCAATGGGGCTTGAATAGCAAAGTGACAGGCAGAAAGACCAGAATTCTTTTTCCATTTTTAAAAATCCAGCATCAAAACTTCACAGAGCAAGAAGGGTGGCTACTTTGTCAAATTTTTACATTATGCTTTTCAAGAGGGCTTGAAACCAATCTATTTTAGACAAGGAAAAGAGGTAAAGACAATGGCTGGCAATAATTTGCTTATTGTTTGGGTTTGTAGTAATTACTTCTATTACATTTTGAGCTAATGCAAAATGAACTCTCATATTTACCAAGTGGCTAGTGAATCTGGAAAGGTCATTTCAAGGTACATTTTAGAACTTCAAAACTTGGAGCATGGGAAGAAGAATGTAGCAACTTACCAACTATTGTCTCTCTCTTTTTCTCTCTTCTAACTAAATGGCCCTTCTAATCAATAAAGCTTTTCCTAGCTATCTTTTTCTTGAAATGATACTATTCATTACATGCAGCTGTTCATTCCATTCTTCTCCTAGGCATTCACATGATGCACAAGTCATCTGTGGATTCTGTCTCACAAGTAGTAATGATGGCTGTTAGTTTTAGATATGGGAAATTTACCAAGGCTATGTCTAGCAATGACTTTTAAATCCTGATGACTACAGGAAGCCAGCTACAGATGCAATAGGCCATTGGGGAGATCGTCTAACAAAGCTTCAGTTCCACACCAGCAATGAGATGAGGCCCACTGTGATTAGATGACATTGTCACTGGTGGGTTGTCAGTGAATGACGTTCCAATACATTTTTGTTTTTAACAAATAGCAAATAGCCATTTCAAGTCTGAAATAGCTGTGATGGGTGCTTTGTGCTTCCACTGGAGAGGAATTGGCTCCTCTGTAAAGGGGCACTGAAGCAAAACTGCTATCGTGCTAGAATCAGATCTGTTGGCAGAGGAGCTTTGCAACCCCGATGATACAGAAACAAATAGCAAAGTCATTTTTCTTTCTTTCTGTAAGTGTGTTTTTAGGATGGACATGGAGTGGGTGGGATGAAATTCATTGGCAGCCAGAAGTATTGATGTCTTCTGGGACAATCTCCATTTTTGTCATAAAATAAGGACTTTCTTCACTATATTAAATACACTGTATATATTGTATTGAATACACTCTTTTAAAAATCCTGACATTAATGGATCACTATTTTCATTTTTAGCAGTGCTCTTTATCAAATTTCCTTCCTGCTGTTGTCAAGTTTTGCACAATTCCAATAAGTTTATTTCTGGTTTCTCCATCAGATGATGCTCTGCCCAAGAATCTTCAATGTTATTTTAATGGAATTGATAGGTTCAAATGCAGTTGGGAGGTGAGACAGGAGGTCATCAGTTCTGTCTTGTTCACACTCTTCTACAAAGACAATCCTGGATCAGAGTAAGAAACTTAAATATTTCCCTGAATAACTTCCTTTTTTAAAAATTTAAATTTAATTTACATATTTGTAAAAATTTCCCCCTGTTTTTGTATTCATTTATGTGCAGAGAGATGGAATGCTCTGAAGTCTATCAAGTACCTCTTATAAGCAATAATGCCACTTATCATGTATTGCAAAGCTGCGAGATCAATGTCACTAACCCAAACCAGCAAAGCCAATATCTCGTGCGTGTAGGGCCAAAAGAAGAAGCGAAAAAGATAAACATGGGTGAGAACAGTAAGTACCCTTTAGAGAATCCCTATCTATTTCACAGAAGCATGTGCTGGCTCCTACAATTCTTGATTGTCTTACTTGGATGGTACCTAATGCATCATCATAAAGAAGCAAATGTGCAGATAAAATGGATTATGTGATCCCCTATAGGATAAATCTAGCAGATTAAGTAGGCTTTAGGCATGGCCTGAAGACACATGGTACCATAATTTTACTGAAGCTCTGGATTTTATCAGTGCCTGAATGGATATTCTTTAAATACCCCATATACCTTGAGTTGAGCTCCGTAATAGAAGAAATATGGTTTTTAATGTAATAAAATTAATAATCATCTAGTTGGGCACTATGGCGGGTATGAAGTAGAGACTAGACTAAGACTGTAGACAGTCCATGTTTAAGTTTGTCCTCAATTGGAGTCTTACTGGGTCTCATGTCTCATGTCACTGTTGTGGGGGAAAATTAGAAGAAGAAGTGCTGTACGCATTGCAGTAAGCTCATGGAGGAAAGGCAGGGTATAGATGTAACAGCTAAATATGTAACCACCAGGGCAGGTCCCAATTTTCTGCTTTCCCACCCCTGTCTACAGTACCACAAATCTCCTCTTTCCTTTTTTTTTCCTTCTCAATCTTTAAGATGTAACATAGGCATGTTGGAATGAAGCTCAACGTTTCAATGAATGCTACTTTACTTTTGTGAAGCTGAACTATCAGTTCTTCCTTGCTACAAAGTTTTTATGGACCTATAGTGGAATGTAGACATCTTTTTGCTTCCATTGTTTTAGCATCAGAGCAATGATAGTTCAAGGGGGGCAAAAAAGAAAGGGTCCATGTTAATCTCAAAAGAGAGAATGTGGGAAGAGTATGTGAAGATAACCATGTGTACAAACATCTGGGGAAGCAAAGGAAGAAAGTGGGGACTAAAAAGAGGGAAGCAATCACTAAAAGAAAAGTGCCAGACAACTGGGAAACCCATCCATACAAGGGTGAGGCACTGAGGCTTGCCTTCTCTGCAAGAAGCAACATAATAAAGATGCAGCTTAGGCTGCCTGTGGAATTGTCCAAAGTATAGACCCAGAGTGTGCTCAATTCTAACTTTCCCAAATAAACCCTTTGACTTTTGACCACTAGGTGGCAATTACATAAGCCTACCTTACACTTATAAGGGATGCGGTGGCGCTGCAGGTTAAACTGCTGAGCTGCTGAGCTTGCCGATCGGAAGGTTGGCGGTTCGAATCCGCATGACGGGGTGAGCTCCCATTGCTAGTCCCAGCTCCTGCCAACCTAGCAGTTCGAAAACATGCAAATATAAGTAGATTAATAGGTACTGCTTCGGCGGGCAAGTAACGGCGTTCCATGTAGTCATGCTGGCCACATGACCATGGAAGTGTCTACGGACAAACGCTGGCTCTTCGGCTTTGAAACGGAGATGAGCACCGCCCCCTAGAGTCGAACACGACTGGACTTAATGTCAAGGGAAACCTTTACCTTTACCTTACCTTACACTTAGCTTAAAAAGTTGTCTAAAACTCTTAAAATTAGTTTTTTCTGCACATGATAGATGGCAGCAAAGGATGCTTCATCAGTGATTGCTGTTCCAGCTGGCTAAGAAGTTTGCTTGGATTTCTATTGATAAGAATTTACCAGTA
This sequence comes from Candoia aspera, assembly GCF_035149785.1. Classification (NCBI taxonomy): domain Eukaryota; kingdom Metazoa; phylum Chordata; class Lepidosauria; order Squamata; family Candoiidae; genus Candoia; species Candoia aspera. The sequence goes on from NC_086159.1 coordinate 27,225,912, forward strand.
TTTGCAAATTTCTGCATAAAACAAACAGAAAGATCTTGATATATTTTTTTCAAATGAAAGAAAGTAAAACTGTAATTCTTCAAATTCTGGGTTTGAATCCTTATATATTATCCTATATTTGCAATGCTGAATTAAGGTTGCCAGTTTTTTTTTTTTCTTACAAGTTTCTTTTCCTAGACACTTAAAAATTATACATGGGGATGTTATAAAAACTAACCCTTTGAATCTCACCTAGGCAGATCCACGAACATATCATCTGGCTGAGTTTTTGATAACATCTTACCAATATTAGGAATATTCTTCATGAGCCTGAAATTCAGAAAAATCTGAATGAGGGAGAAAGTTAAAGAGTTTATGCAACTATCCAGAGCCTGAGAAAGAGCTAGAATCTTAAAACCATGAAATTGACAAGCCTTTTGATACATTCTTTTGTTTCTTCCAGTCAAGCCATACCCACCTTACAACCTGTCTATGTCTGGGTTGGATGGTCCTGAGTACATCCTGATGTGGAACTCCAAAGAGATCAACAAAATTTTGAAATTGCAAAAGATATATCAGATCTCATACTGGGAAACTGGAAAACCTTTAGAGGTAAACTGGAATAGATTGCTTCATACTAGCAACAGATTATGTTTCTGTTTGCCCCCATTTAATTTTTCTTTTTCCTGTCTTATCTTTTCCTTCCTTCCTCTCAGGCCCAAGATGTTTACAGTGATGCTGAGAAATTTACCTTCACTTCACTGTTCCTGGAACTAGGTAAAAGTTACACAGCAAAGGTGCGAACAAAAGTAAACCGTCCTAGCTTCAATGGTTCTTGGAGTGAATGGAGTGAGGAATGTGTCTGGCCAACCACCAGAGGTAAGTCAAGAGTGGGCACAAATCTTCTTCTGGTCTTTATAGGGAAATAGTTTATGTTATCTTCAGAAGGCAAAATATTAAATACAGTACGTGCAATTGGTTTGGGTTGTGATCCAGATTCACTTTGATTCTGGTGGTCTACAGTACGTATGTAATAAATTAATTAATTTTTTAAAAATCACATCACAGTGGGACCTTTTGTGGATGAAGCGTGGTGTGTCTGTGCGCACTCATGCATGGGTCTTATTCATTTATTTCTAAACATTGTCTGATACTGCTTTTCATCAAAAGTACTGAAGCAGTTTAAAATTATTATAATAAATGCTATGAATTAAGGGTCAGAAATGATGAAAGCAGTGAAAAAAGCTCTGGTTATACTAACTATTTAAAAAATAAATACTATCTATGCCAGTGTTTCTCAACCTTGGCAACTTTAAGAGGGGTGGACTTCAACTCCCAGAATTTCCCAGCCAGCCATGCTGGCTGGGGAATTCTGGGAGTTGAAGTCCACCCCTCTTAAAGTTGCCAAGGTTGTGAAATACTGATCTACCTAAATAATGTGATTGCATGCAAAAGATCACAGGTTCAGTCCCTCACATCTCCAGGTACAGCTGTGGAAATTCCTGCCTAAACTCTAGAGTTATCTTCTCTTTCCCAGGCTGCAGTAGTAGTAGTAGCTACAGTATCTTGGATGACATACAGTTTCCAAAGTATTTTCAAAGGCAGCCCTACCTGGAATGTAATGCTATGCTGTACTATGGTCTGATCTGGTTCTTTTTTTTCTAAAACTTGCTTTAATTGTTCATTTAATTGATTTTTTAACCTTTCTCTTTTTAATCCTCTGTTCTGTTTTAGTTTTTCCTCCCTGGGGTATCTTGCCAATAACAGTGATTTTTATCATTCTGATGCTGGCAGGAATCTGCTGTTGCCAAAAATACCTTCTCAGGTATGCCTGATGTGCATTTTAATACCTTGGCATAATGGAGTTGGGGAGGTAGCAAGGGGCTATGCTAAGAGAGCATTGCTCTCCTCCCTTAGCTCAGGACGACTTTCCTCAATCGGTTATACTCAGATATACTGAGACGACAAATTCTAGAATTCTAACTGGATATTCTGGGAGTTGTAGTCTCAATGCATCTGGAAAGCACTAGGTTGGAGACAGCTGCTGCAAATTTTGAAGGCAATTTCAATCACTATATGAAAGCTGCTTCACCACACAGCCAGAGGTCCCAGGGCTGCTTGGAGTGGTGGTTTCAGAAATTTGCAGGGTAAACTATCTAGACTGAATTCTGGAATCATGGTTTGCAACTAGGTACAAGAGTTCAAATAAAATTAGTCTATTGTCATTATCTCAAAAGTTTCCCCATGTCTGAATCCAGCAAATTTTACTTATAGTAAACCTAAGAATTTCTGCTAGAGCAACAATGTAATGTCTATGTCTATTTTTTATAGGATTCTTCTTTTGAACATGACATAATTGGGCTAAACTGAGTCTTTTTTGCCTCTCTGAGTTTATCTGTAATTCTCCCAAGTCACCATGAAGTCTTCCATTATGGAAGACTTCCATATCCAGCCTCAGGTCTGAATAATTCTCTGTAGATTTCTTCCAGTAGCTGTACCCCTTGTGAGTAAATACACATATACTGCTACCTGAATCCTTTCCAGTAAGATGGTGACAAGCAACCCAAAACACATCATTTTTCAGTATGCTATATTCCAATCAGGTGTTCAGTTTGTGCCAAGCTGGATTTAAATGTTACCTTGATTTGCCATATTTTTTGCTGGGAATTATTTTAGCATTAGCTATATAAGACTTTTTTTGTTTAGAGCATGCAACGTCACTTGGCCCAGGTAACCTATTTATATAAGTAGGCACATAAACACCTTGGTCAATAAGCTATCACATGACATCCAGGATCATTTTTCTCATTCCATTCATGCTCACAAATTTCAGACTCACTAGTATTGCATAATTTCTCTGCATAATTTTTCCTTCTAATAAATGCTGTTTCATTCGGCCTTTCTGTCAAAACTTCCTGGACTTCTGAGACATCAGAACTCAATTGAGGCACTTTTTGGTCGGTAGGAAGTTGCATTTATGAAAAACTGATCTAAAATTCTTTACAAATATGTTTGTGCTCAAAGTCTTATTTAGCTTTTTACTGTTTATTTCAATGTTTAAAAATTCTTAAACTTATGATTAAATTTTTCTTTTGTTAAGAATTGAACTGACCTGGGGTTTTCAGACTTGTCAATTCAAAGGTCTCTAATAGCTTAAAAGTAGTTAACAAGCAATTTCTGAATGTGATTAGAAAAGGAAGTTTGCAAACTTAGTGTCCTTTAAAAGGCACCAAGCAAGATGATTATCCTGTCATCTCTGGTTGCTCAAAACCTGCTGGGGACTGCTCTCTTGCAGTCTCCTCATGAGGAGCAACTGTGTGGAGCACGTGTGGCCAATCCCCCATCCTCTCCTTGTCTGGAGAGGTTCTGAAGAGCCAGTCTACTCACTGGCTCTTCATTCTTTGCCATGGTTGTTGGCTCCACTTTTTGCCCTGCCCTTGTCCATTTTTTGGATGGGGGCACCCAACACGCCCCTCAAAGTCCATGGGCAACTCCAGCCCAAAACAGCTTGCATGCCCTGCTGTACTGTATATGATGTCACCTAATGAGCTCTGCCAATGTCCCCCCAGAAGTAGTTACACATGAACAGCTCATCATCTGATCAATAATGACAAGAAAAGGACCTTCACTTGGAGGCCATTCTTTAAAAAGGCTGGCTTTATTACATTGGGAAATAAAGCTGCAGTTTTTTTTTCCTGGAAAACAAGAGTATCATTATGATACTGTATAAGCATCTGTTTATAAGCATGTCAAATATATTAACTAGGGACTGCAGACTAAGCATGGCAATCCCTGCCGTCTGGTGTATAACAGTCATGAAGGTACAACACAAAAGGTATAAAGGATGGAGGAGGCAGATGGAAAAGCCAATTTAAATGCCTGTTTTTAATATTACATAGTAATTTTTATAGTGACTATAAAATGGAAACAGATGAGGTACAGGTGCAATCTACTGGAGCTGGTCTCTCATTTGAGATGATGATGTGAAGCTTTCTGATGGGGTTAAGGATTCCTAGAGCACAGGCCAAATATTGCCCTTTTCCATTTTGGAACTGGCCCCTGATTACTTGGTTCATATCACTCTTCCCTCCTACATTTAGTTTCCTGCTGAGCTCAACTCCAGGATTTGGAGCAGGACTAAGTCCTCCAGATTTTATTAGATTCCATCTCCCAGCAGCTCCAGCCAATATGGCTGTTTGAAAGAATGATAGTAGATGTCTTGTAACAAGCTGATTTAAACCAAAGGAATTTTCCTAAGACAAGTAGAATGGCAGCAAAAGCTGTGGCTGGCTGGCTGGCTGTCAGTGAATGTGGAGTAGAGACTTGACTGCCCATTCACTGTTGCTTTTGTGTGGCAACTGCAAAAATAAATGTGGCGTTTTAGTGCTGGTTGAACAGGAGCATGTAGAATCTTGGCTGTTCTCTGAATTAAATGTGTGCTTTCACTGCAGCATGAAAAAGGAATGGGAAGCAAACATTCCAAGTCCTCCCAAGACGTTTCTTCTCCCCAGTTTTTTCCCGGTAAGAAAGATTTCCTAAAACAGGACTTCGTAGCATGTAATACAGTTTTAAGCCAAAACAAATGAAAGCAATATAGAATTATCTAAAACAGATTATTTCACAGCAAAGCAGAATATAGAACTGATGTTAGATCACACCATGGCTGGTGGTATGCAGTGACAGAAATGCTATCTTGGGAGCCAAACTTGGGAAAGGCAGTTCTTAGGGCACAACCAGATAACTGGTGGAACATGCTGTCCTCTGATTCACAAGGCTATGCAATCCAGATCTAGGGGAACATATACATATGTCCATAGTGAGATGCCTATATGGTGATGTAAAAGAAGACAGCAGAACAAATCCAAACTGAGAAGAGTCACAGGAAGCTCCTAAAGTTGCACAATGGGAGTCTGCACAAGGACAAGGAAAGAGTCACTATTCTACTGTGCCACGATGCAGGCTGGGTCTTGGCACCATTGCTGGACTTAATTTTGGCAAATCTTGTGTGTTGCCACATAATGGTTTTTAATTTCACAAATAGCCTTCCCTATCGTTTAGACATTGCAATATTTGGCAAGATATTTAATCTTTTAAAATCACCTCCCTAAAGATCAACACTGTTAACTACTTAAGTCAATAAAGAAAGGTAAGAATATACCAGCAGAGCTAATGTTGCATCATCTTGCTTTCTGCAATCTACAGTACTCTTTGATTGTCTGCTTCTGCAGAATTCCTAGTGGACAACATGCAGTGGAAATCAGCACAGAACTGCAGAGGAGAACCTGTGGCCCATAAATCAAAGAAGATAATCTCTTAATTTAATGTTTAGTTAAAGTTTATTTATTCTGTTTGGTCTTCAGACTACTGAGGATTATTTAGGAATTGGGGGTTCAAGCGGCATGTTGTACATTCCTGAATATTGTGTTCCTTCCCAACATTCACTTATAAAAATGTAAAATGTGGGATCATGGGAAACGTGGGTAAGGATTAAAATCTGACTTGCTTGAAATTGCTGTTGTAGCCACTTTCTATTCGAAACAGCAACTTCCAGATTTACCTTCCTTTATGTGAATTCTAAACAAGCTATGCAGTTGTAGAAGAGGGGAATTCTATGTCTGTGAAGTCAGTTGCATATGAATGCCAAGCCAGCAGGCCCAGAACTGCTGTGAGACACTACTAGATATGAAAAACACTTTGAGATGGGTAGGTTTATATGTGTGCAGGTTTTTCTGAACATCTCTTTCTTTTAGCACTTTGATCTAGGTTAGGCTGCAAACTATTCTTGTTTCATTTTAGAAAGTGAAATTGGCAAACCATTTGGAAGACAACAGTGCCCAGAGTTCTTTAGCAGAGGAAGGAATCAGTCATACCAGTAAACTGGAGAGGTGAGTATATAAAGCTGAGAGACACACTACTGGGAGTCCAGTCCAAGGCATTTTCACAAAACTGTAAAGGAAGTGAACTATTAACTCAGAGATCCCTAGTATTGTGTTTGGTCTGGAGCTAACATTCAACACACCACCAGGAATGCAAATGGAGGAAATTGGAGCCAAGGTTAATCTATGAAAGTCTATCTTCAATTATTTAACAAGTAGGATTTAAGCAGGATCTATGCTAGAGCCTTTGCATGTGTATTTCCTCAAAATTCAATTGCTGTTTAGAAGGCACACACAATAAATACACTTCTAATCATCACTGTGTACAAAAAAACCTGAAATTGAGGCAAGCACCAAAATGATGTTGTGAAAGTACCAAAAGCAGATGGCATCAGAAAGGCCACATGCTTTTTATTATAACAGAACAGTGCCTTTGTGGATTCTAATTGCTACCATTTTTTAAAAGTTCAGTGACACACAAAAGTTCAATTTTCTTCTATGTTCAGATTTGTGCAGAAGTGAAATTTAAAAATTTAAAAATATAGTGCTTGTAGACAGGCTTACATTTTTGTGCTTGCACATGTCAAGTAACTTTTCAATAAGAAAGTCAATTTTTTCCCTGCTGAGGTTTTCTGCCCAAGTGAGCTTTGAGCATTCTGCTTTTTAGATTCCCAGAGTTAGCAATTAACCCTTTTCTGGACCTGATTCTGCTGGTTGACGTTTATTTTCTTTCCTTCTCAGCAGCATCCTGCTCTTCATAGCTCTGCAGGGAGATGTAGCTGGTTTGCACTTTGCACTTGCAAGCAGGCAGACAGGGCCCACCCATCCATGCAGTTGGACCCTGAAACCATTCTTAACAGGAATACTGCAAGACTGAAACACAGTTTACTTAATAGCCCATAGAAGCTATGTGAAAGGTGAAAGGTCCCCTGTGCAAGCACCGTGTCATGTCTGACCCTTTGGAGGGATGCCGCTTTCGCAACGTTTTCTTGGCAGACTATGGTGGGGAGGTTTGCCATTGCCTTCCCCTATAGTCCCTTGAAAAAAAGTTATAAATAGGGAAGCAATGAAATATTGAAGAAAAAATAGAACCAGGAAGATGAATTAGGCTGTGTGCTTGTGTGGGAGACAGATGTCACAATGATAAGAACAAACAAACAAACAAATATGTAAATTGGACCTTAAGTTCAGTCGATGAGAAGGATTATGAAGTTGTAAAAAAGAGTAATTTGACCATAAATTCATGAATTTGATTTCTGAAGAAATACTGCAATGCAATGATTCCACCCACCACAGCAATTTAGTATTCCTCTATAAACATGCCCAAAAGATTCATGAAAATACTCAACCAGTTTGAGAAGAGATTTTGGAAAGGATGGGCAGCAACATGAACCTAGGAAGTTTGGTGAAGAAGTTCCAGTCCATGAGGGAGAAGAAAAAAAAATCGTTACTATAGCAATGAATGCTGGATAGTCATATATTGACTATTTTAATGGTTTTGAACACACATTGATTTTAGCAAGTTCTGTATAACTATTGAACTACCAGACCAAGTATCATTTACCATTCATAAGAGTCTCAATAAAAAAAAATGTGCCTAGTGTTTGCCTATCTGGGACCATTAAAAAGAGTCCTGAACATTTCTTTTACATTTGAGAATACTTTTAAAAATGAAATGTTATGGCTGTTGTATGGAATTCTTTCATTTGCCTTACTTATGGAGTATCCTGCCTACCTTTGTCAATCTGCACTTGGCTTGGCTTCTCACACTTTAATTCAATCTCAAGAAATACATTATGAAGGAACTTATCCTAGGAGGCTTTTTCAGGTCAGGAAGAATGGGCATCCAGGGAAGTTCTAGGGTAGGGTGAAAAAAGTATGGTCTGCATATGGATCATTAGCACCCTTTGATGGCCTCTAGACTCCTTCATCTCTATTGACCTGTTTTTCTTTTCACTTTGAGAAAGTTTAGGGACATTTGAGGGGCAAATACTCTCCTTTTAAGAATGCCAGCTTACCCCCTGCCCAAATTGGTGTGTTCCTCCTCACATTTGGAGTATGGTCTTCAGCATGCTCCATAAAACCCAGCATGACTGTCAAGCCATTGGAACTTGCACAGCCTTACTGTAGAGTAATGGAGAGATAAGTAACAAAAACCTGATAGTACCTACCTCCTCAGTTCATAGTGATAAGGTAGATTCAGGCATTGCCATCAAAAGAAACTCGAAAGCAGTGTTTTCAAACTTGGCAACTGCTGCCTGGGGAATTCTGGAAGTTGCCAAGTTTGAAAAACATTGCTCTAAAGCATCCTGTGAATGAGGTAGAAATACAAAAACTTACTTTGCAGGAAAAAAGAGCTTCCAGGAAACTGGAAGAGTTTGCACAGTATTAAACACAAAGTACCATTTAGTTTTCCCTCCTAAGGATATTTTTCATACATTTCCATGGTACTGCCTGTCATTTCTTTTTTCTCATCTAAGCCTTGATGTGTTCTGTCTGAGTCTCTATAAACAGATAATTGTTCTTTGCTTACTTTCTCTGTTGCAGGGAATTACTGATTAGCAGCTCAGCAGCTACTGAAGATGGGTCAAGGAAAATACCGCATTTGGTTTGGTGTCAGGATATGAAAAAGATAGATCCTCTCAGCAAAGACAATACAGGCCAGAATTGTACCAGTCCCAATGCACAAGTATTTGATTTTAATGGCCCATACATATATTCCTCTTCAGAGTCCTTTATACATACTGTTCAGCAAGATTTGAAAGTTACTCCTTCAGAAATGAAGGAAACACCAGTGTCTCTGCAGTATATGGGATTGCCGCCTTCTTTGTCTCTTCAGCAACAGCCAGTAGGGAAAGAGAAAAATACTTTGTCTAATGTCCATCAGCAGATGGGAGAGAAGCTTCTGTTTCCTACAAGTCAAGAAGCATCTCACATCCAGGAGACAAGTGGACAGTTGGAGAAAGAGGAAACTGAAGGATGGAGGCCAACATGTCTTTCCAGCTCAAATAGCCACTGTCAAAATTTGCCATTAGACTACATTGCTGCAGTAGATCTATCAATAAGCAAAGAAAAGGGATGTTTATTGCCATTACCTGTACTGGCCTCAGAAAAAGGGATGCTTCCTTGTGCTAATACAGCAATAGGTGCTGCACAGTTGCCCCAAACTATTGAAAATCTCTCAGATTCAGAGTTATGCAAAAGGACATCAAAACCGGTCCTCCCAGTTATGGATAAAGGTATTGGTGACCACTCAGCAATATCTCAGGAAGAATCTAATGACTATGTTATGAACTTTTCTGCTACCTCTGGTTCTGTGTCAAAGGATGGACTTGCTTTTGCCACGGAGGAGCCCGAGCCTAAGCAGGATATTCTTATATTCAGTCTTGGCAACAGAAGCCCAGTTTTCTTATATCAAGAGGGTGAATACTGCTTCTTTCCTGGCTCCAAACCCACCAAAGAAGACTGTAAGGGTCAAAAAGCACCTGTGGGACACCAGTCTCCAGAAATCTTTCCAAAGGTCACCAAATCCCCCTGTGAGACAAAATTTGCTGACAGCAAGCTACAGGTCACCTCTCAGGTATGTCAAGACATGTGAAAACATGTGCCTCAGTAAAAGCTCTCTAGCCCTTGAATACATAATCTTGCTCTCTTTTGTGCTATGTGAGGGTTATTTTTCACATAATCAGAAGAAAACAAGCTGATATCAAATATATCCACTGCCAAAGCCAGGGAGAGAAGGAAAACAGGCCTCCTGCCCCCAAAGGAGGGCTGCCCAACCTATTGCAGAGATGAGGCAGGAGAAAGAATTGCAAGTATGAACTTCAACATAGCCATAAATACGATTTGCTTTTGATACATAACAATGCTGGATTTCTTTCATAATGGCCTCTCTTTTCAACAATAAAACTCTTACTAGAAGAGAAGTGGTTCTAATCTAGCCTGCTTGGCAGAAGTCAATGATTATTGTCTTGTACAATGAATTTTGTTAATAAAACCTTTACCCTGCAAAAAAAATGCTTCACTTATGGAAAACCTCCTCTTTGCAGGCAATATTTTCATCATTAATGCATTGTTTTCATATTAATTCTACATCTACCAGTAAAACCGCCCAGTGTCCCCTTTTCAGGAGAGATGGGCGATGGTAGAAATTTGAAAAATAAATAAATAAATAAAAAAGTTGGACTTTCTCTTGCAGATATCAGCCTGTGCTTGGATTGATTATGTGGAGGTGCCTTCGAATAGGTCAGACAAATGTATCAACTACCCCAGAATTATCCAATCCTTTTTATGAATTTTTACATGCAATTAAAAAGAAGTCTTTATCTTTTGCATAACATTTTTGCAAAGCTTTTATCTGTTAGATGACTAATTAAGAGTTACCAACTTTTAAAATGGACCCATGAGCAATACCTTTGGTTGCCTCTTGAAATTAGTAAATAGTTATGTAATTCTCTACTTTAAAAATCTTATATGCTGATTTGTGTGATCAAGTGTCTATAAAGTGTCAGGAGTAAGGCAAATGGGTTTTCCCCATTCAACTGAATGAACTTACTTATAGCTTTATCAGTAGAGATAAACACATAGAAGGACATAGATTGCAATGAGATTTATTTCACTGCTAGGGAGAGGCAGATAAGGGCTCATATGCCTCTTTTATGCCTTTTTAGGATTTGCCACCTTTGTTCTTCTCCCCGTATTTTTGCTCCAAAGCTTTCTGCAGGTTAAGATTTAGGGCATTTTTCTGGAACCATCTCCCTGTTGAAATACAAAATCACAACAGCAACGATCATCATCATCATCATCATCATCATCATCATCATCATCATCAAAAACGATAATAAAAAGTAATTGGACAAGCTACAAATTCAAGAAGTTATGAAATTTTCTACAGAATTTTTTTTAACCTTAAAAAAAAGACTGCTGATTCAGAATCATTGCTGGACTGGACTTTTAACACAGACTGAATTTTTACTTAGCATCACATCCTTAACTTTTCGGAGTGGTTGGAAAACAGCCACTAATGAAAAAAGGAACTGCAACATTATAAAAAGACAGACGTTGTAGTGAAATTATGTAAGAATCATTTAAGAAAATACTGTAGAGAAGTTCATAGAAATTATTTTAAACCTGTTCCTGAGCATATAGTTTGAGGTTTGTAAACTAAGAACTGGATGAGGTCTCAATGTTCAGATTATAATAATACTGAGGAGTTATACATAATCCCCCCATAACATTGATTGGAAGATAAGCTAAACATGTTTCCTTCTAGTTTTCCTTTGGGGTTCCTAGGCCTCCTTACCTAGATCATCAGTCTTCCTTCCATGCCAACGTTTGGGGTCCCGCACTGCCCTCTTTATTACATCAGGAGTATAAGAATCCTTCATTAAGCTTTTGGCTTCTAATGGTCCTCCTACAGAAAGAATATTTTGAAAATGTTCACTTCTGCTACAGTCATTTTTGTGCTGAATCAGAATGGACAGAGATGAGGACAAACAGGAAAAGGTTAGTGATAATAGAGATTTTAAACAGTGACAGGTTTCTATAACTGATACAGTCTATAATTTGGTGTTGGGTTCAAATATTTTGTTGGGGGAAATAATTTTTGATATGGTCATCTGCAGATTATTTAAGCTACAGAAAGGAAAGGCAACTTCAGTGCTTTGGATAACAGTGCCCATTGTCCCTTGCCACTGATGCAGTGGCTGGCACTAACAGAAGCCTGCAGGGTACCATGGTCCTAATTCCCAGACTGCATTGAAGATGACAGTTTGATCCTACATGCAGAAAAATTAAAAACAAAACAACTGTTAGTCTGTGAGAATAATTTCTCCTAAGGGAGAGGAGGTCTCTTAAAGAACCAACACCAAATCTTGCTGTTATTATGGCCAGAATAGGAAGCATGGAGATCTGTTATCTCAACCCACCTTGGAAAATGTTGGACCTCAGATTATAACCCAGTTCATAATAATCAGCATAAGGTGAAGTTGCCATGGGATTCTCAAGGGGTTTGAATGGCCAGTCACTGAGTCTTTTCTGTCCTTGGATCAGTCCAGCTTCACAAAGAGCACGCCGTGCCTGGAATATATATATATATATGTGTGTGTGTGATATGATAGGTTTAGTCGCCACCTTGCATCCCAAGGTGCTTGCCATCACCAAATCTGTTTCAGCATACCTGGGGCACTAGTGGTACCTTCCACTCCCCATATGGTTAAGCTAATCAAATTTGGCCAGAAGCAGGCTTTTCCTGTTTTGGATTTGGGTCAATAAAAAGATCATAGCCACTAAATGGACAGCAGTCAATTTTTATGGACATTTTTCCTTTAAAAATCAAAAACAATAAACAAAGTTCAACTTTACTTAAATGATAAATCAGAGTTGGCATGTTTGCCAATTCAGTTGATATAAATGGAATACTTGGCTACTGAGAATAGTTAGTGCAAAATGTCTGCATGTTTCAGCCATATTACTCTATACTGTAGTCACTTCGTTGGCTATCAATAGATTTCAGGGTACAAGTATTGCTTTTTACCTTTAAAGCCCTACATGACTTGGCTCCAATAGGACTACCTTCTCCTATCCTACAAGTATGCATTCATCCCAACTGGATCCTCGGTGTGTGAGAAGTTAGTTTGGTGGAGGCCTAGGGTGGCTGCTTCTCTGTTCTGGCCCTTTCCTTATGGAACATTCACCCCATGGAAACTAGACTGGTGCCAAGTCTGACATTGTTCCATAAAACTATTAAAACTGAGCTTTTAAAGCAATTTGAACTACTTTGAAGGGCTTTTGAGAGCAAATGCCCCTTCATATTGGTGGGATCCTACGATTGCTGTGATATGAAATGGATATGTTGTTATTGAACTGTCTTGCCTAGCTGATTGCTGTATTTATTTATTCATTCTATTTTTTATTATGTATTTTTGTGCTTTTATTGTTGTCAGACACTATGAATTGTAAGATTTGGTGGCCTATAGATTTCATAAATCAATAAATATATGTGACATTGGCCTTATGTCTTTTCCATTATATAACTGGAGAGGTATATACAGTATATTTCTTTAAACTATATTGCTCATGATGTAAATGAGGTCTTGCTTTTCAACTCCCTAATTATTCAACTAATATTTAGCACTATATTGTAATCCCATCAATTCCTTACAACATAATATTACACATGCCTTCTCAGAAGACAGTCCTATAGATTCAAGAAGTCTTCATTAGATAAGCATCACTGAAGTAACCATAACTTTCCAGGTGAAAATAAAAATAAAAAAGCCCAGCACAACCTTTCTCAGCTTGATACCAGTAGTTATACAGGTTGGAGGTGATGGACAGTATAGGTCAACGTGTTTGGAAGGCACCAGGAAGGTTGCCCTAACTGGAGAATGGGTTCCTAAAAGCAGATTTCTAAACTCCAGTTTTAAGCATATATTTTATCTAGCACGCACACTACAGAGATACTGTGTTAAAGAAAATGTAATGCATGTGAATCTCAAAATCAGCCTTGCAAAGTAATGTAATGTGTAAAACAGAATCACTTGGCTGTCTTGTATTCCTTTTTCTGTAAATATTTTCTGGTCTAACATAACAAATGGCATATGCTCAGATGCTATTTTAAGGTCCAAATTTTGAACATTTAAAACCTCAGGAGTATATCAAGCCTTTTCTGGACCATGCAGCTCTATGGACCAGTGGGAGTTCCCCAAGGTAAATCCTCCAGACTAGAAACTGGGGGTTTCTGAACTGCCTTCTGGATGAAATCAGCCAGGTGTTGCTCCAAATCCCTTCCAGTCCAGAGGATTTAATTCTAGAAACCACAAAACTGGCAAGCACGCCATCCCCAAACAGCATGGTCCAGAGAAGTTTTAGCATGATCCAGAAGGAAATGGAATGTTCCAGAAGTTCTCTCTCAGATCAACACTTTACATATATGCCAACCATGTTCAGTGCAAGAATGTCTGTATCACATTTAACTACTGCTTTGTTTATAGCTGTTTATCCCTGTTTATAGCTAACTCTGATTTATACCTCTTCTTTCACCCTTTTCTCCTATGTCTTTTCTTGTACCCTTGCCCACAGCTATATCTATGTATATATAATACTCCATTATCTGCACAATATTCTATGTATCTGATGGTGGATGGTGATTCATTAAAACTCGTGTGACACTGGAGTTATTTTGGTACTCTTAGAGGCTTCCTCTACCTGAGGATTATGTGAGTTGAAGTCCAAAACATCTAAAGGACACCAGGTAGGGTGCTATTAATCACCAGCCCCCCCCCCCCCCAATTGTAATGATTTTGTTTACCTGCTCCTCTGATATCAACTTCTCCACTGCTGTGGTGCCATATTTGGCTTTGATATTAGCAGGCACTAGATTGCTTTTCTTTTCCTGAAGGGGCTTCCCTTCAGCTTTAACTTCTTGTGTACTTGATGCCAAGGAGTCTTTGGCACTCAGAACAGTCTTGGCTTCTTTGATGTCTTCACAGCTACTCTTTATATTTTTTGGGGGGGAGCGGAGCAACTCAGTCCCTACAGATTGATATAGCCTGCCTGTTGATTCATCTGAATTAAAAAAGTTGGCTTCTGCTTCTTGGGTAGACTTAGCAAGTTCTTGGGAACTTGCAGGCCTTCTGTCCTGGTGATTCCCCATAGAAGTTGTGCTGTCTAAGTTATCCCTTCTCCCAACAGATATTTTAGATGATCCATGCTGAATATATTGGACAGAGGGAGTTTTGGAACTGTGGCTCTGTTTATTGTGGCTTTTTGCTGGGAAGTGCTGTGCAGAAGGAGGTGCTTGACGTATAACTAGGGGTTCATCTCTTGTTTTACCCTCTTCTGAACTCTTGGAGATGTCCCAAGAGTTCATACTGGAGCTCCTTGAGGGAGGTGTTTTGTTGGATGGCACCCCAGCCATGTTGTATGTGACCTGCTCCTTGTTTCCATATCCAGGCTTATCTGGAAAACAGAAAATAAAATAGTTTGGTCTAGTGGTTAAGGTGCTGGGCTAGAAACCAGGAGTCTGTGAGTTCTAGTCCTGCCTTAGGCATGAAAGCTGGCTGGGTGACTTTGGGCCGTCGCTCTCTCTCAGCCCAGCTCTCCTCACAGGGTTGTTGTTGTGGGGAAAATAGGAGGAGGAAGGAGTATTAGATAAGTTTGCTGCCTTGAGTTATTTATAAAAATAATAAAGGCAGGATAAAAATTAAATAAATAAATGAATGAATTTGCATATCAGAAGTACTCTAACTCCAGGTGATAGCTACCCAGCCTGCTAATCATGCCCTCTTCTCTGATACTTACTTCTATTCCTCCCATCTCAAATTTTCAGTATTCTCTCCCAAGTAGTACTTTATATTCTAGCTTTTCCCCATCTGACTCCTTTCTAAGTAGGTTGTATGACAATTCCCATTATCGTAAGTTATTGTGTCTATCATTGTAGTAACTGAAGAGTATTAAAGTTGCAATGTACAACACAGGGGGAGTATACCAGGCTGGAGAAACTATATTCCCCTCTTCTGAGTTTCTATGAAAAGATGTTCAATAGTACATCTGTCAGGTGGCATAGAGAGTAATAAACAATAGCATCATTTTAATAATGCCATCTTTGTGTATGATGTTCAGATATCAAGGATCTTCCAGAGAGGTATTTTGGGGAATTGCACAGTCCATTTTTTACAGATTATGCAAAAGGTTCTGCAAAACAATTCAAAAGAAATATTATTTTTCTTTCATGGGGCCCCTTTACTGGAATCGCTTGGATGACAATTAAAAATAAACCCACCAATGTGGTATAATGTCATTATATAAATCTATGGTAAAATCAGACTTGTGTACTATTCTTATGGTCACCCTGACTGAAAAATATATTATAGAATTTTGAAAGGGACAAAAAATCAAAACTGACCAAACAAACAAACAACAATGGGCTGAAATGATGATGGGGTGAAATGATTATGTGAAGAAAGGGTACAGCATTTAGGCTTTTTAGCATGAAAAAATGTGGGCAAGACAAGAAATGATGGAGGAATAGTAAAGTCATGCATGATTTTGAAAAAGTGAATAGAGTTTCCCCCCACTCTCAGATTAGCACTTGAGTTCATCTAAAATGAAATGTTCCCTATTGGTTAATATTAAGGCTTCAATTGCTTCTGCTAGTTTCTTGTGGGACTGCTTCTTCTCCACCCCATGGATCTGCTTGGCTGTGAAGTTGACCAGGCTCCCAGCCCCCATACCCATTTTCCCTTTTCCTTTAATGAAAGGAAGATCGATCAGATGACTGGTCTCCCTAAAGATGCTAAAGGTGCATCCCAGGATCTACTGCCCAAACAGTTTATAGAGGTTGTGGCACCATAGAGGAACCACACCCCCTCCCCAAGCCTGCAACATGGTGATTGGTGGCTTGTCAAGTATGGCTTTATCAGCAGTCAGCAGTGCACAGCAAACATGCTCAGGTTGTACTGCAAGGTCATGTTTATAAGATGCAAGGTCAAGCCAATAAGATGCAAACTTATGAAAGTGTCACAATTTAAATTGGACTCAAGTCTTCAAGGGGCCTTGAGTCTGAGACCTCTCTACACATCACCATTTAGCCTTGGCCAAAGGATGCATTTGCAGGGACACTTGCCAGGCTTGAACTAATAATTTGAAGTCAGCAATCCTCCAGAATTACAGGAGCATAACTTCCAGAATTCCTACATGGCTAGGCAAGAAATTCTGAAAATCACAATCCAATGTGTCTGGAGGTTGTAGTAGGTTGGTGTGATGGCCCCTTCTTTTGCTTTTCCTTAGTTTTACAAAAGATTGATCACACATTAGCAAATAACTCATAGAATCTAGGGATCTACGTCAGTTTTCACTAAACAGTAAAAAAAGTAGAAGCTTCCCATCAATTATATCTCCTACCTGCTGGACGATAGGCCATTCTGGTTACATGATATGTGGTGGCAGGCATTTGGAAGGCCGTGTCCATGGGCACCTGTTACTCCCCCACCAAAAAAAAAAAATGTATGGATTATTCACATGTAAAATACTTGTAAGTTCCAGCACTGATAAGGATCTGAGAATGTATATGGTTTGTTTAACCCTAAATAGCAAAATCATGGTTTAATACAAATTAGAACCAATGACATTTGCAATTCCCTCTTAATATATTACCTGATTTTCTATAGACACTTGAACATTAACTTTTATTGGATGCAACTATTGTTGTGTTTTATAACTGTAAGTACTATATTAAATTATAGGATACTTTTATGTACTTTTAAAAGTATTACTAAGTACACTGAACACATTGTATTTATGACTGAATAAAATAAACACACTTTAGTATGTAATCTCTTTTAGTGGTCCAGGTAAACCAGTCAAAGTAGTGAGTAGAAGGTCAGGTCTCAAAAACGCATTCCTATGGCTCTTATGCTTACAGATGATGAGCTGAAGAAAAAGTTGTCATAAAGTAACACTGACAAGCTTTCTGCAGTTGCCTCCCTTTTTAAAACCATTATTTCAAGAGCCTCTGGGGATAGGGGAGGAAACTGCTGCAATTATGCCATTGCATGGCCAATGCCAACATTTTCAACTTATTATTTTTCAAGAGAGGGTAAGGAGGGTTGAACATTAAAACAGGTATGATATACAATATATCTATTTCCCATTCATAAAAATTTGAGGCACATTACAGGTAGTCCTTGACTTATGACCATTCATTTAACAACTGTTTGAAGTTATGACAGCGCTGAAAAAAGTGACTTATGACTGCTCCGTGCACTTACAACTGGTCCTTGCACTTACGACCATTGCAGCATCCCTGCGGTCACATGATCAAAATTCAGGCACTTGGCAAACCAGCATGCATTTATGACAATTGCAGCATCCCAGGGTCATGTGATTGTCATTTGCGACCTTCCCAGCCAGCTTCTGACAAGCAAAGTAAATGGGCGAAGTTGGATAAATTTGGGCACTACTCACTTAACAACCACCTCACTTAGTGACAGAAGTTCCAGTCCCAATTGTGGTTGTAAGTCAAGGTCTACCTGTATAACAATGACAACTGCCACAAAAGGCAAAGAAATATCAGAACTGAAACATGCCCCAAACCCCAAGTAAAATCCATATCATCCCATTAATTTAAAATTGTAAAGCAAGAATTAAAATCCAACCAAGACAAAAAAGTAACCTACTACCACCGTTAGCACCTGAATACCCATCAGAACAGGACCATTGTATGGCCAAAAGGTAGCAGGCAAGAGGCCAAATACAACCTCAGAAAGAAAGTAATGTTGGGGGGCACCACTGAGGAGGCCTGCCTCTGGGCCCTTATCTCCTTGACTCTTACGAAGTAGGGACCCTAAGCATCCCTCCACCCCACCCCCGGGATGATTGTACAGCTTGGACAGATTCTAGTCAGAAAAAATAAATGTGAACTGAGCATCTAAGGCTTTGTAGGTTAACATCAGCTCTTGGAATTTGATTCAGAAACTCATTTGCAGCCTATGCCATGAACATTACACAGGTATTTTGCTATTAAAATGGTTCCCTCTACTAGTAGCTGCATAGTCTTTAAAGTTAACCCCATGTAAAGTGCATTACAGTAGAGTACCCAAGGTGATAAGAGCGTGAGTCACTGCTGCAAGAATGTTCTAGTCCAAAATGGGTTGCAACTAGCACACCAACCAAAGCAGGCCAAAGACTCCTCTTGCAATGGCTTCCATCTGTTGTTCAAGCAGGAGTTTTGAGTCCATGAGAATCCTCAAGGCATAGACCTAATCCTTAAGGGAGAGTGCAATCCCATCCAGGCCTATCCTAGGAACTGGGATACAGTGAAATTAGCTATGAGCAGCAGCTCCATTTTGCTGGGATTGAATTTAAACTTCTTTTGTCTCATCCAGTCCCTTACAGCCTCCAAACACCAAGTAAGAACCTCCACAGCATCTTCAGCCCAGCCTGAGATGGCTATGTATAATTGGGTATCATCCTCATACTGATGATACCTCACTCCAGACTGATGGATTAATTCCCCTAGCAATTTCCCAAAGATGTTAAATAACCTGGGGGAGAAAGCAGGGCCCTATGGTACTACATACTGAAGCAATCATGGACTCAATCACTACTCCTTCCCAATTATCACCTACTGAAACTACCTACTCACTATAAAATTGTGTTCCAACTCCTAACTCTTTCAGGCAATCCAAGAGGATACCATCGTCAATGGTATCAAACATCACCACTGAGAAGTCTAATAGGAGCAGGAGGAGTATACTCCCTCTATCCAAAATCTAGTGTATGTTATCTAGACTGACCAATGCAATCTCTGATGCATGCCCAGGACTGAATTCTAATTGGAAAGAATCCACATGATCTGTTTCATCTGGACCCCCTGTACCTGAAGCCTCTCACCCTTCTCCAAAATCTTTCTCAGAAAGGGAAGATTAGAGACAGAGTGGAAATTTGCTAAACATCTGGATTGAGAGATGGCTTCTTCAAAAGCAGGAAGATAACATCCTATCAGGGCAAATCATACCATTGATCCACATCCCAAATCCAGCCCAAATGAACCTGGTGTGCAATGGATCCATGGGTGCAGAGCTCATCATACAGAGAAACACATTCAGTTCCTCACACCCCAGAAGATCAGATGACTTCATCAGAAGTTTGATGGTATGTGGAATGACATTGGGAGACAGGAGGAAGAGCCATTGACTGCTGTTCTTCTTCCTACCTCCCAAGGTCATTCTCACATACCATCACAGAGTTGCCCCAGTTATCTTGCTAGACTCTGCCTAAGCAGCATTCAATCTGGTTAAACATGAGTGATTTTTATCTTCAAAAAGTCTTGCAAACATGAGGTAACCATAACTGCTGCCATAATTTTGTGATTTGCCATCAAATTTCAGCAGCATAACTTTGGAAATCACCAATACCTGCAAAAAAGGAACTGGATCAGTATATGAGTAGGATGAACAATAACTTTTTCTAATAAATGCATACTGAATAAATAAAGATCAGCAATAAATAAATAAAGATCACTTCTCCCACTCCTGCACCCAAGTGATTGCTCTGAATCTGTCTCAGTTTAGTGGATTCAATAATCATGATAAAAAGTGAAGATCCCACAAGTCTGAAGTCTATCCACACTGGGCTTACAGAAGAAAACTACAATGCTATCCTAATTAGTTAAAAAGCCCCCTGGAAGAGACCATTTCGATCAACAGGGTAGGGCCTAGCCAAATCTCTCATGGAAGCCCATTCCACAAAACAAGGACCACAAAGAAGAATCATCTCTTAGCCTCATGCCAATTTTTGGATAGTGGAGAGTTACCAACATTTTTTCTTGTTCTGTTAATTTTATATAGGTTCTGGTTGAAAGACGTGTGCCTTACTTTGGCACCAAGCTGTATAGGGTTTTATAGGTATATTTCTGGCTGCACTTTAAACTGCAGCCAGAAATATACTGGAAACCAGTGCAGAGCCTGAACCACATGTCTATGTCATCTAACACTGATTGGCAAAAGAGCCACTGTACTTTGTACCAATTGTAGTTTCATCTTGCTTGGGTTCAGCTTCAGCCTGTTTCTTCCCCACTACACACTGGAATAGATGTTCAACCACATCACCACAGCTTCTTGGGATGGTGAGGTATAATGGGGTATAATCAGCATATTGATGATAAAACATCCTGAACCAATGGGTGATCTCTTCATGTAAAAGTGAAAAAATGGAGGGAAGAGGATCAAACCCTACACATTCCACATGTAAGAGGCCACTGGGTTGACTTCTCCTCTCCTACAACCACTGACTGGTTCTTACCAGAATCTTGAGTTTCAAAAGTAGCCAGCCTTATTCTGCAGCCTGGCCAGTTCTTCCCAAATACATCTAGTCTATTTATTTGTTCTTTCTCCAGTAGCTAAGAAGATAGATATCTTCTAATTATGGATTTGCAGACAGGTGGCAACAGAAAACTAATAAATCAATCTTGGACCAAATAAAGATTGTTCTCTTGATGTCATGATCAGTAAGCAGAAATCCACATACCATGGGATACAAGCAGATAACGGACTAGAAAAAACAATGAAGTTTAACAAGTTTGATGGAACTGGAAGAAGGAGAAAACAATGAATAAGGGGGAATTGACAGGATCAAAATAATTACAGGACTGTCCTTGGAAGAGCTGAAAGTTATTATCAAAGACCAGTGAAGATGGCAAGCATTTGTTCATGCAGTTATGAGGAGTCAAGCCAGATTGTGGTACCCACTAACTAGTTCTGTAGGTTAGGATTTGGTAGTAAAAAAAAAGCCAATTATCCTGAGAAAGAGTGCTAGGGAAGAGGTTAGAAGAATAGATGAGTGACAAAGAAGTAAATGCACTCTTGCAAAGCATCTGCCAGCACATAGAAATTCTACAATATTTAGAAAATGGAAGTAGGAGTGATAGGAATCTTGGGTTGCTGGGCTACTCTTCCCTAAACTTCTTTTTCAAAATGATACGTGTACAGCACTTGAGCCTGCTTAGAAGATTTTTGAAAATGTGAACAACTGACTTTCGATGGGGATTAATGGTGGTTTAGTCATCTTCAGGGAAGCAGAGATGACAATACAGCAGAGATCGGTACCCAGAAGCCAGCACTGGATACCAAACTTCCTCCGGACGAAGGGTGGAATGTGAAATAATTCTTCCTATCTCTGGACAGCTGCTTCCTGTGAATAAACTGCAAAAACAGAAGCTTTTGTGGTTTGCTCGTGAATTAAGTGGCTGGGAGGCATGGGATTCCACCTACATTCACAGCTGTGGTGCAGCCAATTTGGACACTAGAACTGGCCAATCCCCATTTCTTAATCAAATTTCGATTTAATTATTCTTCAACCTGAGAGAGATTTTCTTTTATGACAAATAAGTACTTCTCTTGGTGATTTTCATTTTTTGGGGGGATTATAAATTTAAAAGAAGATTTAAAGACTTAAAGTTTAAACAGTATTTGGCAAAAAGCACAATAAGGGATGATATAAGAAAGTTAAAAATGAATGAAGGGGATGGTTACTTAATTTTTTTTTAATGAAACTGCATTATGAAAATCCTAATTGAATTAAAACTGACTCTGTCTGTGGAAATGCTGTTTGTTTTGCATTAGAAATCTACCTCTTTCAGATGGAGATTAAATGAAACACTATTACAGAAAGAGGATTGCAAAAAGAAATAGAATTTTTTGAAAACAAATAAAGGTACCAATTTAAGAATGGCTTGGGATACAAGTAAAGCTTTCATCAGAGGTTACTTCATACAACATAATACTGAACTTAAAAAGAAGATTCAAGAGAAAATACAGGCTATTTTGGATGAGACAAAAAGAAAAGAGGAAGAATTAAAGAAATTGTCAGAAAAGATAAGCATTTCACATCAACTTAAACTTTTATAACAACAGTTATTTATGGTAACAGTTAAGAGAAATAAAAACAAAGATATGCTATGCAAAGCAAAAGAATTTTGAATTTGAGAACAAACCAAGGAAATTGTCAGGATGTAAATTAAGAAAAGAGAAAGAAAAGAAAATGATTTCAAAACTTCAAGAGGGTGATACTTGGTTAATGGACATTGTGGCTATACAAAAAACTTTTTATCAGTATTATTCTAACTTTTATAAAGGACATGATATTTCTTCGGAAAAAATAGAAGAATACCTAAAAAAAAAACTTACCGAGGACCAAAGACAGATTATTAATGGACCTATAACAATAAGGGAAGTTTTCGAAGCTATAAAAAACATTAAACCAGGAAATGTACCGGGACCAGATGGATTACTAGGTTTTTATTACAAAAGTTTTGAGGATGAACTTCTACAACCCCTCCAAAATACAATGAATTCAGTATTACAGGGAGGAAAGATGCCAGCGACTTGGAAAGAGGCTAATATAGCATTAATACCTAAATGTCAGCACTTGATCATTTGAGCATTCACACAATGACAGTCAGGAGACCAGGATCCTTTAACTGTTTAATGAAGCGAAATGACTAGGACAGAGGTAAAGCTGCAAATGGAGAATTCCCGCTAAAACATACATTTAAAACTACATTCCCTTGATTGCCTTCCTTTCCCACGAAAGTATGTCACCCCCCTTTCCCATCCCGGTGGTGTTGCTGGTGTATCTCTGCTGACTGGCCTTGATGTGAACCATCATAAATCTGTAGCCATAACAATGCAATTCACACTCCAACTCAAGACCCCCTCCCATCTGGCGACAGAGAGTCTACCCCATTGATAAGGAAGTGATGGAAGATGCTCCAATAAGGGGTTCTGTGAACCTTTTGATTGGAGGAATCTGACACTAAAGATGGGGAAGATCTAACTTTCACCAGAAATTATAGACCAATATCATTATTCAATAAAGATGATAAGTTGTTCATAATGATTTTAGCAGATAAACTGAAAATAATTCTGCAAACATTTATTAATAGAGACCAATGTGGATTTTTACCTAAAAGGAAGTTAAAAGACAATGTCAGAATGGTGTTGGATATTATAGAATACTTGGAATAGCATAATGAAAAACAAGTGCATTAATTTTTTTAGATGCAGAGAAAGCTTTTGACAATTTGGATTGGCCTTTTTTATTTAAAGTTTTGGAAGATATGAATTTGGGAGAGAATTTTATAAAATGGATAAAATCGATTTATACCTCACAGAAAGCACAAATTATTGTTAATGGAGATCTAACAAAACCTTGTGAAATACAAAAAGGAAAAAGACAAGGATGCCCACTATCCTCTCTTCTGTTTATTCTGGCTCTTGAAGTTTTGAATAGAGATGTAAGGCAAGTTGAGAGGATAATGGGTGTAAAAATTAAAAAAGAGACTTGCAAATTGAGAGGTTTTACAGATGATTTGATGTTGGTTTTGGAAGATCCTTTAAAGACAATTGAATTACTAATGGGAAAATTAAAAGCTTGTGGTGCATTAGCTGGCTTCAAGATTAATAATAAACAGAAGACAAAGATGTTAACAAAAATATGAAGAGACAAGATCAAACAGAACTGATGAATAAAATGGGTTTTAAGATTGAGAAATAGGTAAAATATTTGGGTGTTACTTTGACAAGCATGCATTGTACGTTATTTCAAAATAATTATGTTAAGACATGGAATGAAGTTGAAAAAAAGATATGATAAGATGGGATAAACAACAATTGTCATTGTTGGGGAGAATTTCTGTGATTAAGATGAATGTTTTGCCTAGATTGTTATTTATGTTTCAGAGAATACCTGTTTTGACAACCGATTAAACAATGGCAGAAAGACAAATCAAAATTTGTGTGGCAGGGAAAAACCACAAGTCAAATACGAGGGTTACAAGATGTTAAAGAAAGCGGATGTTTGAGTTTACCTGATCTGAAACTATAGCTTGCAGCTTGTTGTTTAGTTTGGATGAAAGAGAGGGTGATGCTGAGAAACAGAAGAGTTAGAAGGACATGATTTGAGGTTTGGGTGGCATGGTTATTTATGGTATGATAAAGCTAAAGCTAAAGCTAATGTAAAATCATTTTGTCAGACGTGTCATATAGAGAATATGGAATAGACATAAATCTAGGTTATGTCTGAAAATACCTTCATGGCTTTCAGCACAAGAAGCATATTATAGAAGAGAAATGATAACTAAACATAAATGGTTAACTTACAGTTGCATATTAGAATCTTTCCAGGGAGAATTCAAAATGAAATCAAGAGAAGATTTGACGTTAGAAGGATATACATGTCAATGGTTTTCCTATGTACAATTACTAGAAAGATTTAAAGTAGATAAAAGACTTTTGGTTTTGAATATTGTAAGATTGAATTTGAAACAGAATTATGTACAAATGATGAACATGTTATTGCTAAAATGTATAAACTTTTATTGAAATTTGAAACAGAAGAAGAACAAGTGAAATAATGTATGATAAAATGGGCTAAAAATTTTGGTGATAACATACAAATGGAACAATGGGGGAATGTGTAGATGAAAGGACTGAAATCGACATTATGTTATAATCTCAAAAAGAATTTTTATAAAATGATGTGTCATTAGTATTTGTCACTGGAAACATTGTCTAAAATATATAAAGATACTCTGAGTTTATGTTGGAAATGTGAACAACAAGAGGGGATTTTTTTATCATGCTTGGTGGACATGTAAAAAAGCTAAAAAAAATTGGACCCAAATACACACATTAATTCAGAAGATTTTAAAGATCAATATACAACTGAAGCCAGAGATGTTTCTTCTGGGACTGAGTGACAAAAAATTGGAGAACACTCATGGAACTTTTTTTATACTGTATATATGGTAACAGCAGTGAGACTTTTATATGCACAATGGTGGAAAGATTTGACATTACTCACAATGGAAGAGTGGATGGTGAAGATGATGGAGCTTGCTGAGATGGCTAAATTGACAGCCTTGATTGGAGAAAAGACACTGATTAAGTTTAATACCAATTGGAAACCCCTTTTGGACTTTTTGCATGAAACAGAAAAAAATGAAATTATGTTATATGGGCTTGATGGTTAAAAAAAATAGTAGATAATAGAAAAAATGAAAGTTATGTTGTAACCATAGAGTAAGAGTTCAGTTTAATTTTGTACCTATTACTGGTATAAAAGAAAATCATTTCTTTATATTGCTTTTTTCTTTCTTTCTTTCTGCGCTTTTGGCTTTCTTCTTTCTTTCTTTCTTTCTTTCTTTCTTTCTTTCTTTCTTTCTTTCTTCTTTTTATTTTCTTCATCTTAAATATTAGTTTCAGTTAGTTTTTATCTTTTTTGCTAAAAAAATTAATAAAGTTATTACAAAGAAAATGTGAGCAAGAATTTATTTATCCAAAGTTATACCCAGCTAACCCTCCCAATTCAATACATTGGTCTCAAAAAGAATAAAGCTGTATATTACTTAAGGAATTGTGGTTTATGTTCCAGGCACTATATAAAGTTAGATAAGTTCCTGTCCACAGGGAATAGCAAAAATAATATAAGCATGATACAAAAAGAATTTAGATTTAAAGGGAAATAAGAAAAGAGAAATAAATCAAAGATATTTTCATCTGGACCAGAGGTAGAACTCTATGAATAAAGTAGGACAACTACTTGATAAAAACCCACTCTGAAAGGAAGGATTTTAATTCAGGAATAGAAAAAGAAGTAGAATGCTATGAACAAGAATAGGTTAAAAAAAAAAACTTCTTAACAGCAAGACCAAGAACAGATCTGCCAAATATTCCACTTATTCCACAATAAGTTCCACTTATAAGGGGCTATGAGAGAGAAATTATAAATCTGAGAAGAGTAGGCAGGTGAGACTGAATAAGATGATCAAATGATGCAGCAATTCCAACTGTCCTATGTATGACTTCTACAGTTACTTTGGTGACTGAAGTAGCATAGAAATTCAAATTTTTTAAACAAACAAATACACCTTAGTTGGCTGTATGGCATAGCTGGGTCAAATGACTTGCCACAGTTCCCAGCCTCTTAATTATTACCTTCATAATTATGATAGTAAGATCTGCAAATTAGCTGTGGCCCTCCACTCCTGACCTTTTTATGATGCAAGTAGGAGTCATATCCTTGCACTTGGCTTAATATACATATTTTATTAAAATGGTTCAGTAGACTTTTATTTTTACTTTTAAGCAATGCTTACTGAACTAACTTAAGGATAATTTCATCCCCAAACTTACTGAAGTTCATCCTGTTATGCTGGAGTAATAAACATGAGCTTAAGTATAGCAACATATACAATGTTGGGAAGGCTTTTCAGGACTGACAAACTTATTCAATCCTGAAATTGGTTCAGTTCAATTTCACTTGCAGAGATATATTGGCAAGGTAAAACTTAGACTCTTTAGATTAACTCATGGATCTTTGCTGAATATGGATCTTTATTACCTCCCCTTATTTCCTTGTCTCTAAATCACAACTGAAGGTGCAGTATTATCTTTGCTTCCCCCTGAAGGTCCTGAAAAAGTTGCAAAGATAGACTTGGCCAGTCCACATGTATTTCACCTGAGTCACAGTCTCCATTTTGTTGATAATTCTTGGGAAGGAAGATATGAGGCAGTGGTCCCGGTGAAGCAGGTTGCTGCCAATTTCCTCCAGCTGTTGTAGATACTGGAGCACAGGACTGATTTCCTCTGACTGCTGGATTGCAGTATCAAGCTCTGCCTCAGACTGTGGCGGTTGTTGGAACAAGGCAGTAAACTCTTCAGGATGTTGTAGGTATCGGAGCACAGGACTAATCTCCTCAGGCTCGTGTACATAATGGAGGAAGGGGCTAGCCATCTCTGGCTTCTGTTGGTACTCAAGTGAAGGACTAATTTCCTCAAGCCCCTTCTGACCCTGAAACAAGCCACTGATCTTTTTAGGCTGGTACAGATGCCTGGCCAGGTTCACAAAACCTCTGGCTGGGAAAAGCACAATTATGATCATAAATGAGCTATATACATGCCAGGCATGTCCCAGGGTTGCCAACCAGATGTGGCTCCAAATCAGTTGCCAGAGGTGGCCAAGGAGAATCCCACATGCCTGCCACATGTGGCCAGGACTGGCAGCAAGAGCACAGCAAGGCTCACTGCGGTGACTTGGACCTAAAAACCAAGAGCCTTTATGTAGGTCATAGGGCATCAGCACCTTTCTTTGTGTGTAGCTGCCTGGCTGGGAGGGTTTGCTTTTGTCTCTGAGATGCACAGAAGTTAAGCCCTCCTCACAAACATGTATCTCACCTCTGCCATGGTTTCAACTGAGGTGCCAGTGGAGTTCTCATGAATCAAGCAGGTCCTTGCCAAGTCTAGGGAGACAAAGAAGTGGAACTATGTGTAGTTACCAAGGATGGTTGCTAAGAAACAACCATTCCCATCTGTGAGCTAGAGTTGCTATGGGGACCCAAGTAAACAGAAGCGCCCCTCTGAGAGAGACGTTCAGTAGCTGAAGAGAAGTTTGCCTATCAAGAGGGTCTGCGCTCTGGTTTTGCAGCTACTGCCATAATATAAGAATGGTTATTTGAAAAAAAGAAAAAAAAGTATTTTGAATACCAAATTTAATACAAATACACATTTCTCAGAGGAGGGAGTGTTTGACTTGCGTGGTCTTGAGGAGAGCTCAGTTCAGTGACTACATAGACATCCATGTAGTTTTTTGACAGTAGTCTAAAAGTGGCTTTCCACTGCTTTCTTCCAGAATGTTTTTTCGATTTCCTGATATAGCTTGTGCTGTCCTGAGATTTCCTGGCAATCACCCATCCAAACACTAATCAGGTCCAAATCCACTTAGCCTCTGGAGATCAGCTAAGACAACTATGGCCACCACCTAGTTGAACAATGTCTGCTAATAAGCAATTTAAGTTAAATAAAAGTAGAGAAAATGCTATTAGAAGGAAAGCACTTTTCAAATGCACCACAACTTTAAAACTTCCTTCAGCTTCTTCCTTCAATGGATGTCACATCTTAACTGACTCCTGAGGACTCATCTAGATGATGGGCAGGAACCTCATGCTTTTTTTTTTTTTAAGTAGCCAGGCTGGGTTGGATTAGGGCACAAAATCCTCCCTCCTCAATCCTGCCATAACCTTGCTGAGGAAAAATAAATAAATACATACTGGAAATACCTGTCTTTTTGGCTGTTAAAATAGTTTGGAGACAAGAAGTGGTGTTAATGAAGAGAATAACACAGGAGGAATGAGTTCTATCTTTAATGGCTGATCTTGATTAAATTTTTTCTCCTGGCAGGAGGGGGACTGAGGGAGGAAAACCAACTGGAGACCGACAGAGAAGGCAGTTGGGTTAGGTTGCACTTTTGGCTATGCATGCTTAGTTCAATGGTATCAATAGGAACACTTCCCAGTAGTAAGTCTGAATGAATATAACATTGTCATGTGAATTAAAGATACTTTTTACTGTCACTTTGAATTCCATATACTGGTATGTTGCAGGCTTGAGATTTTCCCAATATAACCATAGATGGAAGAAAGGAAAAAAAAATGTTGTAATGCCCAGGAGAGCAACCCTACCCCCACCTTGCTCATCTACAACAGGTGATGGCAGCCTAGCCAAGAAAGATAAAATTGCCATACCAAGAATGCACCTTTGGGTATGCATAGCTGGCACCTGGCTGGAGAAATAGCTTGGAGTTCCAAATAGGCAAAAGTAAAGGGGGAGGTTTATGAGCCCAAGGTCTTATTCTCCTCCATTTCCTCTCTAGGCCTGTTCAACATACCTGAATGGTCTCTCCTCCCTATGGAACAGAGAATGTTTAGCCCTGAGAAGACTGAGATTGGCTATGGTAACAATCTTCAAATATTTGAAAGGATTTTGCACAAAGACCTGTTTGTTTGTTTGTTTAAAAGACTTGTACAGCCACCCAACTTGTAAAACACAGATGGCTCACAACAATAATAAAACCAAAAACAAGAAAAAGAGAAAACCAAGAAAACCAGGTGCCTGATCCACTATCTCAATCCATCAATCCATACAATCCTTGGACTCCAACCTTACCCTATCCCAGTGCCTGGGGGAAAAGCCAGCCCTTTCTGGCTTTCTGGAAGGCTAAAAGGGTGGACCTGCCAGATCTCAGAGGGAAGAGCGTTCCAGAGGGCAGGGCCTGCTATGAAAAAGGCATGCTTCTAGTGTAATAGAGGACAAGACGTGGAAGACTAGATTTATGTTAACTGAAATACATATTCTAGTTAGAAACTTAGGAAAGCTCTTGGCAGTAGACTCAGGGAAGTGGTGGGCTCTCCCTCACTGGAAGTGTGCAAGTGGAGGCTAGAAAGTTGCAGATGCTTTCATTTGGACTCCTGTGCTAAATAGGGGGCTTTAATCAGTAGCCTGAATGGCTCCTTTGAAAGAACTCTATGC
Organism: Candoia aspera; assembly: GCF_035149785.1. NCBI lineage: Eukaryota > Metazoa > Chordata > Lepidosauria > Squamata > Candoiidae > Candoia > Candoia aspera. The sequence continues at coordinate 27,255,634 of NC_086159.1, forward strand.
ACACACATGTGTATGTGTGTATGTAGGTTGTGGGGGGCTCAGTGAGAAACCACAGATTACCACTTAATCCAAGCTAGACTGAATGGCTGTGGTTTTTAGGGGGCCCCAGATCTTGAGAGTTTCTATTTTTTACTCTGGATGGGGTACCACTCCCCCAGACAGAACTGGTGCTCAATTTGAGAGTCCTCTTGGATTCTTAGCTCCTGGCAGTTATGGCCAAGAGGGCCTTTGCATAACTCCATCTTGTGCACCAATTGCTCTTGTGGATCAGGAGGCCCTTCTCAGTCATTCATGCCTCTTGGACTATTATAATACACTTTAAATGGGACTGTCCTTGAAGACCATCCAGAAGCTACAACTGATCCAGAATGCATGGCACAGGGAATTATGGATACACCATGTACAGCCATACAGCCATATAACACTACTACTTTGTGAGCTGCAGTGGGTCCCAGTAGGCTATCAGGTACAATTCAAGGTGCTGACTACCATCTATAAAGCCTTTCATGACACAGGGCTGGCTTATTTGCAGACCTACCTATTTCTGATTCTTTCTGCTCACTACATGAGGTCCGACAGGGTAGGCATGCTTTGGATCCCTTCTACAAAACTGCCATCTTGTGGGACCAGGAAGCATGCCTTCTCTATCATGGCATCTACCCTTTGGAACAGCATACCCCCAAGATTCAGATGGTCCCAACTCTATTGGCCTTCCAAAAGGCCTTGAAACCTGACTCTTCCCCCCAGGCATTGGGCCAGGGCGTTGCATAAACCTCCCTTGCAATGGTTTGAGATCATGAATGATTGCAGTTTGACCTCAATTGCACTATATCTTTCATTGTTTTTATGTTATTGGTAATTCTTTTGTTCTCTGTTTTAACTCTCTGTTAGCTCCCCAGAATTGTAATTACAAGGGTGGAGAGCATATAAACAAATAACCAAGTGTCAATGAGCAAAATTGGAATATGTAGTGCAGCTTTATGCAGGGCAGGGGACGTAAACCCAGATTTTTGCTCTTCAGCAGGTCACTGAGATATGGATGAATATGAGGAAAAAAAGTGAACAATTGTATATTATATATACTGTAAATGATGAAAAATTAGAAGGAGAAGATGAATAGAATAGATGATAGAATGCTTAGTATACATGGGGAAATGGATGGAGAAATTTTAAGGTAAATATCTGGTTGAAAGGGAGAGTGCTGGTTGAAAGGGAGAGATGGTATGTGGTTTGTTGCAAGGGATTAATGTCTAAGGAAGCCCAAATGGCTGCAGATAAGAACTGCCTCTGCTGATTTCGTCACAGGGAAGTGAAAATTGGGTATATCTGGAGAAACAGATCTTTTAACCTCACTTCCAAGATGAGTAGCAGAGCATTCAGATTTTATACAACTTGAAATTGTGGTGGGACAGTATTGGTGTAAGTGGGGAGGGAAGAGTAGTTTAAAACTGATATGCCTAATGGTGATTTGGTTGTCTCACTCAGTGAGGATGTCATATAAACCAAGGGGAAAATTGGGGGTGTCAAATGTGACAGCTCGATAGCAAATTCCAAGTGGGGACAGGGCCAATGAAGGATTGTATACAAGTAGAACTAGAGTTTCAGTAGACAGCCTGGCATGTCTTCTTCCAGGACACTCCACTGGACACCCACAGAGTTTGCCTTACCCTTTTCCCCAGCTGGTCACCAATCTGTCCCCATAAGTCTTAATCCTCTTTACACAGTTGTTGCTCCTCAGCCTTTTCCAGTTGGTATGTGTACTTTCAAAAATCTTGGGTTTCACCAGGAATGTGAGAGGTGCTATTTTGCTTGCAAGAATTCATTCCCAAACATTGAAAATTGAAGGAATGATGAATAGATGGGAATAAAGGCAGCTTTAATTCATAAATATTAAGGATCACATTACAATGTTTGATAGGTTGATACAGGTTTGCTGCATTGTATGTACACATGGTAGAAACATCAGCAAACTGCTTCTCCTCAGGTTCACAAATTTGCTGAAGATTGAATGTAACTGCTTACGTTGTAGCAAGATATATACTTGGAGACTGACCTCATCACAATTATTTAGTAGTAAGGCTCAATGATTTCAGAAATAACAGTTCTGTGCCAGTGTGCATGGACAAGCTTTCTTAAGCTATAACATGCAAAGCAATTTCGAAGATGCAAATTGTGGTCTGTCTCAAACTCCTGGCTATCATTTTTAAAGCTTGAATGACAGAGCCTAGAATACATCGATCATCATAACCTCCTGCCTGAACTTGTCACTCAAAAGAGGATTTTTTACACCTTACCACTATTGGAAATTTGGTGTGTGAATTCAGAGGAAACAGCCTTCTTTGAAACAGTACCAAGACCACCTGGAATTAGAATCCATTTTCAGGAAATTTGTTGGTCCTTTTCCTGATAATATTTTAACCCATTAAAATGATTTGCTTCAGTGAGCTTAGGGGCTTAATTGAGTTTTATAGGTTGTCTCTAAAACTGTTATCAAAACCCAAAATTGTAGCTACATTTATGTCAACATAAGGTTCAAGTTAGGTTTTAGTTTTTGCTAGCTTTAGCACCTTCCATATATGGATTATAACTCCTGTCACTGGCAACTCTCAGGCTGTTAAATGGATAGCCTAGGGACAGTAAGAATACTGTCCCTCGACTGTAGATTAGATTGTAATCTAATACATGTAAAGGGCAGCAAGTTGTAGCAGGATGCTGAACACAATGGTTAAGCGTAATATAAATATTAACACTTATAACGACAACAGTGGATAGTTTCTCTTTTGTTATTAGCTGTGGATAATAATAAAAAAGGACATAGAAAGAAAAAGGTACTTGACCTGAGATTCAATTTTATTTAACTACCAGTTTGAAAAAACAAACAGCAACGATAGGTTAGAAAATGAGAAAATTATAAAAGATTGGAAGCTTCACCCATTTCCCTATCCATTTCATCATTCTTAGAAAGTATTAAGAACTATACTTCACAGAAAATTGAGTTATTATGCCTTATGGAGATTCCATTCAGACATTTTATACTCAGGTGGGGCACGACGAAACCACTCTGACCAGGATCCATCATAGATGGCCACATCTGGTGTACCACACAGATATGCTGCCAAGGCAATATGGCAAGCTGTAATCCCCTTGCGGCAAGTGGCAATCAGTGGCTTTGAGAGATCCACTTTCTTCTCCAGGAACATGCTCTGGATTTCTTCTGGGCTTTTTTCCAGTCCTTCCTCAGTCAAGAAGTTGAAGAAAGGCATGTTTGTGGTGCCTGGAATGTGACCTGGTTCTATCCCTGGAATAAGAGAAAGAGTAATCAATCAATCAAATCATAAAAAGTATCCAGAGAGACTTCCTGTAACTGTTGTGGTCAAATAAATTGAAATTATCAATTATTTCTGAAAAACGTAAGTTCAAAATAAGACAGGATGTGAGTGATTGTTTAAAATAAAACAGCTTTAAAAATGCCCGTTTCTGATAAATCACAGTTGCAGAATTTACTGCATTTACATATATAAAATAAATCTGAAAAATCCAAAAAATTAAAAAATATAGCCAAATTTAAAGAATGTTCATCTTGCATTCAATAATGAAATGAAATGCAATGTCCTAATTACAATTACAATTACAATCACAATTACTTCTTTAATTTAACCTTAGTAGATGAGATGAAACAACTACACATTGGCATCTGGGGCATCAGCAAATTGAAATAGACTGGAATTGGACAACCTACAGTCAGAAAATCATAGTTTACCGCTCAAGACATGAAATAGTCAGAAAGAAAATAGCAGACACAGTACTTGGATACAATGCAGTCAATGACCAAATAATATCTGTTAGCTTGTCATCTATAAAGTCATACATGGAAATGGCCAAGTTACTTGTGGGATCATCTGTCTCAACGGTTTCTGCCCATCCCTCCAGATCTGGCATGGTGGGCATGTACTGGGTCCTTTCTGTTAAACAGTGTCATCTAGCTGAAAGAAAGAGAGGCATGCTTTCTTTGTTGTGGAATCTGCCCTATGGTACAACCTCCCCCAAGATTTGGACAGCCCTGACCTGTTAGCTTTCCAGAAGACCTTGACGAGCTGGCTTTTCTCTCAGGCATTGGGGCCAGGGTGTTAGATGAGCCTAGTATGTATGCTTTACAATGTGTTTATTTATTTTCTATCCTGCCTTTATTATTTTTATAAATAACTCAAGGCGGCGAACATACCTAATACTCTTTTCTCCTCCTATTTTCCCCACAACAACCCTGTGAGGTGAGTTGGGCTGAGAGAGAGTGACTGGCCCAAGGTCACCCAGCTGGCTTTCATGCCTAAGGCAGGACTAGAACTCACAGACTCCTGGTTTCTAGCCCGTTGCCTTAACCACTGGACCAACCTGGCTCTCTCTGTCTCAAACTGGTGTTATAGGAGAGTTTTGCCTGAGCCCAATCACATTGTATTATATTGTACTGTATTGATGTTATATTGTTCTATTTTTGTTTTGTGTGTTATTAGCTACCTAAAGTCACTAGGCTGAGATTGGTAGGATGCAAAAAAAAAAAAAAATGCATGCACACAAACACTTCTCTCCCTCAAATGAAAAAGTATGGGCTAAATGCTGAACCTGCAGAAATTCCTTGTGGAAAGTTGTTTTGGAAATTGGTCTCCTGACATTCCAGATGGACATTTTCATCTCATTAGATTCTTGATTGGTCTCCCTGTGCCCCACAGGAAATTCATTATTTTTCTTAGATATCATCTCAGCATTACGGACCTAAACATATTCAACTCGAAATATTTGTTTACTTTAGCTTCTCCTTTTAACTAAAATATTTTATAAGTGCTTATATAACTTTGCTCTTTGAAGCAAATTGCTTTTATGAACCATATGCAATTGGTCACATATATTAAATGCACACTGGTATTTTACTACATGTATGTAGAGCAAAAGACTCATGTGCACGTTAACCTATCAAACAAGGGGCTTGTATAATTCCATATATAGAAATTATTCAGTGTAAAAAGATGAGCACCCTAATTCCTATGAAACTGGACTTGGAAATAAATCTAATTTAGTTCAGCATACCTCCAAATACACACATGAAGGACTTGTAGCTTTATTTGATCTACTGCATATTATCCAGATTTTACGAACAGATAAGAATAAATAAGATGATCACCTTTGCTGCAATGTCTGCAGTTTTCTTTTTATAAGCTTCGCTGGAACACTACATATATAGGTACAGGACCAAGCATTCATTCAGAAGCAGGCAACTTGTGGCCCAGAGCCTCACTTAGCCTCAAGTCCCTTCAATGGCTTTCAGAGAGCCCAGATGACCAGGACTACTGAAGACCGTTGCTATTTTAAGGTGGGAAATATATGAAAACTATAGGGTAAACCCTAAAATAAGCACATCACAATTTAAAGAATAACCCTCTTAATTCATTGCCTCTTGTTGGATGTGTTTCTGTATGTTTTGTATTGAGTGGCCAGATCCCATCTTGTTTCTCTATTTTGTATTGTGTTTTTATCTTGTTCTTTGCTATAAAATGAGCTGCCCAGAGTTGGTTTGGAGTCAGGCAGTGCCTGAACAGAATGAATGAATAAATAAATAATGCTGATTCCTTTTTATCCCAGCAAGCCATGGTACATATCAGAGGAGATGGGAGCTGTACTCAAGGATCTGATGAAGATGTATTATACTGTGTCATCATACCAGTGATCTATCTAGACCAGAGCAAACTTTTTTTGTTATTTCTTCATGTCATCAGATTTCTTCATGTCATTTCACTCCATTACACATCAAACCTTATGTTTCCTTGTTTCCCATGCAATCTTACGATCCCATCAGAGAACTAATCTGAAGACAAGAAACATTTCAGTTTGGAAATAGTGAGAAGTATTTGCACACATACTTTTAGACAAATGTCCCTGATATTAGTGAGAATGCATGTATGGGAAAATAACATAACAATGGTCCTAAGATCCCAATAATTTGAGATGCAGGAGATCAAAAAGACTATGTAATGGGATACTGAGCTATGGCCTTTCCAAACTGACTTTTTGGAAAAGCTCCTGCAAACAACTTTAAAACTTCCTCCTGCTATCTTCATGTTGAATCTTCCACGAATAAGACAACAAACTAGTCCACTTAGGTAAGTGCTGTGCAAAGCTTATTGGATGCTTAGCTACTTCACCAGAACTCCCCCAGAGCAATCCCTGTGCTTTAACAACAAGATCTCTGACCCTCCTATCAGGCAGGCGAATACCTCACAGGGCTATAATCACAGGGCTATAATCACATAGAATGAGGTGAAATGCCTTTCTGCCAGTTTTATACTAATGCAGCTACTTGTGCAGTCTTGCCCTAGGAACCAGTGCTGCCAGACTGAAGTTCCATGGGAAGACCTCTAACTAGAAAGATCACTGTGAAAGCTGACATATTAGACATCAGGCTTCACTTCCTGATGGCTGGCTGGGGAATTCTAGGAGTTGAAGTCATCACTTCTTAAAGTGTCAGGATTGAGAAATACTGCTTTCATGGCTCTGACCCGATGCCTTAGAAGGCAGTTGCTTTCCAAAGAAACTTGCTGTTTGTATCTAACTGACATTAAGTAGATTGGTCTAGTTGTGTAATGTTTGCAAAGAGATCTAGGGCCTGTATCTCAGTCTTCTGATACTGGTGTATCCTTTCCAAACTCTCTTTGTCTGGGCTTTCTTAATGTCTGCATGTGGAGATCTAGCCACCCATTTTTCCCTACCTAGCTTTTATTTAACAGTAAGTGCTTATAACTCCCATGATCCTAGATCCTGAAACAAGAAGTCATAACAGAAGAAAATTACTGAAATAAGACATAGGAGTTATTAAGGTATTGTACAATCTACACTCCCCCTCCCCCATTTCTTTACAGAAAAAAAAACAGTCCAACAGATGAAGTCCAATGGACGAAAAACAGTCCAACAGATGAAGAAGCAATCAATCTGTGTGGTTTTTGTGCTGACAAATTCTGCACTTGCTGGGTGTGGTGACCCGGAAAATCATTAACTTGGAGTTGATCAACCAGGATTCTACTCCAGCAGGCTGCAATTCTTCTATGACACATGCATGTATATGTACCTGTCACCAATTGCCACAGTTCTTGCCCTTTCTCCGGGGTGACCAGCTCAACAGTCCTTTATACATTACTGGGACGGGGAAGACCATGTAATAAAGTGGGACAATGTCTTGGATGCCTTGTGTAATTGTTGGGATTTTTAGATAATAAAAAGAAAAAGCCTAGTCAAATATACTCCCTTTACTCTAAAAAATAACATTTTGGAAAGAACAGTAGACATATCAAGTTACTGCAGATCTGTTTTGAACCGGGGCCTGAGTTTCTGAGACAGCGTGTCTGGAAAACAGGAACGCCAACAAGTGTTAATAGCTGATCCTGTCAGTAACAAATATGGAATCCCAAACAAACAAAAATGGATCTTCTTCTGGCATGCATTTATGAGTGTCTGTGTTTGTAGCTAGGTATGTTTCTTACCTTATGAGAAAAAGGAGAAGGCCAGGAAAGTCTCAGTAAAAATTCTCCCAATGGATGAATTCTTAGATCACCCTATTTTTCTAATTGGGTGTAGTATGTCTACATGTTCTGGAGACCTCTTGATCTGCCTAAGGATTTCTTCTTAGACACCCTAATATTAAAACATTATGCAAATGAACTTGGAAAGTGTTCCACTTTGTTCAATGGAGTTTGCTCACAAGTAAGTAACCCTAAAGTATGCAAGAGGGATGGAAAGAGTGAAATATCATTAGCAGGTAAAGAATATGGAAAATGGACCAAATCAGAAGTAAAGGCAGAAATTATCTCAGGATGTACTCCTACCTTCCTTCCCTGGCTCAGGTTCTGTTCCTCGGAATCGCCCTTCAGACCTGGCATCCACTACCTGAAACCGCTTGGATTCCATGTTCTCCAACATGTCTTCATAGGTCGTCAGGAGAGACCTGTTAAGGGTGGCTTTGAAGGCAGATGGCTTTGGCCGGGTGATCTCCGATGTCACTGGGTGACCCTCCTTCACCCAGTTTTTGAACCCCCCATTCAGCACTGAAACAGTTCGGTGCCCAAAGACTCGGAACATCCACCAGGCCCGTGGTGCGTAGAAGGTGCCCAAGTTGTCTCCATCATACACAACTACATGTGTGTCATTGCCAATGCCCAAGTGGCCAACGTAATCGGCAAAGTGTTTCTCACTGGGCAGCATAAGCTCATAAGGTGATGACTTGTCTTTGCATTCTTCAATATCAAAAAAAGAGGCACCAGGCACATGTTTCTCCTGGAATTCTTTCCGGGCGTCTCTTGTTCCAGGTTCATACCAGGAAGCGTCTAGCACCCGCAAGACAGGGCCAATCTTTTTGGCTTGGACAGCTTCTGCTAGCCATTTGGTAGAGACCAGAGCTCTGTACAATGCTTGCTGCACCATGTTAAGGAAAGCTTTTTTGATGAGAGAAAATGAAAAGAGAAGAATGGTATGTACAGAAAGGGGAGGTGCTCAGCCCAGGCTCCAATGTCTGCTTCCCTACCAATCAACTAAGAAAGGGCGGAGAAAGAAGCCTAAGCCACATTCATTTCTATTCAGGTCTGCACTTTGGACTGGCACAGGCTTACCCACAATCAGCTGCCAATCCTAAAATCTCTCCCTCCCTCCAGTACTTGGCCAGGTTTGAAAAAATGAAATGTTTAGAGGAAAGAAAACAAGCGCAGCTCCTTCCAGGGCTTTTCTTATTAATTCCTCTTCTACTCTTACACAAGAACCAGAGGGTGCGAACATAAGTCAGCTTTGGGGGACGTGTTGTGTCAAGACAAGAAGTGCATTAGTGTTCACCGTCAGTGATGGTGCAAAAGGAAACTGGCTCAGTGAGAAGTGGGGCAAAGGGCAAATCTGAAAGAGGAAACCAGCACTGAGAAACTCAGTAAGGCCAAGAATGTGGGGTCCCAAAGGGCAAAGTGCATAGGAGGGAACACTGTAAGAAAAGCTGGTATACTGGTCTGACACAATTTTGAAGTACATCCAGCTTTGTAAATGGAGCAATGTGACTACTTAGGAATAGCTATGATATAGCAAACTTGCATTGCATATAGATTTTTCAACAGCTTGTTTGATAAAAGGGAGCCAGATCATTAAAGGAAAAGAGCTAGCAAGACACTGTTGAGTCCTAAACTTTGCAGGTTCTGAAATAAGAGCTATAATTCTTCTATCGTGAACATGCTTATGGGAAGGAGGGAGCAGAGGTGGTGGTCTTTCTTTTTTTTAAAAAAAATGAGAGACTTGCAGTATAAACCCACTGAGTTCTACAGTTTTGTGAAATTGTGGGAATACAGCAGCCTGCACCGATCTGGAGTGCCAGATGGTTTGTGTTGAACTACAATTTCCATTGCCCCCAGATACAACAACGCTGTGCTGGAGAAGTGATTCATCCTGGATAAGGGGTGAGTTGAGGTTTTTTTTTGAGGGGGGGAATGATGTTAAATGATTCACTCAAGGTCATAAGGGATGTCTGTGGCAAAATGAAGACTCTAAAGCAGGTATCAAGTATGAAAGTAATTAGTGTCAAGGTTATCTCGCCCCGTCCTCTCTAGGGCAAGGTTGTCTACCACATCTCTTCCCTTCTCCGGACTACTCCTTGTTCTTACTGTACTGAGAGCACGAAGAACTAAAGAGTTTTTCGAGGTAAGTTGAGCTTTTCTCAATCGGTGCAAGTGCACCGTTTGGCTTTTCAAATATCGTTGCTGGCGGAGGAGACAAGACGGTCTTTTAGTTTTCATTCGTGACCCGAGTCTTCAAGGAAACTCAGGCAAGACTGGAAAACGTCCCAAGAAACGCGCTCCTAGAAATTGCCCCCGGGGAAATAAAGCGCTCCCCGCCTTCTTCTTCTGGACTCCGCAATCTGTTATTCCAGGAAGTGATTGTTAGGGGGGAAGCAAATCAGAGTTTTAGTTCCTCTCCAAAAGAGAGCGGCTCAGGGGGCGAGTAGCTGGTCAGATGTCATGAAGATAAGAGAACAAGGTCGTGAGTGATTCTCCAGTTAGACGAGGGACCGATCTCCATGTCCGGGTTAGTGTGTTTCTGCTAATTCTCTCCCCCACCTTTTTTTGCACCAGTTGGTTCGCCCCGACAACCCTTCCTTTCATTGGATATCAGAGTGGGATGCAGTCCTCGTCTCCACCCTGGAGGTAGAGTAAGGAAGGGGGAACGGCCTGGTGGACGGGAGCGGGCTTGGGGACAACGCTTTGAAGATTGAGAAGCCAGGGGGCCATCCGCGGTATCCTGAGGGGCCGAGGTAAGGGGAGAGGAAGCGTGGAGGGGGAGGCCGATAGGACTTGGTGGAGGCTTGGAGGAAAAAGCACGAGATGAACGCTCGCCCATGTGCTCAGAGGTCACTGACCCCGCGGACAAGTTGCCTCCTCGAGGGGTGAGGTAGGGGCAGGGCGTGGGTGCTGCTCTGGCGGCGGCAGCTTTGCCTACCCGTTGACCTCTTCCCTAGACAGCCCTGGAAACCTTTTGGTTATTGGGTTATAACTCCCAAATCCTTGCTGGCAAGGGGCGATGTCTATTGCTCTCTCTGCGATGGTGTACGAGGCTGGCTGAGGATGATGGGAGCTGTTCTGCAACACATGTTGGGGTTGCCAGATTGGGTAGGCCTCAGAAGAATGGTCTTACTTGGAGAAGGAAATAAACTGTTTATTGTGCAGTAGTTGGGTGCCTGGTGCTGTCTTTCCACATTCTTCAGTTGGGGAAATCAGGGGCTTTTGGTGTTTCTTTGTGGGGGGAGGGGTGCTGGAGGAGCTTTTTTGGGAAAGGAGATGAAATCTTTTCCCCTTTGGGAGCCTTTTATCTCTGCCCCTGGAAGAGCTTGTGCTGTCTAATTTGAGGAAGTGAAATGCATTGATAGGAACAAGTCTGCTCTGAACCAAATGCAGTGCCTCTGAATATTTGAACAGCATCTTCCTGCTTAGCTTTAACAGTGAGAATCCAGGTCCATATAGCTACAGTTATGATTAAAAAAGCTTTGTGATCAAAGAAAGCGTTATTCAGACAGACTCTTGTCTAGGACTGCGAAATGGGAAACCCCTGTTTAGCTGATACCAGGCAGCCGATATTAAGAACAAAAGCAATGTTTCTTTTTAAACTACAAGAATTTACAAAGAAAATAGTAGCTAGAAGAAGTACAGTATCCTTTTTTCTCCTGTGCATGGGATGGGAATAATTTTTATTTCCTTATTTTACCCATCTATTAACCCCATGTTAATGTTCAAGGTGGCTTCTGTTAAAATGCAATTAAATGCAACATTATAATCCTATAAACAGCATTTAAGCATGAAAGTTAAAATAAGAATGATAATATGAGGTGCATTTTAAAAAAAGAATAGATTAAGAAGAACAGAAATAACAAAAAATGCGATGTCAGTACTGAGAAGGCCTAGCCTACAGCTGCTGTTATGGAAATTATTACTTAGGTCTAACCCTGCACATTCACCATGATGATCTAACTTCAGAGTCTGCCTTTGTTTTTGTAAACCCTGACCCCTTTTGCTTTCTAGTTCATTTGCTATTGGATATAGACCTCATAGGTCTTTTGAACAAGGTAATGTAGAGATGAACAGACCTTGAGCATTACTGTGATGAAAGGATGGGATTTAAATTAAGTAAAATAAATAAATCTCATGGCAATCTAAATATCCTTTTCAGGGATGAGTTCAGGGAAATGAGAAAGTCAGGCATCTGTAGGGGTCCTTTTCACTTTGCATGGATCATACAATTTTTTTCACCCATGGTGAGGTAGACTGCTGAGGGTTCCTGGAACTTTTTTCAAGAAAATGGCTATCCTATTAGAGTTCGTTTTTACCATATGCAGAAATAAATGGGTTTTTAGTGAGGAAATTATGACCGTGATGTTTTACATTCACTAATTAAATTGTGTTGTTGTTATAACTATTCTAATTATATCCCTATCTTCTTGCCCAGAATGTTGTTTACATGATCCTGTTGATGCTCGGTGGATTTTTGAATAGCTGCAAATCCCTTTTGTTTTGATGGCATCATGATATAGAAACATTTATTGTCTCTTCCCTGGAAAAAAAAGAGAAAACTGCTATACCTTGTCAGGTGACCTTGCTAGCATTGCTTAACCATACCGTTCTTTGAACTGTAATAAACTAGATAAATTATATCTATTTATCATTTATTTGATAGATCTATATCCTACTTTTCTTCCCGGAGCTCAAGGTAATGTATATTGTGCTCCCTCTTCTGAGTTTTTTTCCACAACAACAACCCTGTATGGTTGGGCTGAGTAAGAATGACCAGTCACCCAGTGAGCTTCCATGGCTGAGGGCAGGCTTGAACCTGTGCCGGCCTCATCCTAATTCAACACCATTGCTGTTATACATTTTTGCTTCCTCTGGCAAAATGTAAATACAAATTCATTCTTCATAAAGAATCATAGATCTTGCATAAAGATGTCTCCTGTTTCCTGGGCCATGTGCTCCTTTTACGTCTGGAAAGACATTTCTTTTTTTGCTTGTAGCAACTCTCATTCATCTCCTCCTGTCTCTGCCCACCAGCATCTCCCCTCAACTGTTGTTCACTGGTCCAAGAATTCCAGAGTGGGGGAGAAAAATTTCCTTGCTCACACAGGATATACCTTATATGTGGGTTTTGCCTTTCTCTAATTTCATCTCCATCTACTGCTGATGACAATGGGAGAAAATTGGCAGCACCAGGACTTGCATAGTTTGGGGAGCATCTCAAGGGACCAAGGAGACTTAGGACCCTGAGCATCTATGGTTTTTCTGACAGCCTCCCAGAATGCCCTGCTTCAGACTACATCCTTGAGAGATACCACCATTGGGTTTAAGGCTTTTTTTCAGCATAGGTGGAGATTTGGCAGTAGTTTTCCATCTTCCTGGCAAATCTTTTTCTTGCAGGAAGGCAATGTTTTATTTATTAGAGCAAAAACATTACATCTTAACTTAGCCATAGAACTGGCTGAACTTGCTGTTTCATGTATAGCCACCTACTTGTTGTAATGCCTGGGTGTTCTTTTCTCTTGTTGTGAGAATGATCATATTTGTTGTGTGATCTTCCTTCACCCCAGTGCCAAGGGAAATTCCAGGTGACGTCTAAATCCAAACAAGTGTGAGTGCCATGTCTCAGCAGCTTCTCTACCGTGCATTGGTGACTGCTAAATGGGTGTCAGAAGTTATCAAGTCTCCTCAAACTGGATCGTCTGTGAAGCTCTTGGATGCCTCTTGGTACCTCCCCAAAATGAAACGTAATCCCCAGAGTGAGTTTGAGGAACGCCACATTCCTGGAGCCGCTTTCTTCGATATTGATCACTGCAGTGACCGCACATCCCCTTATGATCATATGCTTCCCAGTGCAACAGATTTTGCAGAGTACGTGGGCAAACTAGGAGTGGGCAGTGATTCTCATGTTGTGGTGTATGATGCAAGTGACCAGGGCCTGTTCTCAGCTCCCCGTGTCTGGTGGATGTTCCGAGTTTTTGGGCATGATGCGGTTTCCCTGCTAGATGGTGGGCTGAAGAACTGGATGAAAGAGGGGTATCCAGTCAGCTCTGGAAGGAGTCCTCCTGCTTCTGCTGAATTTCATGCCTCTCTGGATAAATCAATGGTGAAGACCTATGAGCAGATTAAGGAGAACATTGAGTCACGCCAGTTCCAGGTAGTGGATGCCCGGTCTGCTGGAAGGTTCGCTGGGATAGAACCAGAGCCCCGAGAAGGTAATGCTCTTCTTTAGGTTTGGAAGGTAGAATTCTTGGGCTGGAATAGCTCTGAGATTAATACCTCAAAAAGGGAAGTTGCAAGTTATCAGCACTTCAAGGCAGAACAGAGTAGGTCAGTACTGTTACTGTAAAGCTATAGTAACAGAATCTTGCATGTCTGTCTGTGCTTCCCTCCCTTCCTCCCTCCCTCCCTTTACCTTTGTGTGAACTAGGGAGGGGCTTGTCTGAGATGTTTACTCATTTCAGTTCTTGCCCTTGGGCTCAGGCCCCTTTTATCTGACTGTTGCTTTGGTAGTTGCTTTTCCTTCGGTCCTTCAGGGCCATTCCCTCTGCCCACTACACAAGTCCAAGGAACAAGAGGAGATGCCTATATGTCAGTAGTTCCACCTAATAAGGATATTGTTGAAAGGGAAGGGTGGGGCATGAACGGTACTGGCAGAGGTTGGGGCTGTCATCATTCCTAGTATCATACTAACTGCGCTTGATTTTAATCTTTGCTGCATCTTTCACCCCTTACAGGAGAAGGATGAAGCCCAAGGTGATAGGATTGCCAAAAATTGTCAAAACCCTTCCCAGATTGGTGAAGGTACAGCGGGGCTCCTGATTTTTACCACTTGATTAGGTGCCCTTCCCTAATGGGGGAAGATGTGGATCAGATTTTTTTTCTGCATCCTAGAGAACTGGGAACAGTCACTCCCCATGTTCTCCTTGATAGTACCAGCAGGTGGGTGATACCAGTTAACCCCACCTTTGATACATTCTGGCTTACTGGGGCAAATGGGGATGGGGGAAAATTCATTCCTTACCATTGGTATAAACCAGTGTTTTTCAAACTTGGCAACTTTAAGAGGTTGCTGGGGAATTCTGGGAGTTGAAGTCCACACATCTTAAAGTTGCCAAGTTTGAAAAACACTGGTACAAACTGTTCTATACAGGTTGTTGTTGTGGGGGAAATAGGAGGAGGAAGGAGTATTAGGTATGTCCACTGTTTTGAGTTATTTATAAAAATAATAAAGGCGGGATAGAAAATAAATAAAGTAACAAATAAATAAATGTCTACTTAGAAATTATCACATGAAACTTACTGCTATATGTAGGATTTCAAGGCTCACTCCATAACAAAACGTGTCTGTATGTATGCACATTATTTCTAAATTGTACTCCTCATTCTGCAATTTTGTTGAAGGAACTTTTAACAGGATTTTATTTTTCAAACTTTCTCCAGGAATCGAACCTGGTCACATCCCTGGCTCGGTGAACTTTCCTTTCACAGAATTCCTCACTGAGGCAGGCTTGGAGAAGAGCCCAGAAACTATTCAAAGCTTGTTTAAGGAGAAGAAAGTAGACCTCTCCAAGCCTCTTGTGGCTACTTGTGGATCAGGAGTCACTGCTGGCCATGTGGCATTAGGAGCATATCTGTGTGGGAAGCCAGATGTGGCCATTTATGACGGGGCTTGGGTGGAGTGGTTCATGCGCGCACAGCCTGAATACATCATTTCGGAGAGGATGGGGAAACCCCTCTGAAGCACAGCCTTCTGCAGAGATAGAAACTTTAGGGAAAGGGGGTGGCCTTCTAAAATTCTATCTCAAGATGTTGTGCCTGTTGAGTGAAACATTTTGATAATGAATTGGGGGATTTGCCATTTTTTTGCTTGTCTCCTTTGGGAGGTATGGATACTGCCCTTTTTTCATAGCAAAGAAAGCACTAATTGTGGGATGATGAAATTAGAGTTCCAGGTAGAACACAGGAACTCTGGAGATTTGCAGCCGTAGAAAAGGAGTTTGCTTTTTAATGGAGTTAATTTTGCACTGTAACTATGGCAAATTGTGTCATGATTCTGGCTATTTAGTACTAATTGTTCCTCCACTGAGCCCTGTAATCTGGTTTCTATTCATTTTCATGGAAATCCCATAGTACAAACATTTTTCAATCAAAAGTGTCTTAGTGTCCTTAAAGATTCATTGTTTTATTTTGGGTTCTCATCCTAAAGTGGGTCAGATTCTAAAAACTTGTGTCTGTGACAGCCCGTGTTGCAAACTGCAGCTTGAATTCAGCTAGTTCTAGGCTATTCCGTAAGAGAAAATATGTGTGTATGTGCATGTATGGATCTGTGACTATATGTAGACAAATGCACACATAAACTTCTGCAGTAGCATGCAAAAGTTTAAATATTCCTGGTCAAATTGCACATTTCAGTGAAGCCCTAAATGAATAGAAGTGAACAGAACAACCTCCACATAATACAAAGTTAAACATGTTGTCTTTCTGCAAATTAGTAGTGGTGGCCCCTGCATTGAACAGTTGTCTCAGGGGCTGCAACTTTGCCAACCAGCATAGATTTGTTTGCCATCTCTCCTAGCATCTCACCCCATAAAAGCTTTAAACCATCAGGAACCAGCATCTGAGGGAATGTGATGACGTATCCTGGTGACCCACCACAGGTCAAATTCCAGAACTCCTCCTCCTTTCTTCCAGACCTCCACTTTCTGCAATCCAGCCTCATTGAAGCCAAAACATTCTACCAGCTCCAGAAAATTCCAGCCCAATAACAACATTTCTGCCCCACTTCCAACTCCATTAGTTCTTAGTCCAGGTATTCCTGTCAAATCCTAAGCCAGCCTGAGAGCCAGTTTGGTCTAGTAGTTAAGGCAACGGGCTAGAAACCAGGAAACAGAGAGTTCTAGTCCCTCCTTAGGCATGAAAGCCGGCAGGGTGACCTTGGGCCAGTCACACACACTCAGCCCAATTCACCTCACAGGGTGGTGGTTGTGGGGAAAATAGGAGGAGGAAGGAGTATTAGGTATGTTTGCCACCTTGAGTTATTTATAAAAGTAAATAAATAAAAAACCTATCCAACAAGCCCACCGCAGAAGTACTGATCTCTCAATGCCATCTGCTGACCCCAGCTTTTATTCAGATGGGTCACCTGTAGTGAACCAAATGTAGTAGGTAAATTGGAGAGAGAAGCTGTGCGATGTGGCATTGTGCTACTGAGGGAAAAGTGCAAGTGGTGACATGTTATACTGTAATGGGATGTGAGAATAACCTTGAGAGACAGGAGGAAGCCCTCCGCCTAGACAATGGTCTGATAAGAGAAATCTAAGTCCAAAGCTGGGACGGGGGTGGGGGTGGGATGGAGAAAGTGTCTCAGAATTGACCCTCTCTAGTTTTCTGGAATGTAAAGGCAGGGGAGAGGGGAAGCGCTTTCAGACTTGCAAGATTCCGTTACTCTAATCCAGTGTTTTTCAACCTCAGTAACTTTAAGCTGCCTGAACTTCAACTCTCAGAATTCCCCAGCCAGCATGAAGATTGAAGTCCACACAGCTTAAAGTTGAGAGGTCGAAAAACACTGCTTTAACATTACGATAAAGGTAATACTAGTGTTCTTGATTTTTGTTTCCTGGTCTTGAGGGGCTGACATATTCTTAGTTAAGCTCCATGCTTTTCAAAGGAGAAGCTACTGAATATTAGACCAGTAGTTTACAGATCTAGGGATTTTGTTTAAAAGAACTTACACATGTAGGACATCCCTGAATTGCAGGACTTACTAATTTCCAGTTTACCCAACAGGCTTTAGGAAATGATGACACTCTTGTTTTACAAATGACAAAACATAGATTTCTCCAGAAAGAAAAGAGATGTTGCTGAATCTTACAACATTCCTGGCAAAACAGGATAGTGATGTGATGATGCTATAAATAAGATTTAGCCCTGGACAAGTTAGTCCAGTAGAGCATCAAAGACTACTAAGAAATCAATCCACCAGTTCCTTAAGTGACACTCATGGAACCCTAAGATTAATTTTAAAAAATAAATAAGTGGAATCCCATCTGATTCTGAGATCTGGTGAGAATTCATTGCTCTTGCAGGAGAGCTCAGTGAAAATGTCAAGTCTTGTAACATCTCAGCCATTTAAATGCTTTAAATCTGTGTTTCTCAACCTTGGCAACTTTTAAGATGTGTGGACTTCAGCTCCCAGAGTTCTTCAGCCAGCATGCTGGCTGGGGAGTTCTGGGAGTTGAAGTCCAAGCGTCGTAAAAGTTGCCACTGTTGAGAAACACTGGTTTAACTTGTTTTTGCACTTTCTGCTTAAAAAGATAGTTGAATTGTCCTGAAAAGGAAACCCAACAACAATACTCATTTAAATACTACAAGACTGGCAAAATATCTGCACCTGTCATCTTCGATTTTATGTCCCTCTAAGTCACAAATGCGTGCTCTCCTTGAAGCAAACTACAGGCCCCAGAATCCTCCAGTGCTCAACACCTGCAAGCCGCGTCCCGCCCATTTGTGAAAGTAGGAGGGACGCGCCGAGAGAAAGGGGTGAGAATGGAACGTGGGGAGGATGCGCCGGTTGCACGGAAGGCTACTTCGTACGCGTGGGATTGCGCTCAGCAGCCGCTACCCCCCAGCAGCCGAGGCAAGTGGGTTCGGCTGAATGTCGGGGGCACCGTTTTCTTAACCACCAGGCAGACCTTGTGCCGCGAGCAGAAATCTTTCCTCTGCCGCCTGTGCCAGGGAGAAGAGCTGCAGTCGGATCGGGTAAGCACCCGCGCTCCACCGACCCGCAAAGCAGCGGAGTTGATTTGCGAACATGTGAGCATTTTCACTTCGCTGAAATCGTAGGGCGTGGAGAGTGAGCGTCTTGGGTCCGGAAGAGGCAAGCAGTGAGGGTCTCTTTGTTTCGGAAGATCCGAGCACACTTAGGAGTAATCTTGCTAGCTTTCCTCTCGCTTCACGCTCATTTCGAGTCTTGCCCGTAAGCGGGAGTCATTTTTTGCGAAGTCATACCCACATGCCTGCTTCGAGAACGCAAAGTTGGTCAGGGGTGCAAAATTAATTTCCGGAGACTCGATTCTTTTTCTCCCCGCCCATTTCTCAGGGGTCTCGGAGCTTTACATAGGAACGACAGTTTTGCCGGGACGCTTCAGCTATTTAAGGAGCGGAGCGACTCCTATGGAAGCATCCGTTTGCTGGCGGGGCATCTCCTTGTGCACTGAAACTGTTTTTAAAAGCCTACGCGCGAATCGCTCCGCTTGTTGAGAAATGCGTACGCGGAGAAACTCCAGCTCTGCTTTGCACGCGCGTGAGCTGATTAAATTGCTCGGCGGAGATAACGTTGTTTGTCGCCTCTTGCCTCAGAAGCGGCGGCTTCCTGGTAAAAGAATCGGCAAAGAATCACGAAAGCGCCAGTTGCCCGCCCAAGGGGCTGGTTGGCCTCGAAGAAACCTTGCCCAGTACTTGAAACAGCTGCGCATTTAGGGGCACCCACTGCTCTCCAAGACCCCCCTTGGTTTAATGTGGGTCATTTGTCAGTGATTCCAAGAGCTTATCTTGAGGTTTGGTGCAGCTTTGCTGAGGCTAATGTAGTAGTGGGCAGCCATTCAAAAACTTCATCCGCAGGATGTTTTTGTGTTTTGTTTTAAAAGGAGTAAAGCATAAAGATCAGGAAAACGCCCTTGACTTCAGTGTTATTCTCCAAGGATATACACACAGATTGCAGCCTTCAGATAAATAGGATCAAAAAGTCGCTGGCTTTGGACAACATGATAGGCTAAATGTGTTCTGTAGCTCAGTGGCTGGATTGGCACACCATGTTAGGCTAGGCTAAGATGCGCTGTAGCACATTGGAGGAATCCAGCCATTGTGATAGCACATCTTGTGAGCTGGATTGTCAGGTAAAGGCATAATAAGGCTAATTCATTTAGATGCAGTATGTTATGTGAACTCAGCACTTACATTTTATTAACCCGGGTTCATACTTCAACAAGTTCAGTGACTCAGGCAAACCAAGTATGATTTATGTAGGATTTAGTTTGTTAGGTGAGCCAGCCAATTTGATTAATTCAGTAAATTACAGCTTAATTTGTTTTATGACTATAGCCTTCATTTCAGGCTTGTTTCAAATTGGCCAATATTATTTGGGGGAAGTACACAATCGTGCATGTGAACATGCATGCACACACAGGGGACCATGCCATACCCTTTTCCTATTTTTCTTGGCAGCTTTTTTTCCCTCTGATCCTGGAGATACACGTGCAGTCTGTTTTGACTTTCTTTGTTTTGCAAATGTAGCCACTGTGTCATATAAAACATAGTTTATGGTGTAGGGCAAAGCATGAATGAATTCAGTATATTAAGATAGTGTTCATTGTTTAATGAAGAAATAATTAAATACTTCACAGCTTAAATATCTTTACTATTTGCCCTGAAGCTCCTGCTATTCAAGTTCATTTAATGATTTAGGGTTCCCCTAAATATGACAGAGGACAAAAACCTCTTTTGCTGAGTGGGCATAATTTTATACAGACTTCTTCCTTTTTTTGTCCATTTTTCCCCAACCAAAAAACTCTCTAAGATACTTTTTCTTTGGAGAGCTGCTCCAGATTTTTGGTTGATTCCTTTTTTACAGCAGTTTTTGAGATACAGCAGTAACAGGTGAACAGGGTAGCTGTGTAACACATTTGATATCGGCAGTACAATTTCTTTTATCTTTTTCCTAATAGATGCTAAGTTGGGATGTGTCTCTTGCATACCTTCACACTTTGTAGTGATGTCAAGATCTGTTTCTGATCAGTCATTGCCACTTTATCCCCATCAATATGTTGTGTGTGTCTCTGTGTGTGCGCATATAAATAACATTTGAATGCATATACGTAACATTTGATTTTTTCCCCCTAATTTGTATTATTTTATGCTTTTATATAAACTCCCATTCACCCTTTTTGGAGAGAAACCTTGAACTCAATTCTGTCTGTCTGTCTAATTTATATAGCCACCCATCTCACAAAGCAAGTGACTCTGGGCGGCATACAACAGTAATTTGTAGGTGTCAGCAAAATTGGTTACCTTACTGCTGATTTCTAGACAATTCCCACTGGTTTAACTTCAGGGCTTACATAAAAAGCACAGGTCCCAGCTCAGCTCTCTGGGGAATCAGAATGGTTTATACCCCTTCATTATGAAAACTGACCATTAATTCTTTCTCTCTGCTCTGTTTTTAAGCAGTTAATGATCCATAACAATGTTTCATTTGTTATCGCTGAAAACTAAATTTATTCAGAGCTTTGAGTGAGGGACTGTAGCCAAAAGTCTTTTGAAGATCCAAGTAACCAAAGAACTCAGAATCTTAGAAAAGTTAGTGAAACGTAGTTTGTTTGGTTCTTTGTCTTTGCTTTAGGATGAGACCGGTGCATATCTCATCGATCGAGACCCTACTTATTTTGGACCTATTCTGAATTTTCTCCGGCATGGAAAACTGGTACTGGATAAAGATATGGCTGAGGAAGGTAAGTCTTCAGATCTGTATGTTCCAGAACCCGGGTATATGAATGCCAGTGTTGTTTGTGGCGGGCAAAGAGCACAACTGATTGCTAAGGGCTATTTACTAAAGTTCCTCTGCAATGCATTTGACAATACTCTTGTCTCTGTGTGCTGTTGTTTAAAGTCATATTCCATGACAATAATATTCTAGCGGAACCTTAAGAACGTATTAGATATTTTCTGGCAACATGATCTTTTTCATAAGACTGAATGCTTCACATAATTTCTCGGGGAAATGATCCCCATCTTTTAGAACAGGAACATAGAATGCTGCCTTATACCAAGTTTGTCTATCTGACACAGTAATATTTATACAGTAATAGGGTGCCCTCAAGCTCCTTTTCACTGACCCAAGGGTCCAGTCTTCCCACTATTGTTTCTGTTGTTAAAAATGGGTAATAGGGTTTCCTGCCATTTTTGAACAAGAAAGACACAAACTGTAGTGTAAATCTTAAGATAGACTTAGCAAAGTTAAAAAAAAAAGACACCCCCTAAATTGCCCCCCAAATTATGTGAAAAATACTCCAATATTGGTTTTGCTCACATCTGAGATACAGCTCTGCCTACTTTTCACCCTATCTCTGCCCTTTATAGCCCACAGCTACCCTGCATAAAATATTAAGTGTAGCCCCTGGTTGCCAAAAATTGCCCATCTCTGGTTTAGGATGACTGAAATCAGGGGGTCTCTAGGGTTCAGAATAGAGTCTGACTTAGCCTTGATGAAGAGGCCAGATGTTAAACCCAGAGGACTTCTGGATGAAAAGCAAAGGTTTTACCACTCTTCCTTCCTTCCTTCCTTCCTTCCTTCCTTCCATCCATCCATCCATCCATCCATCCATCCATCCATCTTTCTCTTGCCCTTCTTCCAACAGGTAGAGATACTCTTATTCAAGCTAGCATTTATATTGGTTTTGCTGCTAACACAGTTTTAATTGATTGTGTACCTTTTTTTCCTCCTATAGCTGTTCTTAATTATTTGATTTATGCATAATTATCATTCTGTTTTTATCTTTATTTTTATAATCAAGTTGCCTAAAAGTGCCATTTTCGTGAAGAAGTCTGCATAACAAAAATCAAAAAAATATGTACGGCTTAGTTATTTCACCTAGCAAGTGGCTTATGGCTTGGTACCAACTAAGATGTAGGTATCTTCAAAATATTTTCTCTTCTCATCCGTGAGAAAACTTTAATTTCTGGCATACTGCCTGAACTAGCAAACTGCCTTAGCTTAGAGCTAATGCCTGCACTAGTGCAGGAGGGGGAGCTATGTTCAAGAGGAAAGAAAAATTGCATATTTACTGAACAATTCATGCAGACCCAAACCTGTCTAGTCATAATAACTAGCAATCACTATCATCAACTTCAACTCCCCCATGTACTGCATTTCCCTTAAAAAACAAAAAACTTCACCAGTAGAACATAGAAGGGTACTAGACTAAACCAATGGTTTACCTAGCATCTTGACACTCCTTTGCTCCGGAGAGCCAGTTTGGTGTAGTGGTTAAGGCTCTAGGCTAGAAATCAGGAGACTGAGTTCTAGTCCCTCCTTAGCCGCAAAGCCAGCTGGGTGACCTTGGCCAGTCATTCGGTTTCAGGCTGAGGAAGAGGGAACTAGCAGGCCACTTCCGAAAAATGTAGTGGGTAGCTGGGAGTCGAAAATGTCTGGAAGGCACATTTTCTCCCTCTTATCAGTGCTGTGCTGTGCCAACTGCCAAACAGCTGATCACAGCACAGGCAGCGACTGCCCAACTCCACACTTGCTGCTAGCCTCCTCAGCATCTTCAGCCCCACCCCTTGTTGCCTGCACCCAGGATGGATGGACCCGCCCTTCCCCCCTTGGCACACTACTGGGCACTAAACTAGCAGCTGAACTGGGGAGAGGAGAGGCGGGCCAGGTTAGTTTCTTACAAAATAAGTGGGTGGAATACTGGTTGTATACTTTCTCAAATCAGGACCAATGAAAGTTGGGAATTCCTACTTCCACTTTTTGGGATGCCCATGTGGATATTGTCCACAGCCACCCATGACCTTACTGGGTGGAGTTGAGGCTCTAACCTTGAAAACAATATTAAAGAGCAGATTTATTTACATACTACTGTATTGTAAATACAAAGGCTCATGTGGTCCCTGCTGTGCTTTGTCTATTTTTAAATGCCTGCATTCCCTTAATGCAGTCCTCTGTATGGAGAATGAGGAAAAGGCCAAGTAGTTCATTTGAAGAATGATGTATTTTTACCCTTGCAAATACACTGCTATTTGGATATTCTAAATATTTAGTTTTCTTGGCTTTGTGAGAAGCAAGGACTTTCCTTCAAAAATGTCATCACCCTATTGAATACTCTATATTACTTTATACCAGTGTTTCTCAACCTCAGCAGCTATGCTGAGCTAGGGAATTCTGGGAGCTGAAGTCCACACGTCTTAAAGTTGCTGAGGTTGAGAAACACTGCTCTATACTCTATATTCAGAAATCCCAACAGACAGCTGCAGATGGCAGATTTTGGTGACACCTCTTGTTGTTGATCCTGATCAGCTAATTAAACAATAGAGCAAACCATCCAAATAGACATGATCAATAATTTCCAGTGGTCAAACTAAAGTGATCACTGGAAATTTAGAATCAGTAAGAAGTTGAGGACAGTGGAAGGGAAGGAGGAAATGTGTTATTGGAAACTCCATCTTACGGTGTTTTTATGTTTTTTTTTACTTCACTTTTAATATTTCACTCTCTTGTATCTTTTCTAATTTTTAACATCAGCTTGAAGAAAATAAAGTGACCATTTGCTTATAATGAAGTTTTTTTCAACTTAAAACAAAAATACGCTAATCAGCTAATTCATGGCATTATACCTTCTTCAATTTCTCTCCCCGGACAGTTTCCTTTCCTTGTGGGAGTAGGTGGCAATGGTGAGAGTACTTGTCTGAATTATTCAAAGCACAGATTTCTTATATTACAAAACAAGGAGTAAGAATGGGGGAAAGAATTTACTGACTGAGTTCAGACAACACTACACTAGATCAGTTATAAGTTCAGTGTGTTATAAGAGCTCAGTCACATGTTATGGGAACCCATGTTTGGTTTATTTGTTTGGGGACATGTTATGTGCAAACAAAAATAATGTCTTGGTAGCCTGAGTTTAGAATTTAGCGTGCTATAGGAAGCCAGTCAATCAGTCCTGAGTAACCTGAAGTTACAGCATTTTATTCTATCCCTATTCCAGTTTTGGATGCTACTCTGGTTTACATGGAAGGGGAAGGAAAAGAAAAGAAAGGAACAGCAACATCTTTTTAATGATGATGACAGTAGCCCTCTGTGGTGATTGGAAAATAAACTGCTTCCTTGTTCCCCTCCCCACAACCTTTGGGCTTTGTATTCAGAGTGGCTGTACTTTTTGCTTTGTTTATTAATATATTGATCTAGTTTTGCTGAGGAAGGAAAGTGACGTATTGTGAGGACCAAGTTCCAAATAATGCATCAGGTACAAGTAGATTCTTCTGTTGAATAACAGAATGCTGGTTCCTAAGCATAATTCTCGTTCCTCAGTGGGTTCATTAAGTGCCTAGATCCCCCATGCCTGTTGCTGAAATGTATCACGTGTGTGCCTCTAGGGAAGAGAGACAAGAAGATGTAAATAATGACAGATGAACAAAATGGAAGGAGCAACATTTCATGCCAGCTTCCTTTAGGTCAGTGTTTCTCAACCTCAGGAACTTTAAGATGTGTGGACTTCAACTCTCAGAATTTTCCAGCCACCACTTGCAACCTAGACCCTGATATTTTAGGCTAGAAATCCCATAATCCCTTAATATTGCCCTTCTGTCTGGGCTGATAATTCTGGTTGGTGGATATTGATATTGTGATAAAAACAACAACAAAAACTACATCAAAATAGATCCAACAATCTGTAGTCTGGCTATCACTGGACTAGAGCTAGATAGTGGGCATGTCTGAAGATTAAATGTAAAATATTTCTACATGACTCAAATACCTGTAAACTTGGTGTAATCTGGTTAGTTGGTTACGGCTTCCCAGAGGGTGGCATGTGGGTTGGGTCCAAGCAGTGATGAATTCATCCTTGAAAGGGGGAGTCGTCCAACCTGTGCTTAAGAAGACGGTGGCCCATCCCCTCCTCAAGAAGCCATGCTGGATCCGATTGTGTTAGTTAATTTCTAGCCTGTCTCCTTTTTTAGGAAAAGTTGCTGAGAAGGTGATCAAGTTGCAGCTTCAAAGGGCTCTAGGTGAGGTGGATTTCTGGATCTCTTCCAGTAGGGTTTCAAACCTGGATACAGTATGGAGATGGTATTGATTTCACTTCTTGACTTGTGGCAAGACTGGTATGGAGGTGGGGCATCCATCTGGTTTCCTTGAACTCTTGGTAGTGTTTGATATTATTGATCATTATATCCTTTTGGATTGGCATAAGGGTTGGGAATGGAAGTCATGATGTTGCAGTGGTTCTCTTTCCTTTTTGGCCAGTTCAAGTTGGTGCTGTTTTGGGGGTGGGGGGAGAGACCTAGCTCAAGGCACTTGCTTAGTGGGATAGTTCAAGGACTGATTCTCTCCTGATTCCTTTTCAACATCTATGTGAGACTGCTGGATGGTGTCATCTGTAGGCATGCAGTTGGATGTACATGTCAGCACTGGGTCCTCCAAATGATACCATCAAAATTCTGTCATGATGTCTGGATGCTGTAGGGACCTGGACGAGGGAGAACAGGCTCAGACCCAACCCTTGTAATATAGAGTGGCTGGGGATTTTGGGACCATCTGGACCTGGAGACTTTCTATCTTTGTTTCTGGATAGGGTGCCACTGCTTCATATCTACCCAGTGTGTAGTTTGGGGGGTCCTCCTAGACTTACAGCTCCTGTACAATGAGGGACTTTGCACAGTTCCACTTAGTACACCAGTTGTGCCAACTTCTGAATCAGGCATCTGCCCTCATAGTTACTCATGCCTTAGTCACCTCACAGTTGGATTTCTGCAGTGCATTCCACATGGGCTGTCCTCAGTGACCTCTCAGAAGCTGCAGCTGGTCTAGAATGCAGTGGTGCGAGTAGGGTACATCTCTACTTTATGAGCTATACTGGTTACCAGTGAGCTTCTGGGTGCAGTTCAAGATGCTAGTTCTCACTGTAAAGTCCTTCATGGCAGGGCTGGGTTATAATCTCTGATTATTTCTGTTCTTCTGGTTAGATCTGACAGGGTCCAGTTGGATCTGACATGGTCAACAGCATTCTGTCACTTAGACAGTCTCATCTGGCAAGACCCAGGAGTTGTGCCTTCTCTATTATTGCCCTGCCTTTTGGAACAAGAGTTACCCCTGAGATTTTGTTGGCCCCTTTCAGAGGGCATTAAAACCTGACTCTTTCCCAAGCAGTGGGCCAGTATAATGCTGTTGGCTTAATTTTTCCCAGCACTTAATGCCTTTATGTTTTTGTATTTTGTATTTATTATTTTTTCATTATGTCATTTTATATGGACTTAATTGTTATCTACTGATGATGTACACTGCCCTGAGTCATGTGTTGAGTGGGAGGCTTTATAAATCAAACTAACTAAATAAGTGAAAATGTATTCTTAAACCATCTGTCGAGTTTGCTAAGTTATTTTTCTGATAGGCAAGATCTCTTCACATTTCCAAATGGGAAATTAGTTGTTTTTGGTGGGGGAAAAGTCTTAACTTTCTGGTTGGATTTATGCATCAAGCTAAGCCAGGATTTTTAAAAAAAACCCGATAGTGTAATGAACAAGCCTGGGTAGCTTAGTTTGCATGTAATGCTTGGATCTAAAGAAGCCCTCTGTATGTTTTATTATGCATGACTTAATGACAATGTTTCATTTACTATATTTACCCAAAGAGAATCTAGCTTTGTTCTCAAAGAATTGCCTCCATGTGTAGTACATTATCTGAGAGTAGAGTAACAGAGGAACTATCACTGTTCCATTAGCTAATGAGTGGGGGTTCAAAGTGTCCAAATAGGTATGCTAATCTAGGTTAGTTTTGATCACCTCTTTACATGTAAGAGGTGAATATAACAGAGTCTCTCTATCCATTTGCTTATTTAGTTTGTTCATTTGTTAGATTTATATCCCACCTTTCTAATAGCAGCTCAAGGTGGAATACATAGCTCCCTGGCCTCCCATTTTTCTCCATAACAACCATTCTGTGAGATAGTGTAAGCTAAGAGACATGCATACACATATGTGAGTGTGTTACATGCACAAATTTGTTGAGGGGAAAAAATACACTCCAGGATTGGTTTCAACAGGAGTTGGACAATGAGAAGGATTTTTGTTTATATTTTTATCTTTTTTAGGGATGGGATGTTCCAGAATACATTGGAGCAATTTGTTGTTCTTCTGGGCCATACCAATCCAGGGGATGGTCCAGTGGTTTTAAGAAAGTTGATCTTCTGGAACAGGAAATGTTAATGAAATTCCTGGTCATCTCAAATTCAGGTTCATCTCCCTTTTGGGTAAATACAGAGTTTTCTTTTGTGTTTGAAAAACAACTAAATAAGAGAGTGAAGCCTGTTGAGGTATCCTAAAACTTGCTATGAACAGGGCAAGTAAGAAGGAGCATGCTCGTACCCAGCCTTGTTCTATTTACTCAGAAGTTCAGCTCATCATGAAGAGGGTGTCAACAGTGGGAATGGAGGGATGTGTCTAGAGCTATTGTATTATATTTTGCTGGCTTTCTTCATAGGTTGCTGGAAGTGTGTTTTAAAATTATTGAAAATATCTAGAGTTTTCTGATCCTGTTACAACTTTGTGTTGGAGAACTAGAAACTTCTATTTTTTTACTTTTTATTATCTAGGAATGTTTTGAGTAAGCAGCCAAGTATCTTCTTTTGTTCCTCTCTTTATTTCTGTTCTCTCTTTCCTGATTGGAGGAAATTCTCATGGTGATAGAGAAAGAGGGGAGCTCTCCTCTCCTCTTCCTCAGTCACCATGAAAATAGAAAGCTCAGAGAAGCAAGCCTTTCATCTGAGCAGGCTATTTCCTTAAAAAAACGTCTTTTTGAGTCTGAAGCATCTCTTTCTAGATACTTTTAATGGGCTTGGTACTACTCACTTCTACTCACATGCACATATTCTACTAATATAGACTCACTGAGCTGGAGGAATTCAAGAATTCCCCCTACACTTCATCGCATAATATAATTATTTATACAATATTAAGTGCCTTGCTATTGAGAATGGTTCTGAGAAAACCATTCCAGCATTCTACTCATAAGCTTAGAAATATTTTTTTCTCATGTTTTCTCTTTATCTCATTTCATACTGAGCCAATAACAAGCTATTGAGATACCTGGTCTTCTTTCAAATTGGGTAGAAAAGAGTAATACAGAAATGGTGGTTCATTTATTTTCTTTTTGCAAAAACCTTTCTAGTTTCTTTGTGGAAGAAAAATTTCACTCCTCCATTATTAAATTGTTTATTCGGAATTAGGGCATATCTATTATAATG
This sequence comes from Candoia aspera, assembly GCF_035149785.1. Lineage (NCBI taxonomy): Eukaryota > Metazoa > Chordata > Lepidosauria > Squamata > Candoiidae > Candoia > Candoia aspera. The sequence goes on from NC_086159.1 coordinate 27,284,213, forward strand.
AAATGAATCCATTAAAGTAGGGTATGAGAAAGTCAGATTTTTGAGAATATGGGTAGTCCTCAACTTACAACCACAATTGGCACCAGAATTTTCTTCATAAGTTGTTGTGGTCGTAACTGGACCTGATTTTACAACTATTTTTACAGCGGTCATTAAGTGAATCCAGCTTCCCCAATATGCATTCTTTGCTGGAAAAAGGCAGAAAATGTTGCAAAACATGATCATGTGACTGTGGGATGCTGCAACTGGTTGTAAATGTGAGCTGGTTGCCAAGCGCCTGAAATGTGATCATGTGACTATGGGGGGGTGATGTTTTGTGTTGCTTGGAAGTGCTTTACAGGCCATAAAGTACCCATTCTGAGGCTGTCGTAACTTTGGACCATCGTTAAATGAATGGTTGTAAGTCGAGGCCTACCTGTAAATGTATTGAAATATGAATTACATTTATCATACTTTGAAATGAATTTCAGTTCAAGTATTTTTGCTTGTTCTCTTGCTTTTATTAAGAGTCAGTGTGATCTGTAGTGATTTCATAGATACCATTTCTTTTTTGCATATGTATGACAGTCCTGTTTTTCAAGCTGGTGTACTAAAGTAAGGGAGAGTTATGAGGTTTTATGCTATCTTCTCTTGTATATATCTATTTAGGATGGTCACTTTGAGTACTGGAAGCATGCAGTAGGCAACGTAGTTCAGTATTGGACCCAATGCTTCCCTTTTCTCCTTTTGACATTTCTACTCCCTCAGGTCCACTAAACTATATTGTCTTTCCATTTCTTTCCCCTTTTTTGAAGTGTTTTTTTTTCCTCCATGTTTTCTCTGATTACCTTAAACTTCTGTAATGGTATGTGGGAAAGACCTTGGGAGACAGGGTGAAGAGATGCTGCCTAGGGAATGGTCAGATAAGAGAGGGCATAGCCTGCAGCTGGATAGTGGGTGGAGCAAGAAGCTCAGAAGGGACCCTCCCTAGCTTCTTGGGCTGTAAAGGAGACAGTGGGAGATTTTTATTTTCACACTTGCAAGATTCTGTTAATGTAGCCTTAAAATAAAGTAGAATTAGCTCATCTGGTTCTGTTTCCTGTCTGGTCTACCTGGGAAGGCTGACAACTTCCTTGTCAGTTTCCATGACTTAGTAGAAAAAAAAGATTCTTGTGTTAATTTGAAGGATGAGCATGTTAATTACAAGCTGTTCAGTATTTGTCAAACCATTTCTCTCTCACTCTGTCTTTTCAGAGTCTGTCTTCAGCTTTTCTCCTTTGACCCTTGTTTGGATTTGGATTGTTCCCTAGAAATATCATTTGGTCTTGTCCGCCTGTAGCTTTGTTTCAATCAAATCATAGCATATGGTAACTTGGCAAAGTAGCATATGCAACTTTGAAAAGAAATATAATGGTTAAAGATCTGAATGAGCTGTCAAGCTATATTCCTAAAATATAGAATTTGTCATTTTATGAAGATCTTGCATTGACCAAGCCTGGGTCTTGGCAGTGAGGATAATCTTATGTGAATGGAAAGAAATTTATCCTCCTGATACCAAGGAATGAATTCAGAGTATGAGCCTTATCTATTTTTGAAAAGTTTTTTGTTCTAAAAATGAGAAGATAAAGCAATAAGTTTCCAAATGGTCTAGACTGAATAATAAGTTTAAGGATTGAATTCATTCTATATTGTTACTAAATGAAAATTATATGGATCATTCTTCTTCTTTTCCTTTCTTTAACTAGTTTCCCCGTATTTCCTTTTTATTATGTTTATTTTAATCACCACCCTGTATGTATTTTTTTTAATTGTATACCCCTACTATATTTTTCTACTGGTGTTGTAGTTGTTTGTATTCTACTATTAATAGTAATTTAAATAATTAAAATGAATGAAAGAAAAATAGATACATTGTGCATATGTGAAACTAAGAGAAAGAATGTAATAAATCTGAATGAAGGTGGGTTAATCTTGTTGAGTGGAGTTGATAAATAAGTGTAGAAAACTGAAACTAGGTTTAATTACTAATGAAGAGCTAAAGTGTGTGTCAGAAAGTATGAACTGGTAGCATTAGGTAGTTGTGAATGCTCATGAAAGTAGGAATCTGGAGTAATTTTGAACTGAGTGATCTTACAAATCTAATACATTTGATTTGATTTGATTCAGTGAATGTTACATTCCTATGACAAAGAAAGAGGCTTAATTTTGCCAAAAGTTGTGCCACATTTTTTTGAATGTGATTCTGGAGAAAAAATGCTTGGTTAGATGACTTGAATGAATGGATGGGAATGAGATAAACATTGGGATCAGTAAGAGTTCCAAAACTGAATGAAAATAATGATTGTTTGCTGCCTTTCTGCTTAGAAATATGTGCTTGTTTTTGAATTGATGGTGTATGTTTTAGTCTGTTACACATACACATGGGAAAAGAAATGAATATAAGTCAAAAAGCATAACTGATTTGTTTATGATGAGAGATTAAGAGAGTTAGTGAACAATATCACGATGAGAGATTCTGAATGTGGCACAGACTTAAAATGGGAAATATGAAAAAGGGTGCTTGCTGGATGAAGTGAAAAAGGCTGTACATGAGAAAAAAAATCTTGATAAGAAAATGATTCCTGTGAAAATATGACACTGAGAGAAATGTACTGCATAATATATATAGACAGAACAGGATGGTTGTGAAACTGTTGTCAAATAGAGCAAGGAATAAGAGGCAGAGGCAGAGGCAGAGGCAGAGCAAATGCAGAGCAATTTTGGTGGAAGTAATAACTAAAATAGTTTGAAAATGGGTATGTGAGGTTAAGCAAGGAACTCTAGTAAAGGGAATGGAATTAAAAATAAGAGTGATAAAATGATTTGGGATGGAATGGAAATGAGGCAATGCTAGAAGGAATATTTTAGCAATTTATATGGGAAGAATCATGATATGTTGAAGTGTAAATTGAAACAAATGCTTTGTTGTGCTTTAGAAAACACTAGAGTGTTTAGAAATTGTAAGGCTGCACATATAGGTTGCATAATGGAAGAAATGTTAATGGATGGCTGCGATTTGCATATGGAGGGCTCTGCAACTTTAACGTTGCTGTGAAGACTGATGATCAAGTAAATTCCAATATTGTTTCTCTATTCAAAGGGAAAGGTAGCAGAAGTGGATGCAAAACGTACAAGGATTAGTTTTCTGTGTGCCTGGAAAAATATTTTGCAGAATTCTGATAGAAAATGTATAAGATGTGACGTGACAATAAGGAAATGCTGAGCAGTGCAGTGCAATTTTATGATTGGCAAAGGATGTGCAGACCAAAGTTTTAGTCTTCAGCAAGTCAATGAAAAATATACAAGTATAAAAAAGTGTATGGTATATTTGATTTAGAGAAAGTAGATGATAAAGTAAATAGACTTGAATTTTGGAATGTTCTGTGTAAATATAGAGTTGAAGTTATTTACTGAATATGGTAAGAGCAGCATATGATGGTAATGGATCCTGCATAAAAATAAGTGGAATGCTTACCAAATAGTTCAGCTGAGCAGGGAGTAAGATCAGGTTGTTACCTTGGTTGTTTAATGTATTTCTAATAATAGTATAAGGACTGTGTGTGGTGATGTTTGAGAGTGCTTGGCTAGGGACATGAATATACCTGTATTTTTGTATACAGATGTAGCTGGTTGAGAGTCTTAATTATTTAAATACAGGTAGTCCTTGAGTTACAAGGGCAATTGGGACCAGAATTTCCATTGCTAAATGATGCAGTCATAAATCACAATGTCAAGTGACTGTATTGCTTAGCGACAGCAATCCTGGCAGTCCCCGTTGCCATCGTTAACCAAATCCCACCGGTAGTTAGGCAAGGACCACCCTGATCCAAGCCATTCCTGGCTTGGTCCTTCCCAGCCCTGGGACTCAATAAGGTAAGGGGCTGCCTCTCTGCCTCCTCTCGCCCCTCGCCCACCTATCTCCCCCCATCTCTGCCCTTTTGGCTGCCTGCCTACCCGCTGCTGCCAACTGCCCCAACCACCACACGCTGCCTTCTTTCATACTGGTGCCTCCAGAGTTTCTCTTGCACCCCGTCCAGGTCCTCCATTTGCACGCCAGCCAGGGCCTTCTTTTGTGGGCCTGCTTCAAAAAAGCTCCAAGAAGGCCCCATACAGTAGTGATCCACGGTGCAGCAGACAGGGCTGGCTGGTGGGGGCAGCAGGTAGGTGGGTGGCCAAAAAGCAGCCATAAATGTAGGTCAGCCTGATTTTTTTTCATGTGACTGTGGGGGTGCTGCAGTGACCAGAACTTAAAGGATTGGTCATAAGTCCCTTCATTCAGCGCTGTCGTAATTTTGAATGGTTGCTGAACAAATGGATGTTAAGTGAGGACTTCCTGTAGATTGTGTGATGCAGTGAGAAGTATTGAACTGAAAATTAATGCAAGATACTTGTTGTAAGATACCCAATTCACCTCACAGGGTTGTTGTTGTGGGGAAAATAGGAGGAGGAAGGAGTATTAGATATGTTCCCCGCTTTGAGTTATTTGTAAAAATAATAAAGGTGGGACTAAAAAATAAACAAATAAAATAAAACAATTGTTGATAAAACAACTTCGTGTTGTTTCTGTTGTTGCTTTAGAGCTGGCAATTTGAAATACAAATATGGCAACATTGAATCAACTTTTGAAGGAATTTCCTGATTTTTTTTAATCGTATGGCATAGCAGTTCGGTGTTCATGCTGCTGCTTTTTCTTGCTGGGAAATCCTTATGAGGATGAGGTCCAGCAGCCAGATGTGTGGACTATTTAGCCGTGACAAGTCATGTTGCCTGGGGTGCACCATGAGGAGGCTAGTCTACATTGCACCGAGTTGGGCTGAGAGAGAGTGACTGGCCCAAGGTCACCCAGCTGGCTTTCATGCCTAAGGTGGGACTAGAACTCACAGCCTCCTGGTTTCTAGCCCAGAACCTTAACCACTAGACCAAACTGGCTCTCTATTTCCTGATGTTGCTAGCTGTTAAACAATAGATCTGGCTGCCTTATTACAGCATTTTTAGAGAGGCTGTATGGCTATTTATTCCTGATGTTATATCACCCAATTTCTATATTAATAGAATTTGGTGATCTGTTGCGATCTATTCCAGTTGTATATTTCTGTGATGATCTGATTCTCTTAAATCAAGATTTCCTCCTCATTTTGCAGTGGGCAAGATTGTGAGAAAGAGTCGTGCTTGCATGCTCACCCCAGTGTTGGTGGATAAAGTTCTGTTTCCAATGTCATATGGTTTCTTCCTTAAAAAATCTGGATTGAATGTGTTTGAACATAGCCATAGAACTAAGACATACATTCAGTATTAAATATGTCCCAGTATGTTAAATTAGAATTATTCCCTTGAGTGATTTTTCATTGTAGCCCTGCCTTCTCCCTACAGATCCTGATTACCTTTCCAAATTTGATCTCTGTAAAAGACATCACACTCTTGCAGCATATAATTCTGATATCAGTTAAGTTCGAGAACTGTCAAGTCTTCTCAGTTTAATAACCCAATGTTTACATTTTTATTAATATTAGTTGACAGTGAGGTTGCTCAATACTTAGTGTTTTATTTTTATGCTCTCTGCCATATTATTAGGAGTTCTGGAAGAAGCGGAATTCTACAACATCGGTTCTCTAATCAGACTAATAAAAGACAGACTGGAGGAAAAGGATTACACTATAACCCAGGTGGGTTGGGAAATGTCAGAATCGTATCTGAGAGAAATCCAAAACAAAAGTGCCCAGAATATTAAGTTTCTTTCTACAAAAATTGAAGAACAGTAAATGTTACAGAATGGGAATAAACAAGCCAGTATTTTAATTCTTATGAGAGCCAGTTTGGTGTAGTGGTTAAGGCATCAGGCTAGAAACTGGGAGACTGCAAGTTCTAGTCCCACCTTAGACACAAAGCCAGCTGGGTGACCTTGGGCCAGTCACTCTGTGAGCCCTAGGAAGGAGGCAATGGCAAACAGCTTTTGAAAAACCTTGCCAAAAAAACCTTGTCCAGGCAGTCTCTGAGAATTGGACACAATTAAAAAGATTAAAAAAAAATACTTCTTAAAGCAGAGACTGATTTAATTCATTTAATTTTGGGTACTTGTTACTCTGTCTTAATTATGCAACTGGAAAGGGTGAAAGAATGATTCCTGAAATCAGTATTTTTGGGAAGAAGATCATATGTGGGAGCAGTGAAAAGGCAGTATTCTTAGCTCCTGGTCTTTGATCGTTGCTATGAGAGAAGCTGGAAAACCTGGATTTCACATATTACGCTACTGGTCCATATATTTTCTATTCTAACTGGCAGCAGCTCTCGTACAGTACCACAGCTTTCCTTAACCAGGTTCCTTCCAGATGTGTTGGCACAATTTCAGTTTCAACCCCAAATGATCAAAGCAATATGGGCTGAGAGTTCTGGGAATTGAAATCCCAACCCATCTGGACGTTGCTGAAAATGAGGAAATCTATACTTCTAGATCCCTTTTAACTGGAGATAAATGACTAAACCTGTGAGGCAGATTCCATTTTTTATTCTCATGTATCTCACCTACTCAATGTTCCCTTGCCCTGAAACTCCCTGTGAGAATAGTGCAAAATGTTTCACTTCAAACCATTTTCCTGCATGAAACTCCTCCTCCTTTTGAGCATAGAACTGCTTGCCCTTTTTTGCCTTATAGTGAGTCACATCATTCATACACCAGCATTACCTACTTTGGTTGCCAGAAAATTCTCTGGATTCTTAAGCCCTAGAATCAGCCCTGCCAGATGTTCACTTGGTGAGCTACAGCTTTTCTCTCAGGTCATCTAGCTTTTCAGTCTAATATGCATAAACAGATGTTCCAACAGCCAGCAACTGCTTCTGTCTTTGATTGCTGTAGCATAGAGTTCTCTCCACCAGGACCCAGTACTGAGGGTGGGAAGCAACTACCTGGCTTTGTTTACTCATAAAAACTCTGCAGGAAAGTTCATGCTGATGGGGTCTGTTTTTGCTTGTCCTGCTTCTTCTAGGTGCCACCAAAGCATGTCTACAGAGTGCTGCAATGTCAGGAGGAAGAGCTCACACAAATGGTTTCTACAATGTCAGATGGGTGGCGCTTTGAACAGGTATGCAAGATTATGAATATAGGTTTCCCGGTGTAGAATTCGATAGTGATTTCAGGATCTTCAAGAGGTTTTTTTTATATATAGAATATGCAATCATGCATCATTTGTGCATCTATCTGGCTCTTATAAGTAATTCCCAAGCCAGACACAAAGAAGGAAGAAACATGACAATGACCTAATAACCTCTGTCAGTCAACTTTTTCTATTTCTGGCTGCATACCTGGGAGTAAGCTCCACTAAACTTTATGGAGCTTTTTAATAGACATGAGGTGTTGTGCAATCATGTACTCTTGTGCATGATTATTGGAATGTCCCACTGCTTTCGGTGGTTTTTAATGAGTACAGGTAAGATTGCAGGCATAAATTATGAATATCCAATACTTCCAAACCTTAGGCTACCATTATTCCCAAGAAGAATTTTATACTTAGTCTTTGACACTTACCACCCTTTCCCAAACAGTGTTTTTAATACATTTATTTATTTATTTATATTTCAAATTTCTATCACCACCCATCTCTCCCAAAAAGGGGACGTATACATGCTTAATGCATGATAATGCTTTAAATGTAATTTTAGTGGCAGGGATGACCTTGTGTGGTGATTTATTGGAGGACTTAGACCTCATTTCCCAGAAACCCCCTGGATCTACATATCTTGGCCCTACTTTTTTGCCATCTGCTGCTTGGTAGCTACTACCACCACCTATCTTATAGGGGAATGCCCTTACTCCCAAGGCCAGTATATGAGTTAAGACAAGGATCTACAGCTCGTGTGCCATTTATTTATTTGTTTGCTTAAAATACTTTTATTTTTTGGTGAAATATATAACAAAATCTAATATACAGAAAATACAGTTAAAAAAGAAATTAGTACATAATAGTGATTAAATGGTGCAGAGTGGTAGGCAGCAGTATTGCAACCGAAAACTCTCCCCACGACCTGAGTTCGATCCCAGTGGAAGCTGGATTCTTGGGTAGCCAGCTCAGGTCGACTCAGCCTTCCATCCTTCTGAGGTTGGTAAATTGAGTACCCAGCTTGCTGGAGAAAGTGACGACTGGGGAAGGCAATGGCAAACCACCCCATTATAGTCTGCCAAGAAAACATTGCGAAAGCAGCATCCCCCCAAAGGGTCAGACATGACTCAGTGCTAGCACAGTGGACCTTTCACCTTTCACAGTGATTAAAGTGGGGGAAAAGAAAATTCCATATAATGCATATAAGATTAATATAGAAATAGCTCAGTCCTTTAACATATTATTAAATCTAGACCATATGGATGTGACTTCCCTTTTTACAATATAAAGAATATAAAAAACCTTGAATCTACTTTATGAGTGCAGATGTCTTTTAGACCTACATGGAATAATTCTCTTTGCTGAATGCCAGGCTTGATACAGCCAGATTTCCATAACATGTCAGATTCCATAAAGTAGAATATAATTCAGCATCAAATTTACATCTAACTGCTATATTTTCCTCAAAGGTATGGTAACATATGTAATGTCTTGAAGCCAAAGGGTTGGATCTGACCAAACCGTATGAGTCAGAGAACCCTAAATTTTCTTGCAAATTTGTGTGCCTTATTGGCAACCACCACAACTAAAACCCTGATAAAAATAAAATAAATTCTATAGCTCCACTTTCTGATCCTGTAGCAAGAGGCATATGACTAGACAAATCAGCCCCCACCTGCCTTTGGGTGATAGATCAGTCCCGCCAGGAATAAATCAAATTAACTTCCATGAAAAATAACAAGAAAAGAGAAACCAAAATTAAGTAGTAACAATCAAAACAGTCAATGGCTAGGCAAATAAAAATAGAGAACTGTGAGAATTATAGACAGGATCACAAGGAAAGTGGAAAAAATACACAAGAGTTGAAATGAAATTATATTGGTCTGTTACTGAAGACACACAATCACTGAGTTTGCATAGAGATAACATACATCAGAGACAATAGATATTATAAACCATAACGTTTAAATGGCTACACATCTGCCAAAATTAATCTTGTGCAATATTTCTAGCTCTAACTTGTTACTTATTCCTTAGAGATAAATGGATCACTACCACAAACATTTCCTTCTTGTTTTGCTGGATGTTTCAGATCCTAGACCAGTCAGCCATTGGCTGGGGAAATCTGGGAGTTGAAGTCCACACATCTTAAAGTTGCTATGGTTGAGAAACCCTGTCCTAGACAATTCCAACCTTAATCGGAGATTGAGGGGCAGTGTTCCTTAGTTCATTCTCCTAGCCCTGCTTTGGTACTTTTCCCTTGGATTTTTAAAAGGCAAAAGCTTTTCCTTTAAAGAAGGGGAGAGGCTGGAAGGATGCTATTTCGCTACATGCTACAGTAAGCATCCCCCCTCAGGGGGATCTTGCTTGAGAAAGAAGGAAGTATATTGGGAAAATCTGCAGTACCATGAAACTGACAGTCTGGAGTACTGTGAAGACAGGTTGATTTCAGAATACTTAATACAGTTTGAATGCATTTTTTTAAAAAACAGGGTCGTTCTTTTTTCATTCTGTTCCTATTTTTTAAAGGGACAAGAAACAGCTACCTTGTGGGAGCTCTTTTAAATAATATCCTGCATTTGAAATTTCTGAGCGGAAAATGACAAGTTGGCAGACTCTATTCATTGTGATTGTTCTATGGCGGGATAGAAATCTTTTGGCAGATTGTGTTTTTTGGCTCCATTGAAAAACATGGTGAATTTCTTTTGTTTCTTGCCACATATAGACCACTATGGAGGATAACTGCACTAACATTAGTCTTATGCACCAGTCCTAGCATGTTTGCCCTCTTCAGACTTTCTGTTCCTTTTCAGAGCAGCATCTCTGTCTCCAGTTCTGCATCATTCAGCTAACAAGCATTCATTCATCTCTTTCTACAGTTGGTGAATATTGGGTCATCCTATAACTATGGGAATGAGGACCAGTCAGAATTCCTGTGTGTCGTCTCAAAGGAGTTGTGTGGCTCGCCCAGCGGCCTCTGCTCTGAGTCCAGCCGGAAAGTCAAGGTTAGGGCAATGCTTAAAATCCTGAATTTAAATGACCTACTTTCCCAACAGCTTATCTTTTCAGCTACCAATGACAAACTTGTTAAGACTCTTATCTTTGCTGGACCCGATCATGTCCAATCTAGTTTCAGAAATGTTTATTTCTAAGCTAATCAGTGTTAACAGTTAACCAAAGTTATTGGGCAATCAGAATCCCAGTTGGAGGATGCAATGGAGTTCCAAGAGTGATTTGCAATTGGTCCATGTTCTCTGCCATGTACTCTGAGAGATTGAGCAATATATTGCACTCTTTTCATAAGGAGAGATGGAGCAGAATTACATTTTGATACCTATTTCCTTTGATAGATATGAAAATCCAAAATTCAGATAAATCCATAGTTCATCAGAATTGCAAGCATTTTGCATGCCTCTCTGTGGCATTGTCCTGCTCAGTTTTCTGTTGCCTGAGATTCCAGAATGAGGGATTTTCTCAAATGAAGTGATTTGCCTGAAGTTCTTAATTGACAAAATATTAGCTGCATAATGTGTTTAAGTATTTACAGTGCATCATGTGCATGATTTGTTCAGCAAAGGTAACATGATGTCTTTGAGAGATTCTGTGGCTGCAGGCATATCTCTTGATCCTCACTAGGACCCCTGTTCCACCTAGCTTTTTAAAAGATTCTTTTAATTAAAAAAAATTAAATGGGAAGCTGAAATATTGCAGAGCAAAGCACACGTATTTTCAGGAATGCTTTGGGTCCTACAAAAGATTATAGGAGGCATCTTGTGGGAAAGCTTACCTTGTCTTCTGATAGGTGGATGTTTTCTGACTGGCAGTGTCCATTATAGCAGCCATTTTGTGAAAAGGCAAGTCTTCCCTGGTAGCCATTTTGCAAAATATGCCCACAACATGCTTTTGAAATTCCAAATGTGCTTTCAGTCCCAAAAGGTTGCTTATCTCTGATCTAATTGTAATACCTATAAATAATGCTGTAAGATAAACCTATATCATTACTGCTCCTTTTAGCCAGGCTGGCTGATATTATGGGAGCTGCAACCCAGAGCTAGCTGATGGCAAATGTTAGATGTGATCTGGGAGACTTCCTAATCTCAAAATTATTCCATCAGCCTTTGGGCTACACCAAAGCTGAAGTTCTTTTCTAGAGCCTTTGCAAAAGAGGTAGGAACATCTGTCTCCAATTGGTGGTATTTCTATTCTTCTGTTGTTCTTTCCTTTGGTGCTCCTGCTGCAACACAGAACACTGAGGAAGAACCAGAACAAGGAGAGCAGAAGGATGAGGAGCTGCAGCTGCAAGAAGTTGAGGAGGGGCAGGAGGCAGCCCCCAAAGCAGAAGAGGAGAAAGGCGCAGCAAATCTTTGAGCAAAAATATGACCAAAGTCATCAACTAAAGGCTAAAGCCATCTGCTCCTATCCAGTGCAAGCTGGTGGTGGAGGAGCTTCAAAGGAGGTTGCATGGAGTGCCTGCATGGGCCTCAAGCAATACACAGAAGCCTAAGGCTGGTGAGAGGTGGAGGAAAACTGTGCTTTTGGCAGCTGTTGCATTTTGGTCTAAACTGTTTATTTTATACTAAATTTGTAGCAAGCTCCAGCTACCCAAGATTCCACTGATTCTCTTTCTTCTTGTGACCTTTTGGAGGCTTTTGCTTTCTGCTCTTTCCACCCCCACCCCCACCCCCACCCCACTTTCTTGGTACTGTTTATTTCTTTGATCCCACTTCCAATCCTACCTTATCCTCCATGAGCCAAGAATCCTGCTTTGTAGCCTAGTTTAGACTGTTCTCTCTGGGCCTCTCCTCCCATTCTGTTTGGTAAAGACAACACTTCATCTGCACTGTCACACCTTTTATGTGTGACTTACCCACCACCTTCCTTTTTCTTGGACTCTTTTGCTAAGGTGGTGGTGTCTGGACTGAGGCCATCCTGAATTTGTCTTCCAAAATAAGTCTCATGATTCTGAGAGGAGTATCACAGTAGAAGATTAAAATGCAGGAGGAGAGGGGCTATTAAATGACTTCTGAACAGATAAAGCTGCCTTTTAAAAAATGAATTGGAACTTGACCTTTCGGACCTGGCTGTATCTTTTCTTATGGGTAGTACATTTCCAGGGTCTCATACAAGAGTCTTTTCTACCTCTGTCCCTTGAGATCTTTTTAACTGGAGAAGCCAGAGATTGAGTTTGGTTCTTCTGCATGGCAAGTTTGTGCTGTGCTTTTGGCAGCAGTGCATCCTCCCACTCCACCCTTATACTGTTGCTTATATTGTGATCTAAAAGAAAAACCAAAGTTTCATCCTGCAAAAATCAGTCTGTCTTTGCTGAGGATAAATTGTGCAATCTGCAATTCATTCAATATACTTAATTCTGATTATGAGGCTGAAGAATAAACAAACAGAATGACCTGGGAAAATTGGGATGGGGCAGGAGCAACCAGGGAGGGACAGGAAACAGGAGATCTGTATGCTGAATTCTCAATATGGCACTGAGGGACAATATTATACCCCATCCATACATTACTTGGTGCTCACCAAACTCTGCTCTACCTTATTAAAGGTTCTTTTAATTTAAGAAATAAATGAGAAGTTTGTGTGCTGCAAAGCATCAGCCACAAGCAAATCTCCTACTCTGCCTCTGTGCTCCCCATGAACTCCAAAGGCATTCTTAGAAAATGAAATGGTGGATGGCTCTAGGCCATGCTGTTCTTGTTCTTTGTGCTTGGAGTGTTTAGTAATTAATGACACCCACCATGGCAAATATTTTGTGAGTTCCCACAAGATATTCTCAAAATTCAAAATGTGCCTATTCATCCCCAAATGTAAGAGACTCCTAATATCTCCATTTTCTCACCATCTTTGTTACTCAACTACGTCAAGGCACCTCTGTTTCTTGCCAATCTTCCTTTTACCTTCAGTGGAGCCAGAGTGTTCTGTAGTGTGATATCTCCTTCCTGGGCTTGGAAGGGTTTTGCTTCTGCTAGGAAGGATGTCTCCTTTCCTGTTTGAGCCCTGCCTGCTCCAGAGAGTACATTGCCTAACAGCTCTATTAAGCACTCCCTCTACTTCGGCTGTTTTTCAGCTCCAGATTTTTATTTTTCCTTTGGTCCTTCCCTTCCCTTTTCTCTTTGCTCCTGTAAACTCAACAGACCTCCTGCCATGGCCACCAACAGCAATTTATTGTCTGTGGAAGTATCTCCCCAATGGCTGGGGCCAAACCAGGGCTGGCCTCCAATGGGACCTCAGTGCGCCATCTTGTTTCCTCACTGTCCTCTCCCAAGAGGCTCTGGCCAATGCCTCAACTACTGAATTGGTGTCCACAAGCTATGCAGCCCCTGTTGCCTCCCTGGATTGGGCCCCATACCAGTGACCAACTACCCCTTTGGCAAATTGGGGGCAAAAAGAGCAGAATGCCCCATTTGGGGGTTTCCTGACTGGATTCAAACATGGAACATAGGTAAAAGGTACAGCTCCTCTTCTCCCCACCTTCTAGATCCTCATGGGGGAAAAGCCCGACAATCAAATGAAGAAGGGGTGCCCAGTTCCCACCCCCTATTGTACATTGTACTCAGGTATCCCCCTCAGGACTGGTCAGATGCGGAAAAGAGGATGAGGAAGAACAACAGTCAGTCCCCAGATCCATCCAAAAAATCAGATTTTCCTGAGCATCTCAGGAAAGTTTGTAAGCCTCTTGGCCTCAAGGAGCCAGAACCTCCCACTCCCAAGACATTCAGTCAAATTCTTGAAGTAGAATATGATTGTGAAGGCTGGCTCCTCCATGGCCCTGAAACCCCATACTTCCCCTCAGACTGCCCTAGAGTGGCTCAGACCTCTACAGTGGATGTCCCCATGGCAGAACTTCTTTTTCATTTCACAAAGATGTAGTCAACACCCACAAATACCCTGAAGACAGGAAAATGGAGTTCCTCCAACACAAAGCAAATAATGGTCACACTATAAGAACCACCCTCTTGTGAGGGGAAAAACAGAATTTACTTCTTCCCCTCTTAGAATCTTTGTGGGTACAATCACCCCAGAAGGAACAGTACAGAGTACAACAAATACATGTTTATTGAATCAAAATGTGAATACAGCTGTCCGTTTAGCACATTTGTCAATTCCAGCACAACTAAATAGAGATACATATCACTGATTAACACAATTTCCCAAAATAATATAAGCAGAGAAATTATCTAAATAAGTTATCAGTTACTAAAAGCTGTTTTGAAGCTCCTTGACTCCAGAAAGATTTCCTAGAGTGGAAAAGACAATGGGAGAAGTACCATGCTAAACCAAATAGAATAAGGAGGCTCTTACACACTACATGCATGCTTTACACACATTCACACAGATCTCCTCTTCAACTCCGGTTTTATACCCTAAAAGTGTTGGACCTTGATCAACTACTTTTCATCAATCTTATGAATATTGTTACAATTTGGAAGATGGTTTAGAAAGTATTTGGGCAGTTCTTGAATGTGGAAGCTATGTCCTGATTCTTCATACTTTAATCTTTTCATCATTCTTTGATCTTCTAGTTTTTGGCACACAATTGCTTTAGTCTTCTCAATCATGCTATTGTATTTCCATGCACCTAGGTGTTCAGATGGACTGTATATACTTCATTAAACTGAGTATTCATCATATAGTTCATTAAGCTTATTATCAGTCATGATCATTAGAAGAAGTCATTTGCTGGCCATGTATACTACAAAGTGTATACATTCAAATGAAACATCAATTCTCTATGGATCAGGTAGCCCAAATTACTCTGCCAGTATACCCTTGCTACCTCGGTCATGGGTAAGACTTCTATTCTATGATCCAAATAGAAAAGTGGGTCCAAATCATCTCAGCAAATCCCACTGGGAAAAGAAGGATCTCACACAAGGTATGAACAATTAGCTAAGGCTGCTGCTTTCATGGTGGATTCTTAGCCAGAGGTATGGTGGTCAGTGTTCCTACAAGGAGGTAACTGTGGCTGAAGAATAGAAGGTAGACCCTAAATCCAAATCATGCCTAATATTGGGTGTGTAGTTGTGGTAACTTTGGCCAATCAGATACCAGAGGTAGGGACACTCTACCAAAAAAGAGTTCTTCATGTGGACATCATCACTCTGTACCTAGAACTTAGCTTCATGACCAGTCTTTTACTAGAACCAAGTTGTAATCCTTCTGCCCCAGTTCCAAGATTTAGTTAAAGTGGGATTGGCACACACTAAATACTGGATGAGCAGTCAAGATCTACCTGAGCAGAATAAAAGGATTCAAACTCTTAGACAATCACTTACTTTCCTTTGGATGGATTTCCTAGAGCTGCAAAGCCTCACTGACCATGATCTCTAGGTAGATCAAGGCTTGTATCAAACATTCCCACAAGACCTAGAACAAGCCTGCTCTATTGGGAACTGTGGCCCAGTCACCTAGACATGTGGCTGCCGTGGCTGGCCTCAACAGTAATGCCCACTTGTGAGACATCTATAGGGCTTCCACATGGAACTCCATGTCTTCCTTTATAAAAGACTGTAAACTTCACTTGTCTATCTTGGCCAAAACCATTTTCAAAACTGCAGAAGATAACTCATAACAAGAACTAGGATTCCATCTTCAGAGGCAGCCCTGGTATGTTCCACTGTAGAGTATCCTAGCTCCACTGTAGGAAAACCATTTAATGAGCTTACTGTGAAGGTCCTTTTTCTACAGTAGGGATAGGGCATCCAACCCATCCTGATACATTGAAAAAGGGAAAATAGTATTTGCTCACAAAGATATATAGTCTAATGTCTGTCTGTCTGTGTACCTATTTACCTCCCTATCATATTTCTTCACCGCCCATCTTGTCCAGTGGTCAAAACAATGAATTGATTGAGACCTACATTGTGCCTGAAGCTCCTTCCGCACTCCATGCAAGTGTATGGTTTTCCTCCCGTGTGAATTCTTTGATGTTGATTGAGATGAAACTCTTTCCACACTCCAGAAATTTATAGGATTTTTCTCTGGGATGGATTCTTTGATGTCTATAAAGGCTTCCACTCTCACTGAAGCTCCTTCCACACTCCAAGCATTTATAGGGTTTTGCTCCTGAATGGATTCTTTGATGTTGACTGAGATATCCTCTCTGACTGAAGCTCTTTCCATACTCCAGGCATTTATAAGGTTTCTCTCTGGTGTGGATTCTTTGATAGGGATGGAGGGATCCACCATCTTTCCACACTCCCGGCATTTATATGGTTTTTCTCCCATGTGAATTGTTTGATGTTGCCTGATGTGTCCACTCGAAGTAAAGGTCTTTCCACACTCCAGGCATTTACATGGTTTCTTTCCTGAATGGATTCTTTGATGTGTATTAAGGTTTTCCCCCTGAATGAAAGTCTTTCCACAGTCCAGGCATTTATAGGGTTTTTCTCCTTGGTGATTTTTTCTGTGTATTCTGACGCTCTTCTTCCCGCATCTCTTCCCGGGCACCTTCCTTTCACAGGGTCCCTCTTTGCTCCAGATCATCTTGTTGGGGTGACCCTTCAGCAGCCCTTCAGCATCCATGCTCTTCCCACGCCTCAGGGAAGCCACGTCCCAGACTGGGCAGGCTCCTCTGCGGGCTCCCTCCTCTCCGCTCGGGCTTCACCTCCTTCCTCTGCCAGACTCAGCCATCCTCCTGCATCCAGGCCCCTCCTCCGCCGGACCATGAAGCTTTTTCCCTTGCCAGACGGATACTGGAACTCTATACAGTTCTTAAGGCTTTTTTCCCCTCCCTTCATGGTCTGGAATGTGAGTCCAAAACTGGGAAGGAGGTATAGCCTCTCACAGGAAGCAATGTCAAATCCTTTCTAGCTATGCCTATGGGATGAATAGGAAGGAAATACTTCTGTAGAATGTCATGTCTCTGCTGTAAAAAAGGACCTTCAGTGGTAAGTCTAGTCTCCTGTTTCTATTTCTCCACCTGATAACCTTAAAGACTACAGACTTAAATTTGGTATTCCCAAGAAGCCAGATTTTGGACCAGATTCTAGATGCCAGTAGCAATCCAGTACAGATTTAAGTGCTCTTAAAACCATTGATTTCATCTGGAATCAAAATAGAGAATATGATAATCAGCCTTACCATTTAAGGCTTTCTAATGCTGTCTGGCTAATTCTGTAGGAAGAAGATTGTTGTTAGTCTTTTGTATAGAAGTACCCAAGCAGTCCTCCTCTTGATGTATATACTTGCCTCATGGGAATAAACTCTTTGCTGATGAGCAACCCTGGCCTCTTCCAAGGAATTTGGTTTGACACATAGGTAGGCATTGTCTTTGTTATAAAGGAAGGACTAAGACATCCGTAAGGCCGAGCTCACAAAGCCATCCTTTCTGTGATCATCTGCAATGGAAGGTTCTAGCAGAGGCAAGTCTCTTAATCTTTTGTCTCTGCAGGAATGTCTTGGCTGTCTGCTGTGGCCTGAAGGTCATGTAGCCTTTGAGACCACTGGTGCTCGGTATTCACCTGATTCCCTCAGCCCTCCCACTGCTTTTCCAGCTACTACGTTTATCTTCTCTCTTGTAGCCTATTCATTTGTTTTCTCCTCCTCACTTCTCCTGTCTCCTGCCCTTGTTCATCCTTGCCACTTTTTGAAGCTGTTACAAACCAGATATCTCAGGATATGATGCTAATGATGATCAATGTTCCTCTCTTTTTAATGTTAACTTTTAAATCTTTATTTTTGTACTGTTGTTAAAAAAAAAACAATGGGGTGGGTTGTTAGAATAAGGTGAAATATTGTATTTTCCATTTTCTAAGCAGCACCCTCTAATTGCTGCATGTTCTGCTATTTGGCAAACTACTGGATTACTTTTTTTTTTACCCTTCTAGTATTGCTGGAAGATGTGGGATGCGTTTTCAAGAACTCGGTCCTCATGGCCCCAAAAGTTGACTTTCCATGCTGTCACAGCTTCCTCTGCTGGGGAGAACAAAGTAAAGCAGACACAACCACAGCTGCTCTTTTTTCTCACCTTGCAAGTTTCAGGCTTGCTCAGTCAGTGCAGGAATAGATGAAGTTCTGGAAGGGACTTCAGAAGCTTTTAACAATGAATGTCCCACATCCTGCTGCAAATGACAGTCCCTGTTCTTTGTGGACAACCATCACAACCATTAAATCAGTTCTAACATTTTGGCATGCAGGAATGTCCTTGCAGTATGAAGGAGAAGAAGCATGAAGAGATGCAGTCTTTCCATATTTGCTCTTTGTTCTGCATATTGTATTTTTCAAGAGTGCCATTTCCAGCTGCAAAAAGCAGCATAAGGACTTGTGTAAGGAAATACATCACCTTCTGCAGAAGGAAGCCAGCTGGAGTGTTTCTCCTTTGGTAGATATGCTGCTAGATGGAGAGCTTGGCTTGTGTTCAAACAGCAATTCTTCTTTGGGAGCAGATCCAATATACCTTACGCCTTTAGATTGAGGAGGAGAGCTGCGTCCTTCTTGAGCAAGACTTTATTATTCCTGAAAGTGGATCACTAAGCAGATCGCATTGGCACCAGATTTTACTGAAACACAGCCATGTCTGAGGGGAAGGCCAAGGGGTGGGGAATGGGGGCAGAATGACACAAGCAACCTTGTGGTGCAAGCCCCACTGCGTTTGTACATGCATTGTGACATCATACATATGTACAAAAGGGTAGATTTTGCAGTGCAGTTTGACTTTTGTCATTCTAATGAAAACAGCAAGCTGTGGTGGATGTTGTTCCTGAAACGTACCCCAGGAAGATCTAAAGGCAAGCAAATTGCAGGCTGACAAACATTTCATTTTCCTTCTAAATCTCCTGTTGCTGGAGCAACTTTTCCAGCCAGTGATTTCCCAGGCCTGTTATAATTCATTAGTTTTTCCATATTTGCCATCTGGTAAGCAGAGCAAGGGAGTGGGTGGCAGGAACTCCAAGAGAACAGCCTGGAGAAGAAGGGACTGTTTTTACTTTCTTTATATGCACACCATCCAGTGGAAGACCTGCTCAAAAGAAAGCGTTTCCATATGGGTAGCTGTAAAGATACACGAATGTCCTCTAGCATGCAACTAGCTAACCCACTAGGAAGAAGAAAACATATGACTGTGACTTAACCTTTCCCAGCAATAATGTTGGCTTGATTCCACCTGCCTCACTAATTTCACTTCTGTTTGTCTTGCAGATGCCGTCTATGTGGCTGTTGGGAGATACCCTTTTTAAAAATATCCTTATGGAATAGCCCTCTTCTGGCATCAGGAAATATATAGTGGGGAGATGGAGACACGGGTTCTCTAGTCCTGCCCCTTCCAACCCATTGTGTGATTCTGTTAAATTAATATGGGCTTGGGCTTGGTTCACAAATCTGGATTCCCAGTTGCACAACTGTAACTTCATTTAACTAAATACTATTCTCACATTTCTTCATCAAACCAAAAAGATCAGTCTGAAGGGAAAGGAAGCACATACATTCTTCCCTACACTTGTTCTTTTTTTGTGATACTTGAAGAGGGCTAGTAACAATACTCCAATGGATGAGCATCTGCCCTTTGATACACTTGAATGCATGTGTTTCTGCATGCATGCACAGCCACCCATGTACATGCTTCATTTCAATGCTTCAAGAAATACTATAGCCATTTATGTAAATCAACAACAAATTTTACTTCTAATATAAAGCCACACATTTACTATGGAGAAATCCATAATTCTGTTGAGACAATAATTATAAAATTGTGTCCAAGGATGCTGTGTAATAACGCCTGAATAAATTTCACTGTCTCACTACTACTGTCTCATGTTCTCATGCCCATAGTGTGTGTGTACTCATCATCAGAGGTGTGCATAGGGAACACATCTTTCCATAATGGCATTTGACTCCACCAACTCATTTATTTATTTTGCTCAAAAGATAACTAGGGTACTAGGAGGAGGAGGAAGAGAGCTAAAGTGAAATCCAAGCAAATGGAGATGCGGGCATGCATTTCCTTGGTGCCAATCAGGCCTTTTCTCTGGCAGGAAAGACTACCCTTCATTGCCTAAGGTTGTGGGTCTTGAGAAGCTGTTTTACATTAAGGTGTGGTCTCAGATTAGGATACTTCCAGTGCTATTAAAGAGCAGGGAGATCTATTTTTTCCCCTTCTACTATTCAATAGAAGGTGTGATTCATGAAATGTATTTCCCTTGAATGTAACTATATGTTCATCTGGTTCTAGAAGCCTTAGGATGTGTTCAGATGACATACTAAATTAAATGTATTTTCCAAATAGAGTTTATAGCCAACTGGAATTTATTCATTAAACCATAGCTTATTTAAGGAAACCATGACTTAGTATGGCATGCAACCTCAGCCATAATTTTATTGATAAGAAATCTGGTCTTTAAACCTTTATCAAAACACCCATAGTCTTAACTTCTCTGAAGTATTTCAAAGTATTTCTAAAGGCATTGCCATTTAGAAAAATGTTCCAAGCATGAATCTAGCCTTTTATGTGCAACCATTCAGTTCTGCAAAAACCTGAATTCAATTTTATGACTGAAGAAGTGCCACTAGAAACACATTCAGTATTAAAGAATGCACTCTAAAAGGCTATCAGTTCAAACCAAGCATGAATGGTCTTACCAGGTTGAAGTAGCAGCTTCAGGAACCTGCTATATGTCATGGAAGAATAAAATAGTTATTGGTTTTGATTTTGTATATTATTTCCATCTGGCAGGGAGCAGAGGTTCTTAAAGATTTGGCACCCTTCAGTGCCAAAACAATTTGGACTAGCTTAGAATGCTGTGAGCTTTCTCTGGTGGCACCAAAATGTCTTTAACTAGTTGTGAAACCAAGCTGATTGGTTTGGAATTGATTATGAATAAGCATGGGGCAGTTGCTAGCAATTTACTAATCTAAACAAAACAAGGGGAAGAACCATCTTCCTGGGATAGTACTTCCAGAACAAGCAAGTTACCAACTTAATAAAGCTGGGCTGTCTTTACCAACTCCTATATTCATTTTGGGGGCAGGGGAGGTGGTGGTTCTACTTCAGAGTAAGTCCAGTAGCTTCAACCCATATTCTAACGCTAGCCTGCTGCAGCCCTGCTACATTTAAAGTGCTAGGCCTCATTGTAATGAGTATGTCCAAGTTGATGGGATGTTAAAGACTGGCCAGCTCTATAGTTTTTGATGTGGATGACAAGCC
Organism: Candoia aspera; assembly: GCF_035149785.1. NCBI lineage: Eukaryota > Metazoa > Chordata > Lepidosauria > Squamata > Candoiidae > Candoia > Candoia aspera. The sequence continues at coordinate 27,305,474 of NC_086159.1, forward strand.
ATAAGCGTACAAGGAAATTTTTTTAAATCTGTGCTGTGCAACAAACATCCTCTTGCTAGCTAGTATTGGAAACCTTTGAAGTATGTTTATACCCTTTTCAATATGGTTCCATTATAATTTCTGTAAAAGCCATAGTTTTGAGCATGTGCTGAGGTTATTCAGTTACAGATCCTTGCATTTAATGACAGAATTTCTCTTTTACTGTCAAATGATGTAAGCTTCCTGAAACCTATTTAAATTTGCAGTAAACCTTATGACTGCAAAACAGCTCTGCTCTTCAGTCCAGATCAATGAAATGATCTCATGTGAGGCAGAGAATCTCAACTTTGCAAAGGGAGTCAATCTACCTTTATGCCTTGAGTAGAAGCCGGTTGTCTTGATCTGGCTGCCCACTTGTTTCCTGGGGAACTAAAGAAAATGGCTGCCAGACATCGTGCATTGCCAGGGCGTGATGGTGGATCGGTTGGTTGGTGAAAGGGATCACTAGATCAGCCAATTGTGCAGACAGGGCCATTGTGCACTCATATAGGACAACAGCCTCTCTTGTCTGCTTTGGCTTTTTGAGGATTTTAATTGCCAATCTTAAAGCCAAGAGGACTCTTCTATCTCATCCACACCAAGACACAGAGTAGCCTGGGGTGAAGCTGCAGTGGGTGGGTGACTACTGCTGGATAGGGATGTGACCTTGAAATACATTTGTATCCTGCTCATTGCAGGTTTCTTTCCAGATACGTTCATTAAAAACTCCAATGATCTCAGCAGTAAGAAAATCCATGCATAATTTTTCAAATAACCAGCACACGCATAAGGCACAAGTCATGTAAATAATACAAAGTTCATCTGATGCTCTTCCCTTAACACTCCACAAATAGTATAATCTCTCCTCCTATTTGTCAGTGTTTTGGTCACTACCATTTGGAATTGATTTTTAAATAATACAAGGAAGACTGGATAGGCTTCCAATTTCTACTTCCACATTTAATGTTCAAGAGAATCAACTTACCTAATGTCTTGGATTCTCCAGAACTAATTTAAAGAACACTCTACAGTCAATACCTTTTGAAGGAGGAAACCACGCCTCTTATTATTTCACTGGAGCAGCATCTCAAGTTTTGGATTTATTTTGAACAATCTTTCCTCAGTGGTCTTCTTAGGCTTCTTTGTCTTCACACACTAAAACACCCTTAAAGATCAACACTTGAATATCAGGTGCAATATGAGCCAGATGTAAAATGGGATCTCCCTACAATTTAGGCTATTTGAACAGTGGGATAAAGACTGAAGGTATCTCCTCCACAGTGTCTCCTTGTAATGAAAGCAGGAATTTAGAACGTTGCTCAGTTTGACATGGTTTGTTTCATCCATTCCATCACACTGGTAATTCTGGTATACACTCCATAGTTATTGGGACGTGCACAACCCATTCCCCAGCTCACCACACCTGCTAGAAACCATTTGCCACTGGCTTCCTGGCAAATAAGAGGTCCTCCAGAATCTCCCTAGAAAAGTGAAACCAAATAGTGGTCAGGGGAAAAATTGTTCAAATGCAAAGAAAAGAAAAAGCTCTATTGCATGCAAATAAGGCAGTTTCACAGGATGGGAAAAGGTTCTTTCTAGATCATGGAAACTAGTGCTTAAAGTTACCTGACAGGAGTCCTTTTTGCCATCATGGTAGCCAGCACAAAGCATTCTGGGAGAGACCTGATAGTGATAAGCTTCACTGCAAATGTCTTGCTGAACTAATTGCACATCCACTTTTTGCAAGATCTTGCTCGTAGGACCTGTGGGAGAGGAGTTGCAAGGTAGCAGGACTGACCAAAGAAAGAGGGTATTTCCTGTTCCTATGAAATTCCACAATTCCAATCCCCACATATTCTATAGGGATGCAGCAGTTCTTCCTGGTGGATTTTGAGCTGCTTCACTCAAAAAAAGTGGGTGAAACTAGTAGTCACGTTCCCCTGCTTTAGGAAATCACCACTGAATAAGAGATGGAACGGTTCCATTTTGTAATTAAGATACCCTGTTTAAGCCTAACAGCGGTTAGGGGGTTGGATCCAGTGGCATAATTCCTCTGGAATGAGTCTTAATACCTTTCATTCCAGGTGTCTGGAAGAGTCTCCTGGGCAAATCTGGTGCACTTACAGAGGGAAAGGAAGAAAGGAACAAACAGCTTTGAAGTCAACCCCCGGCTATTCCCAATATGCTGCAATTTTTGCATGATTTATGCAAGGGTCCACTAGGGGGAGCATGATAGCATCTTGCTGCAAAGCACTTGCAACTTTTGGCCTTAGCTCAGTACATATGCAGTATTCTTATGATGCAGAATTTGCTTTTCATTGGCCAGCTTTTGACATACATTTTTGCACTCTCCTTTTGGCAAAAGCTTAGGATGCCTTTTTATTAGATGATTGTATCTGATATATCCTTTTAAGTCCAAAAAAAAAAAGAGAGAGAGGGCCCTTAAGGACACATAGGCCAGATACCTCCTTCCTTGACTGCACCCCAGCCAGTGACCCAACACAGGAGGCCAGGCTCAAAGAGGTGGGAGCTGGCAGGCAGACAGATGGGCTGGATGAAAGCAGAATAGATGACTGGATGGTCAAGCTGCAACAGAGCCACGTCATAGTCATGGCTGTCTTCTTCGTAGTAGGGATGCTGCAAGATGTGGTTCACTTTAAAGGAAACCTCATTGTGGCTACTGACATTCAGAAAGTACTTGCCCAGGTAGACGGTCCAGACCGTGGGGGAAACCTGCCTGCAGAGCAAAAGGGTAGGAAATAACTTCAGCAAGTTTTTTTTTCCTCTTGATACTTCATTTGTCCATCTCCCAAATACAGCTTAGGTTTAGGGAAGAAAGGAAACAGTCTTACACCTGATCAAGCTCTGCCCAAGTCCCAAAGCTTGTGGAACCTTATACACTAATTAGTACATAAGCTTTTATTTATGTTATTTGTTTATCAAATTTTTATCACTGCCCATCTCCCCTCACAAGGAGGGACTTTGTTGATCATAGGCCATTCCATCTGCTGTAGGGAGGTTTGTCCTACGGGAAGAGCATTGTATGCACATAGTTGCTTGCAGGGAGGAGAGGGAAAAGAGGATTGCTGAGGAGAGAAGCCAGGAGCAGTTCAAATTACCTTAGATAGTGGCTGTAAATAAGGGAGTACACATGTCTGTTTATGCAAGAGTCCTATGATGTCATGAGTAAGGATGGCGAGCAGGGGGCTCCCACCCAGACTGTCAAGCGCATGCGTAGCACTGAGGAACTGTTCAGCCATTCAAAGAGACACAGATCGGGACCGCCTTAACCTTTGGGGTTTATATGGCTGGGTTTTTCCCATGCTTCCTCAGTTTGTTAGGATTCTTGTTAAGTACTACTAATAAATATTAGAGACCAAGTCATTGTCTCAGTGTGTTTCCTGGTAATCAGGACATATGGTGTCTCAAAAAGCCAGTGTATCTATTATCACATGAACTAATCTTGAAAAAGAAATGGGATGAGAGGAAAAAAAAAGCGGGTGGGGAGGAATAGCAAAAAGGATATTGCCCAGCATTCTCTCAGGAGCAACTCTAGACCAATTAACAAGGAGAAACAAAAAGCTAGCAAAAATGTTACTACATGATTATGGATTTTGCTGAAGGCTAAATGCATATATTTAACAACTTGTTCAGTGTTATTAATTTATCTGATTAAGGAAACCCAGTGCACCTGATATTTGACAAAAAGAAAATACAAAGGGTAGATGACTTTTAAGTCAGTTCCTGGCCAGAAAAGAAACAATGCCTCCTCCCTGATTGTACTAGATTCAGCTACTTGTCACTTAGAGGTTCAACTGAATTCATTCAAGCAATATCCTATGGCTGCATTGCCTGCAATTTTACTGTAAAGTTCATGTATGTTGGATAGAGATTCAAGAAATACAGGGCAGGGGGAGCATGCATTACCTTCTATTGATTATTCTGATTGCAAAGAGAGGTGTTTCTTATCACCTCCTGTCTGATCCTTTTATCTGAAGATGCCAGAGATGGAACCCAGAGACTTTCCACTGTACTGCTGAATTCCATCCCTTCTTTTTATGTTATGGATGATCCTTTATCTGCAGAATACTATAAGAGTAACTTTTTTTCCTTGCCTGGAGTGCAATATTATTGGATATGATCCAGCAGAGTTGTCCTAGAAGACTGTGAAGTTATCCAAGGGGAATCACATGGCAATTTATTAATGTATACTAGAGAGGCTGGGGCAAGAAATCTATTGAATTTGTACCTACAGAATTTCCCCTCCTGAACCAGTTACCTGTTGGTGGTAACCCTGTTTCATTTTATTTTCAAAAAGAATATGCAGAAACACATGTATCAAGGAAAAGTACACAGAGAAGTGTGTATATTTGTGAAATACAATGTCTAAGGACCACTATAGAAGGAAAATGCTTGTAAAAATGTTTTAAACAGAAATGCATATTATGGATCAAGGACTTCTAAGCCACTTAGATTTGTTTGATTGAAGCAGCCTAGAAGTACCAGTATACAATAAATTTAAAAATGCATACAAACTTTTCTGTAAGTCCACTTTTCTGATTGTTAGTAAGAACCTTGAACCTCAATGTCAATACCCCCTTTCCTTCCCACCCCACCCCACCCCACCCCACCCCACTTTATTTACCTGTCTTCTTGGAAACAGTGAGCAGCAGTGATCACCCAGCGATCTGCAATCAATGTTCCCCCGCAAAGGTGGTGTCCACGCACTTGCAAACTTGCTTGCCAAGGCCACTCCCCTTCCACAGAATGAGCACCACCTACAATTCGGTGTGTTGCTGTCTCCTGCACTCCACAGTCTGAGGAAAGAGAGAGAAGCTTTAGGAAACAGAAAGGGCAATAAGAGTGAAGGCAAGTGGAAGAAGAGCAGAGTGAGGGAGAGGAAGAGGTGTATTTGCAAGACCCTTTATGATTGATTTTGTTTTCCTGTTTTGAAGTCATGCCTACAGAGAAATCCAGGTTTTCCTTTCTGATTACCATTCATTCACCCATTGCATTTGTGTCTCAGGCTTTCCTCTGGGAGGAAGTTTAAGCTGGTGCACAGAGGACAGTGGAGTCTCCCCTCATTTTATCTTCACAACAACTCTTGTCAGGATGTACAGGTTGCCAGTGATTGGTGGACCCAAACTTGAGTTTCTCTGGACTCAGACCAAATCCCTAATTACATTGAATTGGCTCTCATACATTAGTCACCTGGCATATAATGCTAGTAAGTAGATTGTTGGGATTGTGCAGTTTGATGATTGACTCCATTTTGAACAGCTGGTTGGTTTCAGTTTGAATTCTTGGATTGGCAATCCAATTTGAGCATCAAATTAATTCAACTGATTTTTGGAATTTTTTTAAAAAAACAATTTGATCTGAATCATTGGTCCAGTTCAAAAAGTCAGTTCAGAGACTTAATATTATTAGAACGTAATCTCTAAATCAGGTATTTGCATAACAATACAGATTATATGAGATTTTTAGATTAATTGCATCTCTATTTCTAGTGGAATCAGAGCAGATTCTGTGAGAACATAGGCCAAACTGTACATCGTAAATGTGTTTATAATGACCATGTTTATTTTAAGTAAAAAGCAGCCCTGAGTCTCTACTATGGAATGTGTTTCAAATCTCAAAAAAGTTTTCCATCCAATTTCCAGCTGAAAAGTGTACTCTCAGCTGCTATTTGCCCATAAATGTCAATGTAGTGGACGACAGTATGGCATAGTAATAGAAGAAGTTGGACTAAGGCAAGACATATCAAGTTCATGTTCACTATCAGCCACAGAAATTAACAGTCTGATTTGGGGTCTGTTGCTTTGTGTTGGGGGAATGGTGGAGGGAGTACTGTGTCTGTCACCTTGGCCTCTTAGAGGAAAAGCAAGATATAAATCTAACAAAATAATACATAAGGATTTTAAAATTAAAGTTTCTGCTGCAAGAGACAGTGTATACCATCAACATTCACCATGTTATGTGTCTCAACAAAACAATCACACTCAGCCTTTGGAGCCTTGTTAATGCAAGTGGAAAAATGGATTCATCCACTTGGGGAAATAATTATTGGAATAGTAAGGGTAATGAGCATATTTTGATTCCAATGAAAAGGAAAACATGTACCTTGGCTATTACTGTTCTTTTGACAAGGATGATTTGATATATACACGACAACATCTATTCACTGAAATTTTCCCACATTTATTCCTCTCAAAAAGAACATTTTGATATTCTGCAAGATACTGAAGCTGTTTGATATTAAGTGAATCCCCCCCAAACTGGATATTTAATTACAATTAAATTGCAGCACATCAGATCCATCCAGAATTATGGATTTCTAACAACACAATCCAGAAAGGATACTAATGCCCTCCAGGTAAGTTGTGATATATGATCATGCTGGCTGGGAATTCTGAGAACTGTAGTCCCAGCACAAACTAGTAAAAGACTAGTGCATAGGATTGAAGCCCAATACCATCAATCCATGACAGAATGAGCATCTGCAGCACCTCTACTAGGATCATTCTAAGCAGAAGACACTGACTTGGTTTTAGATATTCCTCTGACTAGGATAGATCTCTTCCTTTGAGATTCTCACCACAGTGCATTTCATCTGATTGATCCTTGCAGTCAGGGACTGAGTCACATTGAGGGTTGGGCTTCTTCACACAGCTCCCATCAGCACATTGGTAAGTGTAAAGTCCACAAGGGATTCCTGAAAATATATATTATGTGGTGGAAAATGAATGTGATCTTATTCCTACCTTTCGTTGTACTTACTATGGCAATTTTCTCTTCTCACAGGGATGGGGAATTTGTGACTTTCCACATGTGCCAAACTACAGTGTCCAGCAACTTTAATGGTTAGCCATGTTGGCTGGGAGTTATAATTTGGCAGTATCATTGGGTCCACATGAGGTCTACCAGCTGCACTTGATTACAGTCATGAAGCCCAGTCCCAAATATGTGATAATGGTGAACAGAAAGTGACAATTGCATCAGCCATATATGTATGTATGTATGTATGTATGAAAGGCAATACCTTTAGGATAAACTTTGCCCTGTCATTCTATTTATACCGATTGTTCTAGTCTAGGAAACTAGTACTGTACAGTTCTTCACCCAATCTAGTGTCCTCTAGATGTGTAGGACTTCATCCCTCATAATATCTCAGTCAGCTTGGTCTCTGAGGTCAGCAGGTTGGAGAAAGTTGATTTAATATATGTTCTTGAATCCATACCTTCATTGCATTGTTCCTCATCACTCCCATTGATGCAATCCAGATGTTTATCACAGAGCTTGGAGAATTCAATGCACGTGCTGTCTTCCTGACACTGAAATTTTGCAGGGCAGACTAGCAAATTGCAAAGCATAAGGAAAAGAAGGAAGAAAAATTGGGCAAAAGGGATGGAAAGGTGAAAAGATAATTTGGGTACAAGTGGCACCTATGCCCAATGTATTTTTATGCCTGTTTCTGTGTTTGCTGTCATTTGAAAGGCCTTTGCCTTCCTGTTGTTTTTATAGAGTTAGAGCATTTTTGCTGGCCACCCAGTAATACTGCTTTTGAAATTCACCCAACTGTACTTTATATGAAATCTATCTTTCTTTTCTCTTTCTCTCTTTCTCTTTTTCTTTCTTTCAAAAATTATAAAGAAAAAACAAACTAGAATGCAGTTCCCTGAAGAACTAAGATTAAAACCTTACAGGTTTAAATCATCCAGCAATGAAGTTCATCAGTCCACATTGTAATGTGTGTTTTTTGAGATGGGAAGGTGTTTGTATGTTAGTGCGTGAATATGTATGTGGCCATACTCTTTCATGTCCAGGTTCTGCCAGTGGGATTCAGAGCTAAAAGACTGAGCAGTTCAGGAGTTTGAGATCTATCTCTTCATCTCTTTTCCCATAGCAACCAATGGCTTCTCACTAATGGCTGCCTCAGGTTCTGAGGTTCTGAAAGTATAATATTCAGTGCGTTTTGGAGAGGCTAACTCGTAGATAGGAATACACTCTTCTGTGAGAGAAGCATATGTCACCTGCAGAGATCCTCTTGCTCAAAAAGGACAGAGGGATTATTTGCTAACAAAAGTCAAGCACAATATGAAGACCGGGGGGGCGGGGGGGGGAATGATAAAGCTCTGCTTACCACAGTTTCTCTCATCTAGTCCATTGGGGCAGTCTTCAATCCCATCACAAGCCGGCACACACAAACCATTCACAAAGCAAAGGAATTCTCTAGGGCATGCTTTTTTTTTTTTTGAATGGAAAATAAAGAAAAATGTTCGTTGGTTTTTAATGTATAACCTAAATTCAGTTCAAATATTGAAACATTGTGTTGTGCTTCTAATCTACTTCTAATTCTACGTGGAAGACAGAAGATACACTTCTTAAAAATTGAATCCATAATATAGTTTTGGAACATGAGAATGAAAGATTTCCCTGTCAGTGCTGAATGATTATTAGCAACATGGTGTTAAATCTGTAAAAGTCTTTTCATCCATGTAGTACTGGTAGTAGAATTAGGAACCACAGATAAAAGATGCATTTTAGAAGGGTGGGTTGTTGTTTTTTTTGGTGCCTTCAACTGAGTGACTGCCTAGACTAGTCCCTGCAGTTTTCTTGGCAAGATTTTCATAAATAGTTCCTAGGGCTGAAAGAGAATGACTGGACAACAACATCTAGCTGGTTTTGTGGCTAAGGTGGGACTAAAACACATGGTCTCTTGATTTCTAGCCTGGTGCCTTAACACTACACCAAACTGGCTGTCACATTAGAAGCTGGAGAACAGTAAAACACCAGCTATGAGTTAAAACCATGGACACATTTGGAATTTCGCAAATATATTAACTACATAGATAAAGAATCCAAGTAAGGAACATATTAGTTTATTGTAGCAAAAGTGATACGTTGTGTCACATTAAAGTCTGGCATCTTAAATATTAACAAATAAATGGGTTAGTCTTTAAGGCAGTGTTTCTCAACCTTGGCGACTTTAAGATGTGTGTGTTGGCAGAGTGCTAAGAAAGCATTTGGCCCAGGAGAGATCAGAAAAGTCACATACCAGGCATTTCTATAAAAATAATTTTATTTACAGAAAACAAACATATTTAAAGGCTGTTTGCTGAGAGGAGAGATTTCTCTCAGCTGCATATTCTCTGCAAGCCTACACAGAAGGGAAACGGAAACTAAAACAAGTTCAGGCAAGTTCCTCCCTTAGGCAATGCAACCATTAACACGTGAAAAGGGGACAATTAAATTCAACCTCTTCACCTGGCCAAAAATGGTTAGTTACCATAGTAACCTTAATCTGTAGTAGAAAACAATATTAACAGTGTGGACTTCAACTCCCAGAATTCCCCAGCCAGCAGCTGGCTGGGGAATTCTGTGAGTTGAAGTTCACACACCTTAAAGTTGCTAAGGTTGAGAAACACTGCTTTAAGGTGTCATAAGATTCTTTGTTCTCTTGCCATGTGTTTGTGTCTGTGTCCACCCCCATCTTTCTGGTTGCTTCTCTTTTCTCTTGTTCACAAATCTTGTATCAGATTCCAAAAGCCACAGCATGGGCTTTCAGCAGCCTACTCAACTGCTTCTAATCCCATCTACAAATATTCTCTGCAAACATGGTATGCAGAGAGAGAAGTGCTGCTCTCTGACTTCTTTAAACTGTGCTTGGTGTGTGTGTGTTTAATTTATCCACTGCCCACTCTCATTCAATGACGACTCTGGCATCATGTTCTAAATGCAGGGGATCAGCATTAATGCTGGTAAAGCACAAACTATCTGCTCAGAAGAGTCCATCCACAATCCTCTTTATCATATCACATGGCCTCCACTTCTGCTGCTGCTGACCTTGTACTATCAGGATGCTGGCCTAGTACTTCCCTTGCTGGTGTTACCTACTAGTCATTCCTGCCTTTCCTCCAATGAGCAATGGTAACACTTTGGGTGGGAAAGATATGAGCTCAACTTGTCTATACAGAGACAGCATCCTAGAACAGCCAAGATCCAGCTCCCAGAGTTTGGTGTTGCATTTAGGCCTGCAATTTTAGTGGAATCTAAGATGAGGTCCACCCATCACAGAAGGCAGCAGAATATTAACTGAACTTCTTCCCATTCAAAAGTACCAAGGTTGTCCTTTAATAAATAAAAATGGTATGCTTTTAGGAAGGGGAGATTAATTTGTGTGAATGATACCAGAAAATACCAAAAAAAACCCTCCCTCCCTGGTGGTGGATCTGGCAGCAACTTGAGGCAGGAGTCCAGATCAATGGCAGCATATAGAAAACCTGTAAGTCTAGTGCTGATCATGCAAAAGACTGCAATTCTTTTAGGAAAATGTCCCCAGCCATTAAGTAATATTGATGTTCTGTTGTAAAGCATCCAGTTCCCCATTAGTCTGACAGACACAACATCCAGTTTGGTCCTTGATTCACATTAAATCAAGATGGCAACATTCATAACAAGGCATGCGTTGATTTTTCTACAAGGTTCCAGTTAGCTGAGCTGCCCAATACTCACGATCTGATTGATTATATAGACTGTAAGCAGCCCGTACTCCAGGCCCTGTTAGGGAGATCTGAGAGGTAAAGTTGATGGTGACACCAGCTCTAGACATCACAGGTATTCTTTCAGCATAGGCTTGCAAAGTCCGCAGACCACAGAACCTGGATTTTAAAAAAGGACTAGGGCAATAAACCACAATCAACAATCTTGCCTTAGAAGGAACAGGGGTATAGGAAGAAAGATGTTATGAAATTTGGGGAGCAAGTGAAGGTCAAAAGCATCTTCTTGTGGATCCCTTCCACCAGCCAGACTTGCTGGCAATGAAGATAGCAACTGCAAGACATTTGCCATTGTAAAATTACCTACAATTCCCCCAGTGGGGAAAATTAAACTACAATACTGCAGTTACTATCTTCCAGGATCTGCTATACAGTGTATGCACCCCAAGATTGACATTAGTTGTGGGCACAACCGGAACAGTAGAACCTGGGTTGCTAATCCCCCCAAATAAATTCTGGGGCCCACTCAGGCCAGTTTTAAAAACAAGGGGTGGCTATAAACTGTGTCAGCAGGAAGAAGGCTCACCTGATGAAAGTATAATGTTGAAAGAGTAGAAGAGATTAATTACAGCCATGAGACCAAATTCAAGTTTTGATTTCTTTTTTAAATTGAGCCAGTTTAAATAATGTGCCTATGCCTATAGCAAGAAAACTATAGAATTCTTGAGGGGAGGGGAGGGGAGGATTGGGTCTTGTTTTCCAATATCTTTAATGTAAATCACTTTTTCTTTAAAAAATGAATTACTACCAGAAATCCAGCAAATGCAATTCTCCTTAGAATGGAGAATGTAGCAGAAATGGAAAATTGTATGTCCTGAATATCTGCCTGTCATGCAGTTGTTAAATACATAGAGCACAAAGGACGAAACACACTGAGGATATGAAGCAGCAGAAGCAGATGGAGAGAACATTTCCCAACATCACATCCTCAAGTGATGGGTAGTGGAGGTGAGGGGAAACTAAGTCTGAAATATAATTCCAAGTCACTTAACAATAAGCCAGAATATTCATGAAGAGAGCAATTTCATTACAGAATTTAAATTATAGCTAGCAAGAGGCTGATTTTACAAAACGTTATGAAACCATCCAATTTCTTTATGGAGAAGCTGTTTCATGAATTCAAATGTATTTTGTAAATTTAAATCCCACTGAATCTATTGAAGCTTACTTCTGATTAAGCATACCTAGGATTGCATTGTTCATCTTTAATTGCTTAATTCCTCTCTTCCAGTTCTAAAATATCATAGGAAACTTTTAAGTAGAGCAGGTTTCCCAAATTTGGTCCTGTCCATCAATCCCACAAGCAGCATGCTGATAGATTAGATAGTTGATATCCAGCATGTTTGGAGGCCATCAGGTAGAGAAAGAGTTTTTTAAAGTATTCCTATTTGTTTTGCTATCAGTGAAATGGTTTTGAAATGCTCGCTTTTCTTTTAAGCCAGTCTTGTAAAATGAACATACCAAGATGTTTGCAGATCCTTACTTTCTGTTCTGGATGGTCCATTGGCCTTGAGTACATGGAAGGTCATACTTCTGCCTCCTGAGAGTGTAAGCATCAAACCAAAGGACAACTCCATATTCCAGAGATGGGACCTACAAAGAAGGAAATGCAGTGGTCAACTGGATTGACGATATAAGCATTTTTTTGTTGGTGGTGCCTTTGAATCAGTCTTGACTTCTGGTGACTGCCTGGCCAAGTCCCTGCAGTTTTCTTGGTGAGGTTTTTCAGAAGTGGTTTGCCATTGCCTGCTTGCTAGGGCTGAGAGAGAGTAACTGGCCCAAGGTCACTCAGCTGGCTTTGTGCCTAAGGCAGGACTAGGTCTCCCAGTTTCTAGCCTGTAGTGCCTTAACCACTACACCAAACTGGCTTTCTTATAGGCATTATACTTTAAAAAAAATTGAAAACTGCTGAGAGTTTTATTTACATATATACAGAAATGGAGCTTTGCCCCTGGTTCTTAAACACAAAAGTGAGTGTAACAAAGCATAAGGGTTGGGAGAGAGAGGAAGAGAGAAAACAGTTTAAATAAAATACAAAAGAGACTGCATTAAAATATGTCCTCAGGGAGATCAGTAAGGGCTCATAAAATATGAGAATACTGGCACTTTTGGACAGTTCAACACACAGGAATTCAAATCTCCATTCTCTCAACTAAATGGTGTTAAATATCCATTCATGTGCATTATTCATGGAAGGGTAGAATATAAATATAATAAGAATTTAAAGTAACAGAGTAATGGTATATTGTCCACAACCTTTGGCTTATCTTATTTAAGTGCAAAAGTACACACAGCTCAGTTTTGCCTAGGAACAGCCAGGATCGTACCGTCATGTGCCAAGTGCACTCTGTGTTTGGCGCATAGTAACTAGGGTAGTAAGGAGTCTTGATGTTCCCTTGCAGTTCCCGGCTTTCCTGCAGTGTTAGATTCTTCCGGCAGGCTGAAAAGAAAGGCAGAAGCATTGTCACACCAACTGAGACCCACAGAAAATGTTGCTCATGTTTATTATTCTGACAAAAAACGAGGATAGGAAATAGGAATGCTGCCATACTAGGCTATGATAGGCATGAACGAAGCCACTAAGTCCACTTTCAACAATCTTCTCATCTGATTGCCACAGGCAAATTTTGTTCAGCCCATGTTTACTGTTCATTGAAAAAAATCATGTAAATTGCACAGCATATTTATACTCACTTTTAATACAAACATTTTTGTACACCCTTTTCCTGCATGCACACTTAAAAAAAATACAGGAACACATATTTTGAGCAATTATTTTCTTCAGTCATACTTTATGTGGGCATTTAATAATGATTTACTTATTTTGGTGTATATTTTTCAGTTATGAACTCTGCTGAAAAGATTCCCCAAAGTGCAGCCTGTAGCAGGTATATGTGCTCTAAAAGGTAAAGGTAAAGGTTTCCCTTGACATTAAGTCCAGTTGTGTCCAACTCTAGAGGGTGGTGCTCATCTCCGTTCCAAAGCCGAAGAGCCGGCGTTTGTCTGTAGACACTTCCGTGGTCATGTGGCCGGCATGACTACACGGAACGCCGTTACCTGCCCACCGAAGTGGTACCTATTAATCTACTCACATTGGCATGTTTTCGAACTGCTAGGTTGGCAGGAGCTGGGACTAGCAACGGGAGCTCACCCCGTCACGCGGATTTGAACTGCTGACCTTCCGATCGGCAAGCTCAGCAGCTCAGCGGTTTGCTCTAGGTGAGCCTTTATATTTGGTCTGTTCAGATCAGGACATTCATCGAAAAGTTCTGGTGATCTGAATTTCACATCAGACCCTACTTATGAGTCTTCCAACAAGATTCAATGTCCTTTCTGGGCAGGGCTGGGCAGGGCAGGGCAGGGGGGCAGCCACTGTGGTTCTTCTGCTAATGCTACTAGCACTTCATTACTAGCAACTTGGACTGGGATCTATTTTATGAAACTTAACAGGCAGCTTGTTCTTCAGTCTTTCCTAACCTGTTTAGTATCCAGATATTGCTGAACTATGAAGTCCACATTTCTCAATCAGCACAGCACTGGCAACTGTAATCTACTGTCACCTGGAGATTAAACAGGATAAGGCTAATACCCAGCTATCCTGTCTATGTCCAAGCTCCAATGCTCCATCCAACAATCAAGGTTCAGTAGCAGTGGCCATGATGAAAGTGCAGTGGTGATAGTGAAAGATTATTCCTGGAAAGTGGCATTTCCAGTATCTAGTTATACAATTCTTAGAAAAGGCTTCAATCTGGAACCTTAGAGAGCTACTCCCAATCAATGTACATCCAAGGTGCATAACCCCTACCCATCTAAAGCCTGCTAGCTATATAGAAGTTTCCCATATTTGGGGTTTGATTGACCATTCCTTTGATGTGGCTTTGTCCATGATTGGTGCACATGTATTACACCCACTTCCATGCACAGGCACTTTTACCTACTTATAAGGTAAATCCACTATTCACTATTTTCTTTTCTGCAACTGGATTCACAGATTTATTTGAAGCAAACTCCTTCAAGATACTATGCACCCTGATGCCAGTATTGAAAGATGTTGTTCTGATCAAGGAAAAAAAAATGAAGCTGCCTTACACTGAATCACACCATGATTTATCCAGCTCAGCATTATTTATTTCCTACCTTTCCACTCCAGGTGCCATAAAGAAGTACTAGAAAACCATCCTCCCATAATTCTCAGTTGGCATGTAACCCAGTACATGAAGTTCTGTAGCTGATCTACTCCAGCAGGCACCTACATGAGCTCTTCCCACAATCAGGAAAAATATTCAATTTCTCAGCTCCACTGCCTAAAACCAGGGATTAAATTTGAACTGTTTGCAGGTTATATGAGCTATGCTTATGATCTCAGAGTACAAGAACTCCCACAAAGCACTGGCTTTATTTTTGAAACTCTCTTCAGCTGTTTCCTACCACAGCTGACGTTTGTCCTACCACATCGCCAGCCAATGCTCCTTCCAGCTAACCAATGAGAGGATGCAAAACAAAAGCAAAACACTACGTAGTTTTCTACATTTATATTTGCTTATTGCAGCAAGGGGTGAGGGTGGGGAAGGTTAAAAAGAAATCAAACTAGTCCCTGTGTTAGGGTAGCAACAAAACTGTCCACTGGAAGAACTGAGGAGGACACGCAGGTAGCAAAGTACAATGGCATCTTATCTGGGGGAAGGACCAGGGTGCCCCAGAGCTGTGAAATTTCCAGTTGGGTCAGCACAAATTTCCACAGTATAATGGGGATATGGATTTTATTTTATTTTATTTTATTTATTTCTATAAATACATTTATATACTGAATGATCCTATAGCAGGCTAGATTAAGCCCAGTCCGTGTGGTACTGAAACTTACCTTTTGCTCTCGCCTAGGGTGTACTATGGCTAATTACAACACAATTTTTCTCTTCTCCAAAATAACCTTAATATAAGATATCCTTCTTTCTTAATGCCAGATTTCATCTGAACTGATCTGAACTGGTCTTCTAAGTGTTTGCCAAACTATTCTGTAATTCTGCTGAGCCCTACTTAGTTGCAGTTATGTGCCATCTTAGAGGTAACAGCACCAGAAACTAGAAAATATGTAAAAAGGTAGATCTCTTGAAGTTCACAAATGCAGTCTCCATTTTCTATCTCTTTCTGTCCATATCCTGGTTTACCTTCAAAGGGCACAGCCTGAGCAGAGAGTAGAAAAGGATCATAGTAGCTGTACATCCCCTTTTTCCAGACGATAGACATGACTGGACCAGAAGACAGAACTTCTACTACAGGTTCCTGCCGGCTGCACCCGTAGAGTCTAAAGAATGAAAACAATGGGATTATCATCATATTGACAAGAGGAGAAGGATGAGGAGGAGAGGTAAAGTAATTACTTGGGTTCTTTATCTATATAGGCATGTTGTTGAAACCCACCACTAATATGAAGACTGGCACATAGGAATGTAGGGTAGGCAATAATAGTAAACTGTCTAATGGGAACCTTTGAGGTTCATGGTGGAAAAGGCCAGGAAATAAATAAATACATACATACATACATACATACATACATACATACATGTAAGAAAATGTATTACGTCTTCCATATTCTTGTCAGATCTTTCCAACTTTCTGACAAAGTGCTGCACACCAAGAAATCTTTTGGCTCAACATGTATTTTGGGGAGGAGGGGCTAATGGTACCTGTAGATAGGAGCTTTCCTGTCATGCTCTGCATTTTGTTTTGTTTTTTAAACCCCAGGTTTCAGTGCTGGAGGTTCTGCTTAGAAAGCATGGCTGAAAGGAGATAGAATCCCCTAGAATGCTAATTTTGATTTTCACATCAAGCACCAGCACAGGAGTAGCTTTGCAAGCCAACCACCCCACAAGTCTGCACCAGACTTTCTCTCTCTTTTCCTGTCACTAACTGAAAAAAAAAAATCAACTGCCCCAGAGACTGGAAAACTGCCTTACTCTACAGGATTGACAATCATCAGGAACTTTGCAGTGCATATTACTTCCATGGATTCTCTGGATCATAATTCTACAAAATGAAACTTCCTGTACATTCTGCACCTAAGCTAAATTCTGCTTAGAAGTAGATTATGGGAGAGATGTAGAACTCATGACTACTCTTCTCCTCTTCCCACTGTTGCTGCTACAAAATCAAGGGTACCTACGAAGTGATGAGCTGTCTCTCCAATGGCCCAGCTGCATCATACATTGCCAGTCGGTCCCGGCATTCTGAGAGAGTCCATTCCAGGTGAAGCTTGATCATGTGACCTTTGGGGCCATGGAGATGCCAAAGGCAGCTGGAGGCTAAGTAATCTGGACCCTTCAGTTTTAGGACCACATCCTCTCTAATGTAGCTGTACCTATAGCAGCCTAAACAGAGGAGACAAACAAAATGGCAGAATGCACCATACATTTGATAAGAGATGACATGGAGGAAATAAAACACTCTTAATCCACCCACAGATTTAGGGGAAAAATACAGCTCTGTAAAAATCAGGGGCTTTTGATGCGTTTTTTACTGATGTATCTGATTTTTCAGTGCTACTCTTTCCTATTTTTATGTAAAGCCTTGCTAACCATTCTATTCCTCTTTATTCCCAAATTCTATGTATAGTTTATCCCAAAATAGGTACTTTTTGTACCAATGTCCCAATGATTTCAACAATTCTCCAACTGGAAATGAGTCCATCCATCCATCCATCCAATCTCAGGTTTGAAATTAGGAGAATTTAATGGAATTTATACACGTTTATCATGCTGATGCAGTCCTCAGCCTTCATGTACACAAGGGTAACTTTTGGCCATGGAGTATATTGATGGAAGCCTTGCTTGCATTAATATGTAGCGTTAGGTAACAGTCATTCAGAAAACAAGCATATTGTTGGCACCCAGGAATAAGTATCGATTTATTCAGACCTACATATTAATATGCAGCACCAAAAGCAGTTGCTCCCACATATTAGGACCACTTACTCAGACTAGATGTGACCAGTCCAAGGAGGTCTTTCCAGGAAAAGATGCTTGTGATAACCCAGTTTCACAAGGCAAGACAAGATGAAGCCAGAAAATGCTTATAACAGCTTCCCCCAAAAGTTTTGACTGGCTCCCTTGGTGATCACCTTCCAGAAGTTAGTGAAGACTGAATTTTCTGAAAGGCACGTTCAGTTTACAGTATTTATTTATTGTGTATTATAACTCTTGGTTTTAGTTAATTTATTTTTATTGTGTTATTTTTTTAAACTTTTATTTGGGTGTTTTCTTACCCTGTTAGGTAAGCCTCTGTGAGTCTGGAAAGAGTTGGTGGCATACACATTTAATACGTATACACACACACTCAATTAACATGGCACATACAGGAAGACATTTGCTTAAAGGTGATTAGATATTTTTCATTTAATTTGTGAAAGACAGATGCCTTGCATATACTGAAGGCAACTGGGGTTAGAGGTATTGCGAGCAGAATTAGCATCATGAATGCTGATATAATGATTCATATTATTAGCCATCTTTTTTCATATTAAGATGAACTTAAAGAGAGGCTAACAAGCATCAGATAAAAAGTTAGCCCAAACTAAAATGCAGCAATATAAAAATTCAGTTGCAACATTAAAGTGGTAAAGAACGCTATGGAAATATTTCATTTTGGTCCCTATTAATTGATGTGTTGTCTGCAACAGTCCTCAAACCTACTTTCCAAGGCAACAAACATAACCCAGTAAAATAAATAAATAAAATAAGGGGAAAATAAAGAGCCTACCCAAGGTGGATTTCAGCACTATTATGTCTTTGAGACTGGATTCTGTCAAAAAGAAAAAAGAAAAAGAAAAAAGGAAGACAAACGCATCAGATGCCACAACTAAACCACCCAATGCTCCTTGCTCAGCTCAATTGCAGTCACATACATGGCCCACTGTATTCCTCTCTTCCAGCTTCAACAATATTTCAATTCAGACCTAATTCTAAACCACAATTTAAACATTCTGCAAAGTCATGTTATAAGCAACCCCCTACTTCTCCAACAGAGGAGATAGGGAGCCATCACTTCCTACTTTAAATTATGTTTGGTTTATCATGGTGGCTGAATTGGAAGCTATGATTTTAGTTTAAGCAAAGTGTGAGAGATGGCTTCACACATTATGCTAATTGGGTTAATCACACTGTCTTGAAGATGCATTTGGCTGACTTCACACATCATTCTAAGCTATAAACCGGGGTGTACAATGATAAGTTCACGAGTTGGGCTAAGTTAAAATCAAATAAATCACAATATATTTTTGTATTAGGACACCAATGTGCTCACAGGCATCTCCCTCAGCACATACAGGCTCTCATTCCCACCTGACCTTTTACTTTAAAAATATGAAAATAAAAGAACATACATGCTGTGGAGGAAAATGCCAGTTTCCATTTCTATCACTATTTCCCAAAATGACTTTGACCCAAAAAACCGATAAGCTTTGTTATAAAATAAATACGATGTGCAGCTGCAGCCCAGGACTGTGGAGAGAGTGTCTATTTGTCCAAATAAAGGACAAATGTAAGCAGGGATAGTAGGAATCACCCTACTGGTACAGGTACTATGTGAGTAAATCAGTGCTTTTAACATGTTGGTTTAGTTTTTGTTTAGTCGTTTAGTCGTTTCTGACTCTTCGTGACTTCATGGATCAGCCCACCCCAGAGCTTCCTGTCGGTCATCCCCAGCTCCCCCAAGAATGAGTCCATCACCTCTAGAATGTCATCTATCCATCTTGCCCTTGGTCAGCCCCTCTTCCTTTTGCCCTCCACTCTGCCTAGCATCAGCATCTTCTCCAGGGTGTCCTGTCTTCTCATTATGTGGCCAAAGTATTTCAGTTTTGCTTTTAATATCACTCCCTCATGTTGGTTTAGTATGGCAGCCATTTTGTGAATGAGGAAATCTTCATAATAACCATGTGCATTTCTATGGGTTTGTTGCATTTTTATTATTATTATTGATGTATTTTTAGTTGTTTTTAATGTTGTCAGTCACTCAGTCACCTGGTGAGTGGGTGGCCATACAAACTGAAGGAATTAAATTGAAATGAATTTCACAAGAGTGCATGCAAAAATTCCAAATGTGCCCTCCAGCCCAAAAGTTGGGGAATCCATGAACTATGCAGACCCAAACTGCACCACCTGAAAACAAATATATTACATATGGCATTTTTGAAATTGCAGAAGTGGAATGTTGAAACAAAGGACATATCCGCACTGTCGTTGTCTCCTGTGGGGTGTCTGGTAACTGGTACAGATATGATCCAAAGAGGCCACAGCCCATGGGGGTTTCTGAGAAACTTTGGGGAGAGAAATTCCGAGCAGATCAAAGGTGGCTCTTCCATTGACAAAGGGCATCAGGTGTTCAGTGCTGCCAACCTCTGTTGCACCATTGCCTCAACTGTCTGTTTCCCCAAAAGTTAGTGACAGGCACATCAGCAATGTGTTGGTCATGCAGCTTGTGGCCAGCAAGTCAGCAAACTTGGTGTTGGCCAGTATTTACTGCAGAGTTTATTGGAGTAAAGCAAGCAGTCATATTGGCATAACATACCACTGGTGCATCTCAAGATAGGGCTGTTTCTGCAACCTTGAAGAGCCACAGCCAGACCAAATTATATGACCCCAAAGTTTTAGCACTGTTGCCTTATGCAATGTGATAGGTTTTATATGTTGTTTACCTCTTATCCATCTTTCAGTGAGTCTTTTTCCTACTTTTATTAATAACTCTTTTCTTTTTTTGCAGACCTATAACTCCTGTCCTTTTGTATGTCTCCTAATAACTTGGGAAGCCCTTGATGCTTCTCAATCACATCCCAATTCATTTCTGAATCTTTTCTGTCCAAAATGCTAAGTTATGACTTACGATATGTACTTTCAGGATTTTCCAGCAATCCTGTCATTTATACTGTAATACTAAAAGGATATATGGGAAGCATTGCCTGTTAAAATATGGAAGCATATAACTCTGGATTAAATTCTGCTCCCCCTCTAGGTAACATCATCAGTGCTAGTGAGTGTGGGGTTTGCTCCCTGTTTATATACTGTAGCTTGCCCTGCCAGTGTTGGTGGGGTGTGGTTTTCTCCTTGGTAGTTCCTGATTAGGATATAATACTTTTTTTTTACTTCTTTTACTTTTTTACTGCTCAGAAGAAACTTCAGCTGTTTCTTATCTGTTTGAAAACTGGAATGGAAATGATACCTCCAAGTAAGTGGCATCAAGTCATCTGCTCACCAGAGGACTGGAGGCACTTGCCCCTGAAGAACTGGCAAGTGAATGTGAATTCACTTTGAATTCCTATGAATATTGTAATGTCCTTTCTATAATTTGAAGAGCATGCTGTGAATGTTCTTATAGAAATTCCAATCCGCCCACCACCACAGAATTACAGTTCTCAGGATTCTCTGGAAAGAGGAAACAGTATTTTCTAGCTTAAGTGTACAATATAGATATACCCTCTATTCTTAAATGAGAAAAATACTTCACATCTGGGGACAAGCTTCCATGATTAAAAACCACCACCACCACCACCACCAAGATCCATACATCTAATTTATCCACATTGGATAAATAGCAGTATGATCCTTGCTAAATCCTTTGTATACCTCTGACATTAAGTTGGAAAGAAACAACTAGATCTAGTCCCAGCTCCTTCCATCTTCAATCAAGACTATCATAAGGCAACAGTTCTATTCATTTGGTGATAACATACAGGGATCCATAAAGGCAAATTCAAAGAATTGGAAACAGTGATGCCCTTTCAAAGAAAGAGAGGACCCTTGTTATAAAGAGAGCCAGTTTGGTCTAGTGGTTAAGGTTCCAGGCTAGAAACTGGGAGGCTGTGAGTTCTAGTCCTGCCTTAGGCATGAAAGCCAGCTGGGTGACTTTGAATTATTTGTAAAAAATAATAAAGGCAGGATAAAATAAATACATAAAATAAAAAATAAATAAAAGGAAGGAAGCATGCAGTGCTTCCTCACTTGTTCATATAACCCAAGAGGGTCAAAATGTTCAAATAATCAGACATCCAGATAAATATAAAATACATACAAGACTTTTCCACTAATATCAATGGGACTTTTGGTTGGATTACACTCCTATGTATACTTCTATTTTTAGCATGTGTAATCTAGCATCTTTTAACAGTTATTTTGGATTAAAAATGGTTTTTCAATGTGGCTTCTTCTAGAGAAGACATGTTTTACAAGAGAGATTATTTCCTCACCCTACACGACTACATTGCATTTTCTCTCTTTTTCCCTCAGTATCAAGAAATCTGATTTTCAATTTTGGTAGCTGCTTTCTTGGAGGTACTAAGGGAAAATATATAGTTAGTACCTACCCAATAAAATTAAGGATTCTGGATCAATTTTGTATTCAGCCTGATAAGAGAAGTACCCTGTCCTGTTGACGCTGGTAAGAAGTTCATAATAGAGTGTATCTTTTACTTCTTCGACTGTCATCTCCTCATGCTGATCTTTTGGGACTTGAAGGGCGAGCCAGAAGAAGCACGTCAAAGACCCTTCTCTAATTGGAAGACAATTGTCACATTTACTACCACTTTTCCAGTTGCCTACAAACATCATGAAACTACTACAGAAGCTAGGGTAGGTAGAACATTTCCAACCATCACAGGGGATAACAACCCAATGAACCAATTCCATTATTTATTTATTTGTTTGTTTGTTTATTTGGTTTCTATAGCCACCCATCTCAGCAAGTGACTCTGGGCGGCTTACAATGATAAAACGATAAAACAATTAAAACAATTACAATTAAAACAGTTAAAATATAAAATAAATACAAAATAAATATACATGGCTGCCAAGTAAGCAACGTATGGATGTTAATACAGCCAAGAGATGGGACCATCCACACGCTTGAGGCCCCAGGCCTGGACACAAAGCCAGGTCATAATTAAAATACATTTAACAATTTTTAATGTTTATATTGTGACATCCAAGGCAGATGTAGGCAGACCTCAGAATAGTAAGGTCTACTGTGTTTTTTTTTGGGGGGGGGCGTGTTTGCTAGAAAATCTACTATTCAGATGGCCAAATGCAAAGCTGTAATTCAAACTTATGCAGTTAGATAGAAAATATGTCTTCGGATGAAACCAATAATCTCCTGAACTCCATGAACCACAAACTAGAATAACTTGCACATATAAATGTAAACTTTCAGATATTCTATTATTATGGGTTAGTAACCCAATGCAAACTCTAAAACCAGGTTGTATAACTGCACAAAGTTTGAGTTAAAAGCAAACCTGTTTTACAGGTCAACTACACCCCCCTCACACACACATACACCATCTTTGCAGCCTGGTTTTTTTAAAAATAATACTTTTAAGTGGTTTTAATATTAGATTTATATTATGTTTATGTTTTGTGTGGTTTTAATATTTATGTTATTTGCTTAAATCTTAAGGTAAACCATTCTGAGCCATTTAAGAAGTGTAGTATAGAAATGAACAATTATTAATTCAACTATGGTGAATCAGAGACCAGCAGATCTACTATAAGCCAGTTAGATCAGGTTCTACTTCTGACCATCCATGTTCTATGATAACTCTCAAACAAACTAACAATGCTTCACTCACCCAAAGGCATAGACAGCACTGGAGTTGTAGAAAGAGGCCAGGTTAGTGGCATGAATTAGGTCTTTTAACTGTAAGAGAGATTGTTAAATAATGTCAGGCTGAGGTACCATCACAAATAAACATGTTCCCTTTAACAATACAAGTCACCTCTCATTTAGTACATGGAGGTGAATCATCTACCTCAGATGAAGATCATCATATTTTTAAATTGTCCCTGTTCCAATATTTTTATCCAGAACCTGATATGAAGCACATTAGCAGGATCTGAGCAGATGAAAATAATAATAGAATAGAGAATATGGACATATTTAATTTTGCATGTTATACCACTGCAAAGCTATTGGGGCAGATCCAGTAAAAAAGATGCCAACCCATTAAATATTAGGCTCATACCCATTAAACTACCTAGTCTAAAATGCTATTCTACACATGAAATCCCACCATCTTCTGTAACTTTGATCTCTCTGTCCAGAAAGCTCTGGATTCCATCCTCCCATGATCCAGGGAATACTGCCGATTGAGAATCCTCAGGCTGCCAGAGTAGAAATGCAGGTGAGCAGAATCCAGATACCGTGGTCTGTAGTCTGCCACAAAGAGATATATATGCTAATTACTTCCAGGCAAAGAATATAAACATTGCCAAGTTTAGATCATAGGCCCAAAGTAACTACTGTACAAATCTAGGCGGAAACATTGTTATGTCTGTAATATAATAATTACTTGCTTGCAATTCTAGTACCTGGCAATTTTAGGAAATGCAAGATAAACTGTATTGGACTAAAGGGATAAAAAAGATCTAAATATATATCTTTCGGCAATATCTTTTTTACTAGGACAATGTAAAGATCACACACATGTGTGCACATAGACAGGCAGAGAAGTTTTGAGATTTGTTTCCATCCTTAAGCAAAATAAAGTTACCTTTAGATGGAAAAGAAAAGAAGAAAAGAAAAGAAAATTAATCAGATGGTTACATTAACAAAGTTAGCAATAAATTTAAATGCTTGTTTTTAAAAAAGGAAACAAAAGCAAAATAGGCAGCATAGTTGAATTTTGTATTTTCAAAAAATGGAGGAAAGATTCTTGCCGTGGACTCTTTTTTCATATTACAGCTGCCTCAAGGATGTCCTGGATGAACCCTAAGCATCAGCTGGATCTTAGTCTGAACATCCGCAACTACTCTTTTGAAAGTGTCTATCAACAATGAGCACCTGAAGAGCAGGCTTGGTATATAAAGACCCATGGGAGTGAGGTAGGGATCAATCACCTTCATATTCATTTCTATCACCTAGTCAGAGGCTTCTCCAGTATATATTGCATATGCAACATATTGACCCATTTCTTCTTTCATCATCTTATTTTGGTGACTTACTATGGAAAAGTGATCTCATACCAGTTACTAGCCCCCTTCCATTTAATAAGATATTATGACAAAATAATCTCTGTACCCTATTTGGTCTAAACCAAATAACACTTCACTGTGGGTGAACTGAAATAGTCATGTGAAATGACCACGAGGCAGGTCATATGCAGCTGTACTGACTCTTCTCTATGGAATGCTTTCCCAGAACACATTCTCCCCAAATGCTGCATCAGGAGTACAAAGAAAGATGTATTACATCCATTACCTAAGAAATACCAAGTTATTGCTCCGGCTCCACCCAACAGCACCAAGACTGTCAAAAGTGGGATGTAGCGTTGGCAGATAATCAGTTTATTTTTCTGTCTGTTTTGTGGTAGTTCCACTGGATCCTCCTCCTGTTCTTCTCCCTCAGTCATGGTGACCTTGCCAAACAGCAAAGCAAGAATCAGGATCCATGATCTATATTTATGTTCTCCAACAAGAGAGCTTCTCCAAGCTTGGGTTCTAGAACTTCAAAGTATTGCTTTCTTGTGCTTAGGGGTACACCGAGTCCACAAGGAAGGTCTGCTCATGAAGCAAGTCCAGGGCTTCCAAAGAGCAGGGGAATGACAAGATGCTGTCTTCTCTATTCCATGTACAGGTGCTAACTGGCATGTCACTGAATTGTATTTCAGTACTGGATATATCATAGAATCTGATGCTACATCTAAAGGCAGCAGGATAGTTTAAGGATCAGAGAAGGCTCCATGAATACCCAGTCTTATATCCTAACTGCTTCCCCTTGGAGTGGCCTACTGAAATTCAATCCTGAAAGGCTGAAATTCAATATAGATTTATCTGGGAATAAGTGACATTAAACACACACACAGACTTCTTTTAGCATAAACCTACATTGGATCAGATCACATGTCAGCATATAAGCAATTCTCTTGCATAGTTTTGTGGTCATTTGATTATATACTATACATTTTGAGGATAGGATCATAAATTAACTATCAAGTCATGGAATTCAGTATCAGCTCAGCAAGTGGAGCAGACTTGACAAAAAAAGCTCACTACGTTATGGCAATGTCTTGTAGGGAAATATCCCTAATCAAAGTGTTTCCATAAATTCACCATAAATAGCTACCAGGAGCTACACTTCTGATAGTGCTTACACTTGACCTGAAAGAAACTAAACAAATGTATGTCTTCCTTTGTCCTCCTTTTAATATGGTGTGTGTGTGTGTGTGTCTTTAAGTTGTCCTCTTGAAATATTTCTTCTTTCCCTTTTGTGACTTTTCCTGTTACAGAAAGCTCAATATTACATAGTAGTCCCAGTGTGAAAATGGAAATGCTACAGCAATCTCTATATACCGAAGAGTATAAAACTAGCCAAGTCTTTGAAGTTTGCGACCTTCCAAAGACTAAAACTCCCAGAATTCCCAGTCAATGCAGCCGATGCTGAGAACTGTAACCTCAACACAGGTGGAAGGCACCAAGTTCGGGAAAGCTACTTGAAATGAGGCTGTATCAGTTCTTCAGAAGCAGCAAGGACAATACTCTGGGCTATTAACAAAAATCTCACTTCCTACCTTTATAGCCACCTGTAATCTAAATCACAAGTCTATAATTTGCCTCTCCAATTCATGCACAGTAACTTTTTGCTAGGTTTATAGCAAAACTTCTAAAAGAAAAGAATTTGGGCTTTCCATAATGGTCAGCTCCTAGCAACCACTAACTTTGCTGATCTTTCTCCTTCCTTCCGTCCTGGCCTTTTGGCTAAGATCAAGTGTAATACACAAACACACACTCACATCCACACAACTCCCCCTCCCCAATGGCGTAAACCTAAAATTACAGTCTTACCTTATTTGAAGACTTCTGTGATATTGTTCACCTGATACA
Organism: Candoia aspera; assembly: GCF_035149785.1. Lineage (NCBI taxonomy): Eukaryota > Metazoa > Chordata > Lepidosauria > Squamata > Candoiidae > Candoia > Candoia aspera. The sequence continues at coordinate 27,331,908 of NC_086159.1, forward strand.
CGCTCATCCAAAATGAGGCACACAGAAGGCCATATGTAAACACCAGTGAGATTTAATATTTACCCAGACCCAAGGTCTTCTCTGAGTTGAGCTGTCCAATGCTCTGTTCTGCTTTTTTGGCCTTTGCCCTATTCTGCATGGAAAGCAAAACCTGTCTGGGGGAATTGATTGTCTATCATATGGCTGCCCAGTGAAGAGTCCTGTGTCACTTGACAGCTACGCAGGTCTAACAGAGGTTTGCCCAGGAAAAAGGGATCATCATATCTATTTGGTATAGTTAATTCCTGGGAAGACTATAGCAATTTTCGGTACCAAGTGACTTAATCTCTCTCCAAATAGCAGAGCAGAGGACAAGAAAACTTAATGGGTGGCCAAAGAGAGCTCAGAAGTGGTTAGTGGAAGGTTAAATGGATGTTGCAACCAAGAGTCAAGATAATACAGCACTTGCTCCTGCCTCTCCCTCCCTCTGGACCCTGCTCTAGAGGCTGTTTCCTAGTTGCTCAGCAACTGTTCCCTGTCTTAGTTACACCCGTTGGTTTCCAGCATTGGTGGAAAATAATAAGTAATGCCAAAGTTCTTGATTTTAAGTAATTTTAGAGTTGAGTGAAATCAAACATATACTGTGAACTTCAAAACAAGCAGATTTTAATGAACTCAGAGCAACGGTAAGTAAGATTCCAAAGCTGGAGAAGCTAATGGGAAAATGAGCTAAAGACGGGAGATTCTAAAGCAAGGAAATACTAAAAGCACAATTGCATACAATTCCACTGAGGAAAAAGCCCTCAAAGACAGCAGCAACAGAAGCCAGCATTTCTGCACAAAAAGCTTAGTGACATTTTGAAGAAAAGGAAGGACACAAATAGGAAGTGGAAGAAGGGACATGTCATCAGGAAAGAGTATGGACAGACAGCTTGGAACTGTAGAGAAAAGTGAAGGTGCAGAATAAAGTTGGCAAAGAATAAGAACAAAAAGTTGGTTTTTATTTTGTATGCTGTTTTTAATCTATTGTTAGCTACTTGCTATAGTAAGGTGGATGGCCATATGAATGTAATGAAATAAATAAAAAGGACTTTTTAGATATATTCAAAACAAAATGAAAAGAATCAGTATCCCAGTTGTTCAATAAGGACAGTAAAATGTTAATAAGACACAAAGAAAAGGCAGAACTCTTAAACTTTTTTTTTTTAATTATTATGAACATGGGGATTTTGTAAGTTGGTCCAAGAAGTAGCCAGCCACCAATTCAAGAGAACTGGCACAACATTTGATGCCTTCTCTTTTCTTTCATCCTACTTTAAGATTTGAAAGCATCTGTATTTTTCTTCTGATGGTACAGCACAAAACTAAAGTTGGTTCCACATCGCTATTTAAAATTATCTTTGGATCATCTGAAATAGTGTATCTGATGTCTGATCCTTTTAAGCTAATACCAGGTGGGCAACATGAATCCTTCCAATAGTTACTGAACTCCAAGCATGCCTTACCATTGGCTAAAACAGCAAGTAAAGTTACAGTTCAATGACATTTGGATGGCCACATGATCTGATGCTTATCTTAAAATACTAAAAGCCAAGTAAACTATGGAGCCTTGTGATTGTCTCTGACACCTTTGAAAATTCTGTTGGGATCCTTACTACAGTACTAACATTTTTCCCAACAAAAATCCAAGACATGAAGTTTCTCCCATTTCTAAACCTGCCCTGAGGGGAGATTTCACAAGCAAATATAAAGTGTCTTATTTGTTTGTTTGTTTGTTTATTAACAGTGTTTATAGGCCACCCCAATCCATACAGACCCTGGGTGGCAAATGACTATTCCAATATATACTATATTACATTATAATTTGAATAGGTTTTATTTACATTATAATTAGATACAAGTTATTTTGTCAGTAAAGACTTAAAAAAAATAAAATTCAAAAATCACAATTCAGCCGTCAAAGTACAATAGCGTAAAGAATATTTTATAGACTAACAACCAGCTAAAATGTACAAAGAGAACTAGAACATACCATTCAGAATGCATTCACATAAACCAGGCTTGGAGCATTAATACTGAACAATTCTATAAGCTAATTAACAATATTTTAAAAAAATTAAGCAACAACTAAAAACAGCTGAAAACATTAAATCTTTCATAGGAATGCTTATTGAAATTTTAAAAAGCCTTCAGGCCATGTTAAAAGACAGCCAAAAGAGAGAATAGACGAATATTTTTAAGACTGCCAAACTCGTTTTGCCCTCAGTAGACATCATCCTGATTGCTTCCAAGCCCAGACTAAAGACCAAGGCTCAGAGACCAATTATAATGATTAGGCGGATGCAAGCAGATGCAGTAGGGTTTTAAAGCTCCAAATTATTTATGTATTTATTTGTTTGTTTATTTATTTCCTGGGTTTATAGGTCACTCCAGTTGCTACCAGCCCTGAGAAATCTGCACTTCAGATTAAACCAACGGGAAAAGAAAACAACTGCTCTGGAATATCTTAATCCAGTTAACATTGGAGCAGCTGTGTTTTGAACCAAATAGTACTTCTGGTCTGATTTGACAGTCCGTTTGACATCAAAAGGATTAGGGTTTAATCTGTATGGAATCTGTACATGTATTCTAAAGCTAGTTTTGCTGAAAGAGTGTGACTGGAGCATCAGCAGAGGCTGTACAAGATGCCCCTGTCCTAAGAATTATAGCATGTTCTGCAAGAATCCCCAAGCATATCTTTATTTGATTGGGGGGCTGAAATGTCTCCTATAGAGAACAAGTTGTAGATTTTATTGCATATATCACACCATACTTTTCTTTTATCTGGAATAAGACACAGGAATCCTACAAGAAAATATAGAAGCCTAGTATAGAGAAAAAAAGGTTTATTGTCAAATTAGTGTTAAGTTTAATTCATTATTTTTGTACAATAATGGCTATTTGGGTAACCAGGTTATTTAGGTGGCAGGAGCTACCCATTCCCAGGAGTACAAAATAACCAACATTAACTACTGAAATCAAGATAAGCTACTGGTTAGGATAAGGAACATCTAATTTTGTTGGGCACCACGTACCACAACTAGCGAATTCAATACCAAAGCATCATTTCTCAAAAATAAATAAATAACCATGGATGGTGAAACAGCCAAACAAATGATGTATCCAATCACTTAAATATGAAGTAAAAGTGAGACCGCCACACAAGTAAGTCTTTTGCATGTATTGTGGGATAATATAATGATCCTAAACTATTTAGAGGATTGTATAGTAATGCCAATAGTTCAAACCTGGTTTAGCAGCTTGACTGCTAGTGCAAAATGTTTAGAGCACATGCCATATGTGCCTCATAAGGAATCCTAGTCAACAATGCAGTCACTATTTTCTGCCCTGATTTGATTTTGTAAATTCTAGAAGCAGCCATATATGAAGCACACTGTAGGAATCTGGACTTGAATGTATGGAACACAGGATCTTAGTCATCTTCGTCCAGGGAAGGAACAGTTAGTGTACTAACTTTAGAAAGCAGTAGGCATTTCTGGCCATGGAGATTCCTTAATACCAGATGCAAATATTATATCCTGCAAAAATTTATTTTCTTCCATAATTATTTTTCCTAGTCTAAAATTGGATCCATCCCTTGGAGCTGCTCTTGGTTTTCAGTAGCCAGGTTTCCACAAGAACCCTGCATATTGCTTTATATTCCAGAAATGAAAGGTACTACAAAGTGTTACTGAACAGGAATTCCACACTTCCTAAGTGTGGCCTGTAACTGTCCTCAAGGTGAATAAAATCACCCTCTGTGAAATTTTTGGCAAAGCACACATTTCACCAACACAAGACACTCTGCTAAAAAGGTAAGGTATGATCACATATTGCTTCCTATTTTCTCTCTCTGTAAAACCACTTGTGCTCCATCCTAAAAAGATTAATTCCCCTGGGGTCTTTATGTAGTAAATAGCAGTGGTCAAATAGCAGTTCATGTTGCACCCATATTATCAAACTTCATAATCTGGCTTCCTGGTTGGTCAAGAGAAGACCAAGGACTTTTAGTAGTAGAGCACTTGCTTTTCATGTTGGAGACTTACTGTATACCCTAAGTTCACATATCAGCCTAAGCCATAGTTTGTTTTACTTTTTGGGGGTGGGGGGATAAAAATATAATTGATCATCATTTATAAAGCTGGCAGGTACTAGACAGACTCCTGAAGTTACTGGAGTGGAGGTCCCAGAGTGTGTATTTCCAGACCAAGCCAAGAGAGAGATGAGATTTCAGAAGTTTACCTCATGTTGCAAAGGGTTTACAGGCAGTGGCTGGCAGCAAGAGCTGGCCTGTAATAGGTCCAAGTCAATAGATGGGTAGTGTGGTCAATTCCTGGTCTGAGATTCAAGGCATTCACAAGAAGGTCATCAGTCAATCCAAGGTCAGAGTGACAGAGTTTCTGGATATATAGACTTCAAGGCTTGAGCTCACAGAGTCCAGGTTGGATTAGTTGTTCCCAACAGAGAGATGCTGGTGTGACAAGGTGCCAGCAAAAGACCCAAGAGGTAGTAAAATCAGCAGCTTCAGGGAGGACTGGGAAGGTGGAACTTCCTCAAGAACATGGTGGATTGAAGACAGCTCCATGAAAGTGGAGCCAACGATTGCGACTAAGAACAAGGAGCTGATGAGCAGATCAGCTCCTTTGACACCCTCTCTGGAGGAAAGAGGATGTGAGATTGTCCTCATTGTGCTCCATATGGTTGCTCCTTACAAGAATACTGCAAAGAGGGTGGAAGACCTGCAAGACAAAAGAATTTACCATTCTTGTTCCAGCCGCAGCTGGAGCCTTCAAAGGACACTAAGTTCACACTTCCTTTGCTAACCATTTTAGGAAATTGCCTATTAACTGCTTTCAAGAAGTTAGACACCTTCAGAATGACAAGGCTGGAAACACCAACTGAGTGCCTTCAGTCCTTAATATAATAAAATGAAACTGCATCTTTATAAGCTTTAAGAATTTAAAATAAGCAGCAAAAGGAAAGACAAGAGTTTGACTATAGAAAGTTTTAAATGAATTAAGGGCTCAGAAAATGGAATATTTGATTTTGAATATTAAGACTTTTAAATTAATTTTAAATAATAAATGCATTTTCATGGGAAAGAAAAATTAATTTCAGTATTGGAGATATAACAAGATAAGCAATTTATAATGGCATTTAGAGATATTTTTGAGGAATTGCTCAGGGACCTTGAATCAACAATGTCAGCTATGTTGTGAGTTCTTATGAACAGTCTGTTTCCAGAAGAAACTGTTACAGAAAAAGATTTGCAACAAAACTTATCTGACTTAAGTGTGGAAAACAAAATAAACAAGACTTCCTTACTGGTTATTAAAAAAATCGGATGAGGCTTTAAAAATTAAGAAGGAAATAAAAATGCCAATCTCAGAGAGCAATTAGAGTAATTTCTTCTTGCTGGACTTACAAAAGAGGCTTGTTAAAGTTTTGAAGAAATTCGAGACAAGGGTCAATAATCATTTGAATGGATTAAAGAAAGCAATTATTTTATGCAAAAGGAAGGAACATAAAGTTGGCTTATTTGGTCAGGGTTAAATGGGACATGTTGTTTTGGGTGGTTCTTTCTGGACTTGCTGACATCTGGACTGGAAAAATGTTGTGTATTTGATTTGCTTACAGTTAAACATTGAGATATGGAATGATGAGTTTTATATTTGTTAACAAATGTGATTATTTTAGGGCTCTGTTTGGACTTTTTGCTTGACACCTGGATTGGAAAAGACATTGCTTCCTGGACTTGCCTATAGTTAAGAACTGAATTATCGGATGAAGATTTTTATATCTGTTAATTAAGAGATAGTAAAATTGTTTATACTTGTGATAAAGGTGGGAAGTTGCTTTTTAAGGTTTTCCTTTTCTTTTTCCTTTTTCTAATTTTTTATTTTTTGCTTTCTTGCACCTTTTACTCTCTCTTTCTATTTTTCTTTTTCTTTTTAGTTTGTATTATCTTTTATTATTGCAGTTAAAACTTTTAATAAAAAATATTATTAAAAGGCGGGAGGGGACTGGGAAGGTGTATGGCTGAAAATGTGCATTAGCAACAAGACTGAAGTCTAGGATAGATACTAGATAAGTTAGGAAAGTTAAGAATAATTACAGAGAAATAGGGCACAAAAAACAGAAAGTGTACAATAAATGAAAGAGCGTACTACTGTTAAGTCCAGAAGTAAAGTTTAAACCTTGATAATAATCACTCTTTTCCCCAGTGGGAGCTGGCCTGTACCCTGTCTGAGTTTGTACCATCCCTAACCCATGGTAATGATCAAGCACTGATAAGAGCTCGCAATCAGGCCTACACTGTGGTGATAAGAATGGCAAACATAGTTATTTCTCTGTTCTTATTGCTTCAGCAGGATGTTGTATAGTGGCTCTGTTTAAGATGGCCCGTGCCCTGGTAGATAAGGAAGGGCAGGAAAATCTGTCAACAGATTTCTGTGACATCTTTGCCAAACATTTCACCAATAAAATAACTCAGGTTTGCTGGGGTTTGGATTCTACCTAGACAGATTCTGATGACTAGTGCAATGCCTTGCAAAGTCACCTGGCTTTTACTTCCAGTCATGAACTTTGAGAAAGTGGAGGTCTATAGAATGAGCTTTGCTACCTATGGGCTGGATCCAGGACCAGCTGGATCCTTTGTGTAACTAGAAAGGATATGTGTGGCTGGATCTGGGAGGTGGTCAGTGCTTCTTTGAGAGAGAAGAGTGTCCTGTTTGCCTTGAAGGAGGCAGTAGTCCATACCCTCCTACAGAATCTCTGAACCTTCCCTTTAGGGAAGGTTTTGGGGAAGGTAGTGAGGCATCAACCGGAAAGCATCCTAAATGAAGCATATTACTGGTTCCCTTTCAGTCAGGCCCTAGACCTAAGATGGAAACTGCATTGGTTGCTGTACTGGATGACACATGTTGGGCCTGGATTGGAGGAAGGCAGCCTTCCTAATCCTTTTAGACCACTCATTGACCATGGTATACTTCTAGATCATCTGAGAGGGCTGGGGGTGGGTAGCAGTGTTCTACAGTGGTTGAACTAGATTCTCTCTCCCCTTGCTTTTTAATATCTATCTGAAACTTCTGGGGAAGCTTATCCACTAGTTCACAGGGAAGTATTTGCATGCTGATGATGTCCAGCTGTACATTGCCATCTCAGGCCAAACTGGAGAGGTGGTAGAGCTCCAGCCCAATGGCTGAAGGCTGTAGGAGTGTGGGGGACAGGATTGGAAAGACACACTGGAACTGAATCATAGCATGTCATCCCCACTAGGTTGACCAGATCAAGAAATCAACTCCACAGGAAGGCTAAAACTACTTTTATTGAGACTGGCTATAATAGAAACTTGCAAGTCTGTGTTGTACATCCTCCCCCTTGTTACACTCCGATGAATTAGGAAGGTGCCTGTCTGAGCCTCTTCTGAATATTGTTTGTCTGTTGTCCACTTAAGACATGTTTTACCCCTCATTGCTTTGGTAATAGAGCTTTCATACCTCCATCAAAGTCATCTTCCTTACACTCTACATAGCATAATGGAGGGGTTTTTTTTGTCCAAAATCTATCTGGCTGGCTGTCGGCCCCTACTTTAGCTCTGGACAGGGATGCACTCCCCCTGAAACAATAGGTCCAGGATCTGAGGGGTTTTCCTGGGTTCGTGGCTACTACTACTTGATCAGCAGGTAGAGTCTGTGGTTAAGGGAGCCTTTGTCCAGCTATGATTGCTGTGCCAGTTGCAGTCTTATTAGGAGCAAGATACTTTGTTGATAATAACTCATGCCTTCACCATCTCTAGACTGGATTACTGCAGTGCACTTTACATTTACTTCCAGAAAATTGCAACTGATGTAGAATGCAGCAACCCACCTATTTGTGAGTAGGAACCACTATAGCCATGCAACAGAGATGCTGTGCACTGATTACCAGTATCTTTCCCAATACAATTCAAAGTACCCATTTTGACGTCTTAAGATGCCTTCAAGCCTGTCTTCTGGAAACTGTCTGCTCTGTCTGTTTAGCTTGAAAGGGGTTGCATTGCGTCTTCCCAGTTCAAGAGGTTGGAGGCAGACCTTCTTGGTCATGATCCTGTCCCTTTGAAATAGTCTGATCTCAGAGATCCAGATCACCCCTGCTTTGCTGTTCTTACAGCAAAGGAATGAAAATTGTACTTTTTTGGAGGACCTCTAAGATGGATTGGCTACTTTTGTCACCCACCCAGTAAAGTTAGTGATGGTTGGTTTTAATCTTGATTGTTTTTACCAATTCCTTGTCAGTTTGGTTTAATGTAATGTGTCAGCCCAGCTGGGATTGTATATGTCTATTTAACTGGCTGGTGTAATTGGTTGGCTCTGGGCACTGCCATATGAGTATTCTGCACTAATTTGAAACTCAGGTTGTGAGACTAGCAGAAAAGAGGTTGACTGCAGATTGTTTTTAAATGAATTTTTGAGGGCTTAGGAAGAGGAAACTAAGGTGTCATATGTGATAAGCCTGCTTTTCACCATAGCCATCTCACTGGCTTTTTGTGTATCCATGCAGACACCCATATAAAGCAGTTCGTACTTGCTCTGCTGATGTAGAACGGTTGGAGTTCAGAGGAAAAGAAGTTCTCCTTGTGCTTTTGAACTGCTCTGAGGTGGGAGGAGGAACCTTTTCTGCTTTGGTATGTGAAATAGCTATGGAGGCGTGAAGCTGCTCGACTGTTCTAATGAAGTTTGGTTGAAATGGCTTCATACTGTCTTTTAAGTGAACAAAAAAGGAAAAGAAAACTGAAAAGCTGGGTGGCCCTGCCTCTTCAAATCATCTCCCTGAGACTCACGCATATACTCTGCCACAATGTGGAAGGATTGTCAGGCACCTGCCACATCTGTACCTCTGCTAGCCCATTTATTGTGGTCCTACAGCTCTTCCAGATGTGCCAGTCTATTCACCTGTTTCCACCTGTTTTCTCCAGGGAAGACAAGAAAGAAGAAGCAGAGCAGCAGCTCCTCCTCTTTTGTGTGCTGACTCATTCAAAGACAGCTCTGGTTGGACCACAAAAGAACAACCAAAGCTGGGGCCTGCACTGCTACTTTTATAAGGAACTTATCACACAGAGGTAGAAAACCTGCAGTCCAGACTAGTAAAGGTAAAGATAAAGGTTTCCCTTGACATTAAGTCCAGACTATCATTGCTGAAAACTAATGGCAGAGTTTTCCCTCATTCCAAGTCCGGATGGCAGCTAAAAATGAACTGTGCGTATGCCCTAAAATAAGCATACAAGTTTTTGTTAAAGAAAAAGAAGCAGTAGGAGGTGGAGAAAGAAAGTAACTCATCCTCCCCAACCCCACCCACATGTGCAATATGACTTCTTCTTGCTTTGCAGCCTCAGCCACCAAAATTTGATCCCTCTTCTGTAGCAGAACTAGGTGTGCTTTCCTGATCTTTAAAGAAGACTAGGCTTTTCAGTCAATGGTTGCCTTGTTCAAGGCAGTCCCATCTAGGCCCGTACCTCCTACTTAGCAGAAGATCCATTGGGCAGCTTGTACATCTCCTGTCACTCACAGGATGTCTCCTTCTACCTCTTTCTTGCCTGATACACTGGAAACTATTGAGTCCCCTGAAGCAAAATAGTATACCAGAGAACCCTCTAGCACAGTCCTCCATTTTAGCATATGTACCGAAGAATTGGTTCCTCTGAAACTAATTATTTTGTAACTAAGAATGAAATCAATTCATCTGTACCTAAGATTTAGTTCCCCCGAAACTCTTCCTTTGCCTAAAAGTGCAGCTGGAAGTTAAGCAGCATCTGTGCCTTGTGAAAAATGAGTATTCAAGCTATTGTCCCTGGATTTGAATTATTACCATTTCCTCTATAACCCAAACAAACACTGGGGATGTTCACAAAATATGTAATGAAACAAACAAACTGCATGTAGTTTAATATAATATGTGAACCATAGTCACAGAGACCAGCCATAATCTCTGAAATAAGAAATATCCTTGTTTAAACTCAAACACAGTGTTACTTATCTCATTTGAATTCTTTAAGGAGCTTAGAGGTTGCATAGATTCCCTTTTCCCTCTCTTCCGCTCCCCATTACATCTTTGTGAGGCTAACTTGAGGGCCTTTGGCCCAGAAAAAGTTGTCTATTATTGTTCTAAATGTTCAGACAGATAGAAATGTAGTCAAATATTCTTTTCTCATAGACCAAAATTTGGATTTTAGATCACATTCTTTTGGGTAGAAAACTTTTCTCATATGTAATATGCTATGCATAATGCTGGTGTGTTGATGAATAAATAGCATTTCTTTCATTCTGCTAATCATGTGGCAAATTCAAAATTACCTGCATATTTAGATTCCTATTATATAAAATGCATCAGATGGGAGTGTGTTTATTGAGTTTGAATGTTAATAGGAAGAATAACTACAACAAGCAAGAGAACTGGCCCTGATTATAAAACAGGAAACCATGAAATATCAAGTCATTTCTGTGCTGCAGCCTCTGTACTGTTGTAATTTCAATTTAATATTGTGCTTGTGATGCTAGCCACATTTTTTCCTAGGCTCTTTGTTCTGAGGAAAGCAGAAAATGTATATAAACAAGCTGTTGATTGACAAAATCTGATAAAGCCTTTTTTGCACATTACAGAACATTTCAGGAATTGCTGATTATGTCTTAATGGGAGGTTCCTCCAGGTTAAATTATAAGGTTTTCCTCTCAGTTTACCAGGATCTTGGATCAGCCAGGCACTGAGTGGTGTACTGTGGACCACACTCTAAAATGCACAAATGGAGGCAGAACAAAACTCCATTTGAATTTATTTTAATTTTCATTGAATTAAACTTAATTATAGTTGTTGTTGTTAGTTGCTGGTGATCCTATCTATAACAGAACAAAATGTTGTTCGGTCTTGCGCCATATGCCTGACTGTTCCAATGTTTGCATCCATTGTTGCTGTGATTGTATGAATCCATCACATTGAAGGTCTTCCTCTTTTCCGCTGGCCCTCGACTTTAGCAAACATGATGTCCTTTTGAAGTGATCAGTCTTTCCTGACGATGTGCCCAAAGTATGAGAGTCTAAGCCTAGTTATCTTTGCCTCTAGGGAACATTAGTTTGCTTATAATCTAGGCTAGTATTTATAATTTCTCCTTTGGTCACATTCAAAATATCAAGTAGGTCAAAGTCTGTTAGAGGCATAGCCAAAGCTTCCGGGGGCCACATGAAACCATGGAGGCTTCTGGTTGTGCACTGTTGATGTAGAAGATTAGATAAGTGGGCTTGATTCAGCATGAACTAGAAGAATGGGAAATATAATGGAAAGTATGCTGATAATGTGTTACCATCTCTCTCTCTTTTATTATATTGTTATTATACTGCATGTCTGTGGCAGTCCTGTTTTTGCTTCAAAGCAGGGAGGAAGTCTGACAAATGTTAACTGAACATGTATTGCTTTGAAACAGATAATTTGGTTTCAGTTTTAGGCACAGGTGCACACCTCTATCTGTTTAAGTGAGCTGATTCACCCGTCTCCCAAGCTAATTACTTGATGTTTTCCTTAAACAGGGGATACAATGAAGATAATTTTCAGATTTCTCACATGGGATCTGGGTTATGTTGCTCCAAAATAATTATTGTTAAATCAAATGAAAGGTGGATCATTTGTCTGATCAAGCAAAGAGAATGATTAGTTTAATATCCCAGTTGCAAGTACTTTTTTTTTTAAATTATGAAACAATTTCCTCTATACATTTTACAAGGAATAAAAGAGAATGCATAATATTAATATGTATATTAATATTGAAAATATACAATTTAAACACCCTACTTTTCTCATGCTGAAGAACTTAAAGTGGCTAATGGCACAAAATGCAAAATAATCAAAATAATATCCAAAATGCTATAAAATACAGTAATAATAATGGATTATCAATGTAAACCTGAAGAAAAAATAATTCAGCTCATTTTTTCCTTTTTTGGTTTTTACTTCATTACAATGTTGCATTTCATCTTTTAATTTTGGAGATCTGATTAATCTTGTGAATGAAGTGTGACTCTTATGAGAAGTAGTGATGGGAAAGGGCCCCAAAGGGACTCCAGAACACAGAAGCCAACTTAGAGACATCTGGGGCTATAAAGACAATTAGCTGAGTCCCTTATAAGGTGAATTTTCATATTCTTCTCAATATTAACTGATATGCATGCATGCCATTTTTAGTAATTAAAGATATCTGGCTGAGGATTATATACATTGTAGTAAGCCATAATTGTTTTGCTTCATTTATATCTTAACATGATGTAAAAACCAAGCCACTTTGGCTTATTTGATAAATCGTGATTAAAACAAAACAGAGCTAAGCACAATGCATGGATATAACAACTGAATTTAAAAGAGATTATTTCCATGTAGTCTTAGCAGCAGCAGCAGCAGCAGCAGCAGCACCTGGACCAGCCTTGTCTGGCTGGGAAGTGAAGCCCAGACACTGGGTGTGGTGGGGAAATGTGGGTGATTGCAGGAAGAGATGGTAAACTTTCCATGAACTTCCATAAGTGAATTTATGTTCGGATCAAAGCCAAGGTGCTGCTCCTAAGGGAGTCCACGGACGATAAAGCAGCTTATAGTATGAAATAGTATAAATCAGTTTAACAAAAGGGGGCCTTTATGTGCAGCATCAGTGCTGCTCAAGCATCAGCTTTGCAGCCATGTGACCCTATAATCTTGACAGCTGAGCCAATGCATGTGAAAACATTGTGAAGCTACTTTATGTTTTGAAATTTTGCAGCAATCTGCAGTTTATGGCCAGCTCTTTCCTCCTTTGCAGAGTCTTTTGCCTTATCCTGCCTGTTGGTTCCTGGACTGCAGGAGGAGTCTTTTAAGGAGAAAGTTGGCTGGATGGCTTTTCAGTCCTTCCATGGAAGGCAGAGGGTTTTTCTGTTTGCTTTTGTTGCTGCAGAGACCGTGACAACTCAGAACAGAGCAGTGTGACCCTTTCCCAGCATTACAAGGTCAGCAAGTTTGGAAATAATTGCTGAGTGTCTTCAAATTCTTTTCAGGGATTGGGGAGTAGAAGCAGTGTTGATATGGAAGTGCTTAAATTCAGAGCAAGGATCAGTGAAAACAGCAAAGAAATTATATTCCAGTTACTCCTCCGGCATTGCGTACTAGAGACTGGAGAGGAACATAATAAGCACAGATCAAGGCACCTTTGAATAATAACCACAATACTGTAAAAAAACACCTTGCTTCAGCTAAATACTGAGTTCAGTTTTTCAGACAAAGTTGAATGTCACTGAGCAGAAGCCTGATACAGATTCTTGTACGGCAGCAGTTTTTATCCAGGGGCCATGCTATATTTTCCAGCAGAAAAACAGGCCATGTGTCTTTATGGGGTGCAGGGATCATGGCAGTAATATTGTGATAACATCAGAAAAAGCAAGGCTGACTTGTTTTTTTTATTTTTGGGGGATTTTGGAGAGTATCTGTCAACCTGAAGTGTTTCAGTAAAGAAAGACCAAAAATAATGCAGCTGAAAATTGGCAATTTGCCATCAACATTAAAAGAAGTGTTTTGGGGGCTCTAGTGGGCCAAAAAAAAGGGGGGGCTGGAAGCTACATGACTCGTGAGTAATCAAATTCCCAAGACAGGAGAAGTTCTTTCTGAAATAATCAGGGCTTGATATTTGTAGGATGTTGGCGATGGAACCTTGAGCTGAGGCCAGAAACCAACAAGAATCTACCTGCCCACCTGTTCTTTATACTGTTTCCTGTCTGATTGAGCACCTAGCAGGTTTTGCTAGTATGAGATTACATATTGCAGTCTAGGACAAAAAGCAGTATCTGCCATCTTACTTCTAAAAACTGTCTGTAAAAATTTACTTGGGGTAAAACAGCCTTGTCAAAACTGCACTCCACTTCTCCATGTGACATCAGAAGCTGATTTCAAGTCAACTGCCTTAAGGATCCCATCCAGTATTGAAGGATACAGAAGGCACGGGCCAATGAACACAAAAAAGTCACAGTAATGATTAGCAGACTAGCTACACCTGAGAATTTCAGCAAGTGACCAACAGACTTGGATTCCAAAGCATGAAAAACAGAATTTGGGTCTGGATTTGCAAGAGGTCTTTTTGATGGAGGTGCCTAATGTAGTTCCCACATCAGTGGAAAGGAAATAAAAAATAAAAAAGAACTGGCCAAAATCAAGACCAGGAGTAGCTCTTGTGGAGTGAAGTTGTAAATCTTTCACTTGGAATTTCTCTGTATTTCAATTTCAGAACAAAATTTAGTGATGTGAGATTTTGGGATGTGAAACTGTATGCAAAGAACAATAACAAAAGTACTGTATAGAAGAGAAACTTTGGAGGCACTTTAAGCTTATCTGGCCATGTTTCTCTGAAGACTAACACCCTACAAAACATGGAATCTTCTATCCATTCTTTTCCTTGAAACCATGCTAAAAGGATGGAGATCTATTTCCTCTTCCTTGATTGGAGTGAGTGGATGATGTGTAATTAGACAGAATGATAACTCTGAAGATCCTGCAAGGACAGGTAGGCTTCTGAGGAACTGGGGATCTGGCTGGAGGATGCAGTTCTGCAGAGATCATTGGACCGGCCTTGATTTGGAAACATGAACCTATTATTTCCCATAACACTGTTAGATAAGCCTTCATTTCTGAGTAAGCCTATTCTATCTGTATTGTTGCTAGATGATTCTGGCTCACTTGAACCATCCATGGAATACTGCTCAGGAGTTTTTGAAGACAAGGCAATAGGAATTCTCTTTTCTGTGTTCCCATCCTGTTCTATTGTTGATGCTGTTGGGAAGTTCTCCCCTGATGGAAGACATCCTCCTGAATAATCTTGAAGAAAAGCATCATTTTCCTGGTTTGTCACAAGGTTGGTAGACAATGGGAAATTTTGACCTGTTTCATGGAGCTCTTTGTAGAAATAGGATTTACTATCTTCACTGCTTCTCTTTTGAGTCATAGCATCATAGGTAAAATACACCTTGCAGGAATCAATCTCAAGGGAGTCAAGATGGCGGAAAAAGAAATAGCCACGGTTGGTAAAACAGCTGCTTGATGACTGTCCACTGGTCCCTGCTGTGTTCTCAATAGGTGTGAAGTATTCCTTAGGAAGGAGAAGGCAAGACTCCTTGCTGCTATTTTGCATGATCTCCAACACAGAGATATTGGGAGCTTCACTTGTAATGTGGAAGGAAGTAATGGAGGCTGAGGAGGACAACCACTTCTGCTGGTTGGAAAAGTACAAAAAGGGGGATTAGTATTCAAAGTGGGCTGCAGTGCAAACTTCGTACCTTAACATACAGATATTTAGGATATCTTCTCCCATTCCCATAAGAAATTGGCCTGTAACATTCTGTATGATCTTTTACATAGATAATAACATTATTTGCCATACTCCCTAGAACAACTTCTCCCAACCTAGTGCCTTCTAGATGTATTGGGCTTCACTTCCCATAATCTCCAACCAGCATGGCCATATCTAGAGGGTAGTGGAATGGAGAAGACTGATGTAGGACAACTTTGTCTTTGAAAGTCAGTGAATCCTTAATGTTGTACATCTTGAGGAAAGATTTCTAAGAGTTGTCTATTATGTTTGGGGACTTGAGTTATTCTGAAATTCTATTGTGGTACAGACCCAAGGTTATATGTTTTCTTTGCTCAAAATATATCATTATATGGTCTTATACTATGATCATCCCAGGTAAGACTGCTTGTAAAATGGATGAAATAATGCAGCTGCCCTATACCCAGAATAAGCAAAATGAAGCAAAAGAGAAGGGTGATGTGAGTTATTTCATACTCAGTCACTTATTTCTCTTGAAGTACACTATTTCAGGTTTTTCTGCAACATGTACAGTATCTCATGCTATTCAATTTAAATTTTCTAAGGCAACCAGGGTCTTCCTATAAAGCATATCTAGGATAGGCTAAAATGGACAAAACTAGTGTAAAAATTACAAACAATTAGCATGGCATTTACCTCAGCATTTCCTCATGATTGTAGAAACGATCACAAAGCTTACCAGTTCTGTCTGAACCATACCAGAGGAAAATTAAGTTTTCCTTTTTGGATGGTTCTAATGGCTGATATGGATTTTCTATTAATTAATTAATTAATTGCTCACATTTATATGGTCACCGATCTCACACAAGGTGACTCTAGGCAGCACACAACAAAGTATGTAATATTATTATATGCACAACAATGTGAAATCACATTTGCCAGTTCTTTAGCTGGTGTTGACCATATACAAAAATTCCCTTCTCACCCCTGTGGGTGGTATGTGTCTTCCTCAACCTCGGGTCCTACACACACACACACACACACACACGTGCAGTTTTATTGGCACTGTGCATGTATGTTCTCACTGAGGTAACTGCTACTCAGGGCATGAGCATTAATGGTCTCTTCTCACATTAATGTCTATATTTCAAAGATTTTATAGTGGGGGATGCTCCCTATAGCTCTTAAATTTCCAAATTCTTTTCATCAGGATCTCATTATCCTCCAGGATTTGAACTAAATACTTTGAATTAAATGGTTTGCAAAAAGGGGTACCTGATAACTTTGGAGTGAATTTAAAGTAGAATTGACCAGATTTGCATTTCTTAAACAAATGTGCCAAACAGCTTTTAATTAGGGCTCTCACATTGATTCTTCAAAAATGGGTACATTTTTATGCCTCCCCCCCACCACTATCCTCTCATTTTGTGTACCTGTGGAGAAACACAACATGAAATTAACTTGTGATACATTTAGGTAACTTATTTCAGGAAAAACAACAACTATTCATGATACAGCAGTACTGCCTAATGATGACATGAAAAATATCACCTATAAAATATTATAAATCTGTGCATTCTAAAAGCTGCCTGGAGGTCTTTAATTTTGTCAAAGTGGTGATGGTAGCCTTTACCCTATTCCTCATCTAAATGCTAAATATTATTTGAATAGTGTTGTGGGCAGGGAGGGAAGGGAATTTTCCTTTTTTCATTCTAGGATTTCTGCTGCCTAGAGGTTTTGTTTCAGAAGAGAATAGCAGAGGTTAAACATTTCCTATTGCTCTAATCAAAACTAAAACCCTTAACATCTGCTTCCCAGTTTAGTTTAGTTTATTATATTTTTCAGCCAAACACGTGGTTTGACCTAAATCTTGAAAGTGAAGGTTTGAATGTTATATATCATTTTGGTTGATTAGATTTTATCAGTTGACCTTTGTCATCTGTTACAGATTCTCATTACAATAGAGAATGACATGAGATGAGATGACATGAGATCATCTTTAATTGTCACTGTAGGCTTTAAGTGAAGTGTTCCAGCAGAGTGGTTTGATTCTGTACTATTTAGAGCTGGAAACAAAACCTAAAGATAAAACATGTGCATATATGGCAAGGAAAAAAAAGAGGAAAAGTTAGAGAAAGCTTTTTCTCCTGAGTTTATAATTGTATTGCTCAGATATGATAGGCTGATACTGATGATGTATTTTGATCTATACATACACCCAAGTAAAATGTAGGGATATATGGAAAAATTGTACACAACCAATTTCAGAGCTCCCCAACAGTTTGGAGAACCCAAAACATGTAGAAATTTGGAATTTTCCAAATTGTACAATTAACTCAAAACTATTCATAAAGTAGTACATGTTCAGAGAAATAAATGAAAACCCTGGATACAAGAATACATACAATGTGCATAAATATTTATCCAGCCTTTTTTCTTGCTAAATATATATACAAGCTAAACAGCATTTTAATAAAATCAGTAAAGATTTGGTAAAAATCATCATCATCATCATCAGGGTAAAACTAAATATGACAGATATGCCCATTGCTAAACAAATAACAACATTCACACTGTAAACAACAGTGACCAGATTAAATTAGGGCTACAGTGATTTCACCAAGAATTCCTGAAAGTGATCACTTCAGTAATTTAAGGAAAATCTTTTTTGTGAAATTATTTAAAGACATAATTATGCTGATTCTTCGGTGTATTTATTTGGTAGTAATAAACACTGTTGATTAATAATAATTTTGCCAAGCTTAATCTTGCTTTACCACTGGAAGCTTTAGCTTAATTATTTTCATCCATCCTGTGCCCTAGGTGTCACTGCATTTGCAGCGGGAGGCATGGGGCAGGTTAGCTCTCGTCTACTTTCTCTTGTCCCAGGCTACCCATACATCCACTTCTAAGTCCCCCATACCTGGATATTTCCTCCATGGGCAGCGGTGAGAGAAGGAAAGAACTCAGCTGGATCTGGCAAATCGATGTTAAACATCTTTCTAAAGCTAAAGCAAGCACATTTTGAAAGAGAATGGAAAGTACTATAAGTAAGAGTTTGGAGAACAGTACAAGCAAGCACAGAAACAGGGGATTTGGATCAACAACAGTATGTCAAAATCTTTTCTCAGATTTATCTTTGCATCATTTTCAGGGTGCTGTAGAGTTTGGGGGTTGGTATTTTGGGGGTTGGTACAGTAGCAAACTGTAATACAGGTTTCTGAAACATATTCACAGTGTTGTTCTGATTTCCAGACTGAGGCTACCCACATTTCCTGATCTTATACACTATCATGGAAGGAGTGATTTCACAGTTGAAGGCAGTCTAGAATTGGCTCTATCTGATTTCTAATGCTACACCATCTTTTCCTTTTACAATTAGTTTTAAAAAGTATAATTATTGGCCTCTGCTTCATGAAACACACATATATCACCTCACAACAATGAGAAGTTACAAATCCTGCATTCCAGGATTTCAGAACTTCAGAAAAGTGAATTATATTTTCATTATAAAATATAATTCATTATATAAATTGGATTAATAAACAAATAAAATTAGAGGAAGTTAAATGCAAACTTTTGCATTTGCAAACTGTATTCAGAATTAAATGATGTAATCAAGGGGAACAAAGGAAAAAAATGTCATAGCATTTATTTTGTCATAAAAAGGTGAAGGGAACATAAAGATCTAAATTATCCCAATATTCCTTATTATTTTTAAAAAAAACTGCATATTACCATATTTGCTAATCTGGTATTCTTTAGATGTGCTAAACTACAATTTCCTATGTATGCCAACTAGGGATAATGGGAACTGGAGTCCAAAATATATGAAGGGCACCAAATAAAGGTTGGCACATAGAGGGTGATCAAAATGTGGTCCCCTCTTTACACTCAGAAATAGTTGCTTTGATCTTATTTATCCCATATGTTGGGATAAGGTGTGCCAGACCTTTCTTTTCTTTCACATAGGAAAGACATATTTAAGTCATGTGATTCCATGAAATTGAACAGATATGATGATAGAGACCACATTTTCTATCCCTTAGTGGAGCTGTCCCCTGTCTGACACACTCCATATGCATTGGACATCTGGACCACATCTGGACCATATAAACTGCTTCAGAATGACCACTGTAGTAATCAATCTGGGTTTCCATGTAATTAATTCTACATCACAGCTCTATGGACAATTGAACCAGATTTAAGATCTACTTCTTCCACAGAAAATGCTGTTTGAGAGGAGTCATGTGGAAGGTATGGACACAGAACATTTCATTTTGGCGGGAGAGGAGTGTCTTTGAGTCATTGACTCCTGGCGACTGCCTGGACAAGTCCCTGCAGTTTTCTTGGCAAGGTTTTTCAGAAGTGGTTTACTACTGCCTGCTTCCTAGGGCTGAGAGTGCCTGGCCCATAGTCACTTGGTGGCTAAGCCAGGACTAGAATTTACAGTCTCCTGGTTTCTAGCCTGATGCCTTAACCACTAAACCTAACTGGTTCTCCCATAGAACTTACTATGAACGTATTTGGGCTTTTCAGTCACACTGAAACTATAATAGGGCAAACACTAATAAGAACACATCTAACCAGTGTTTGTCTCTCATTGTAAAAATGAGATGTATAGCCAGGGCTCTTAGGTTTTTCACAGCAGGGTTCTTCTTTGTAGTGCTTCCTGAAATGCTCATATAGTTACTCAAACGAATGTGATCACATGGTCAGTCAAGAAAGTACTACAGAGGAGAAGTAGTCTCTGAGGAAAGCCCCATGCTGCTGTAAACTTACAAAAAAGTAAGAAAATGTGTGGTGAGCATGCAAGGCATTTTTGATGTCAAAAGAAATAAATGCCAAGAGCCCCTGCCAGAATGTATATTTTCAGAAATAAGTGGGAACTCTTTTTGTCTCTAAATGAACCAGTGAACTTATGTAAAAATGCGCCTTATAAATTTGAAATTTTGCCAAAGCAGAAACCTGCATCAATGGAGCAGAAGATAATAAACTAGCAGGAGAATGGAAGTAAGTTTTCAGCTCACTTTTACCATTTTGATGTTGAAGATACAATCACAAAGAAAATGATGAAGATGGAAATGATGAAACTCCCAACAATGGCTGGAAGAACTTGAAGGAGTGTACTTTGTGGTGATGCTTAAAAAATAATCAGAAACAAACAAGTAGAAATTAGCTATTCATTGAAGACAACTATGCCCTATTGAAATATAACAGCAAGACTCCTTATATGCAAATGGGCTTATGGGTGCACAACTGAATTCAACATTGCAGACTTGAGTTTTTGTTTAATGAATAAGAGGAAGATAATTTTTGTGTTGCTTTTGTTATTATTTTGGCCCTGCTTTTCCTTCAAGAAGAGGATTCAACATTCCTTTCTGCCCCTTAGGAGATGAGTGTTATCTTGCCCCAAACCATCCAGTGAGTTTCACAGCTGATTGAGGATCTGAACTGGTCCCCTTGGTCCTACTCTGGCACACTGCAGCTCTCCCTAACATGCATCATGATCCTTGCAGAAAACTCATTGGTTTCTATCAGGTTCTTTGTTATTTTTGAGATTAACAACCACAGCAATAAAAACTGGTACTTGACATGTGGTAAAGGGAAACACTAATCTTCAGCATGATCTTTATTTCTAAGAATACTTGCCAAACACTTCTTAAAAAATAAAAATGGTGATTGACTGCTAGCCTGTGCTTTGATGTTGCATGTCTTGACTGGATTTATGTTGTATTTGTTTTCTAACAATCACCATTGTCTCTTTTCTTGTGCTAATTTATCACTGAGCATGAGGAACTTATGTTCTATATTTGCCTTGCATTCAGTTTTGTGAGCTAGTTACTTATGTTTGAGCCCTATCAGCTTGTTTCTAAAATGGGTGTTGGAGCATTCTGGAGTCAAAGAACTAATTTGCAATTCTGACCCTAACTCTACCCAGAGGCATCCATGGGAACAGGGAATCAGAAAAGTTAAGATGGCAGCCACAACTGGATGATCAAAGCCCTACTTTTCTTTTTTCTTTTTACATTTGCCATGGTTGCAGCTACCAGCCTCATTTTTTTACCTCTCCTGTGGACATCCTTGGCTGCACTAGCTTTTGAATAAAAATAGCAGCTATTGTGTGAAAAGGTAGAATCTGTATGGTAGCTAGTATTTATTCATTAGATGTCAGGGATGTTACTTCCATGGCAAAGCAGTCTGGGAAATGTAAGAATGTGAGGCAGAGAAAAAGTGCTGTCTAATGGTCTGATGCAATGTCCAGCAATGTCTGATGCAATGTCCAGCACAAGACAGTCACAAGACAATGACAGAGCAGGGTGATGCAAGGTGGCATTTGATTGGCTAGCAGCCACATAAATATGGAAGCAAAGCATAGGCATTCTCTCTCTCATTTGTGAAAAGTCTTCCTGTTACTCTGCCGGTTTGTTTGACAATTTAACTGCTGTATTTGGATATTGGATTTACTGTACACTGGACTATGTTTATTGGATTATGGACGTTGCTTTCTCTACGGAATTTGTAACCTTTATATACCAACAACTTCTAGAGTGCTATGTGTAAGTGTTATTGTTCTTTGCACATTTTTCTGTAAATAAATGGGTAAATAGTGCACCACAAGGACTGATATTTTTTAACCCCAGGGACACGACGCTTAGTGGAATTCTCTCTCCAACATTATATTTATATTCCACCTTTCCTTCAGGAATCAAGGTAGCATTAGCATATAGACCCCCCTTACTTTCTATCCACATCAACAATCCTCTGGGATTGGTTGAGCTAAGAGATAGTCAATGGCTCAAGGTTTTCAGTGAGCTTCCATGTCTGAAGACAGATCTGAACTTGCGTCTAACCTACAGTAGTTCAGTCCTAATCCAACACCTTAACCATTATATCACACTTCCACCTGTGAATTCCAGATGTATTCTGTAGTCCCAAAAGTTGGAAACTCAAATAACATACTGGAAAATTATATTGATTAAAAGTTTTTGCATCCTGAAGCAAAAGACTTAAACCTAATCTTTCACACGTGAGACGTTTAGCAACATTTGAATGTAAATGTTTAAAAGAGGCACATTAACTTCAATCAGTGGTCTCCTTAAAACAGCTACACTATTTTCCAGCTCAGGCAGAAGCTTGAAAAAGACTGGCTGCTTTAATAAACAGCAGAGAGGTGGTATACTTGCATTATCTAATTGAAAGCAATTCATTCAATCCAATTCAATTCCTAATTTAGATTTTAATTTTACTGTAGTTTGTTTTGTTTAACGGGAGTGTTTTTGAGATGTTTCTTTAAAATGATGTTCATTGTTTTGTTTTATAGGATATGTTATGACTATAATCCACCTGGAGGCATATGGAAGATGGCACTCTATAAATATTATAATAAATACATTTCTGAAGTGTGTACATTCCTAACAAACAGTCTAAATATCTCATAAAGATGCATATTTTAAGAAAAATATTATTTGAAATAGGCTTATGAGTAAACATGTGCAAAAGTAATGCAGGCAGAAAATTGTCCCTAATTTTGCATGTGTATGTGCCTTGGACTCTATCCATGCAAGATACTGTACATTAAACTGTAAACATGTTTGTTTGCCTGAAACTTCCTCCCACATCTTAACATATATGCACACCACCAGAGTTCTTATTTATAATTTTTTTAAACTCAAGGATTGTGGTTAAACATAACACTTGAGTCTTCTACTTACATGCTTGGGAATCATTATCCAACATGTTCTCTAGATATGACACAAGCTTTTTATTATGCACCTTACCTTCAGGATCTGTCCTCCATCTTATAGGAGGTGTGCTCCATCTGCTCCATATACTGTTATAATATTTGATCCGTTGTACTTTTACACGAATGGCTGCCTCAAATACTGTGTCAGGAGAAAGGTTCTCAATTATTAGCCATTTCTGATCCTGAGCTATGGGCAGGATTATGTCAGTCTGCAAAATGGAATCAAAAGTAATGATATTTGAGTTGTGCGTAGTTGTGGTATATAAAACCTCTGCACATTTGCCACCAGGATAGGATGGAGAATTCATAGCCCTACAGCTTGTGGGCTGCTTGTGGCTTAGATCCTCTATAGCACTCCTGGATCATGCCACAAAAATTCATCTGCAAAAGAACCAACTGGGTAAGGGGCAAAATAGGTCTTAAGGCTTCCATCCTATCATATGCCCCCCCGCCCCAATTTTGAATATCCCAGCTCTGGCCACTCCAGTGATGTTACTGCAATACTGTCTATAGATCTCAGTGACCAGAAAACATTAACATACATACACACACACACAGAGTGCAATTTCTGACCACAATAAGTTTTCCCTAGCTACCTTGGGCTTCCAGACAGTCTTGTCTTCTCCTTATTCATTAGGCTACAGCTGCCATCCAGGCTGGGTGTTATAGGGATGTAATACATTTGAAGAGTGCTCAATTAGGGAATTCAGTTCCTTCTGAATTTGTGGATGGATCTCAATGGAAACAAGAAACCTCATAGCCTAATATTATGTGCAAACCCTACTTCTGTTTTTAAAATTTGCAACAACTAAAAATCCATCTTATCTAGATTAAAATTGGAAGTATGTTTCATTTTTGCCACTTAAAGGTCCTTCCTCCAAAGACCACCAAGGTTTTATTCAGAGTTCTTCCCATTGCCCCATTTCATCCTCCTAGCAACCCTGCAAGTTAGGGTAAGCTTCAGGGTACATCTCCCCCCAGATGCCACTATCCCCGAAGGCTTCAGGGTACAAGTGGGGATCAGTGGCATCTGGGGGGAGGAGGATGTAAAAAAAAAATATGGCAATTGAAGCAGCATGATTGAAGCCCTGCCCCTTTGTCAGCGTGTCAACTGACATCCCTCCCACTCCAGTGGATGCCACTGGTGAAGTTTTGAAATTGGTCTCTCAAATATCAATTGAGGTGGGGCAAATATATCAGCTTTTGGTTTTTCCCAGTTTTCAGCAGTTGTCCAGTTCAGTATGTCAAACCCAATAATAACAGCTGAACACAACTGATACCTTGGTTTGCACATTGCATTAAGCCATTGTCTTGGGTTTAACAAATTCAGCTTGACAACTAAGTTACAGTTGATTGGATTTAGACAACTTACTAAACCTTGAATTATAAATCACACTATCTGGGCTCATGTTTGGTTTTGGTTTAGCATATTGTATGAACCCAGCCAGCTGTGATTTATTCATCAAAGCATGGTTAAGCACACAGAGGCTTAGAGTGGTATGTGAAGTAAGCCAAAGACTTTGAGCTCATCCATCCCCTGCAGCCGAACTCTTATCGAGCCTCAAGAATAGGTGGATATTTCTTCCATGCCTTTGTACTGTGTGTTTTTATTTTCCTATACCACATTGCTTATAATCTTATTGGGTATCCAAAGCAGAACTGGAGAGTAAAAAATAATCAGTGGAATCAAGTCATTGCCTTCCATAAAGAAATCTTCCTGCTTACCTCACCAGGAGAAGTTGCTCTATACCGTACTTCATATTCCAGTTTTTCTTTTAGATAATGAGAGAGAACACAAAGTGTCCAAGTGAAATTGTAGGAAGGCTTGCTGGCATTTTCCAGTTGAAACTTGCAAGGAGGCTGGAGCTGAACTAAATTTGAAAGCAAGAAAGGAACTGATAACTAACTTTCTTAATAGTATATATGTTAAATGTTGCAGCTATCATAAAATTCAGTAAGAACAAACGGACCACTTCCCCCCTTTCCATGTAGAGCTGGTAACAAAGCAACAGTTCAACAGAGAGGAAATTGTCCTAATTACCTAATAATCCTAATTGTCCTCTGATCTACTACATTTATCCTCATTAGACAAACAGGGAGTAGAACACTTTTACGAGCAAAGGAGTTCTACCCAGCTAAGAAGTAGAACTGAAAGAATGCTGCACAATCAGGAATCAAAGAGGTACTTCCTGGGGTGTGTGGAGCCTCTGTATAGCCACGTGCTGGGGACATATCACAGCAGTTGCAAGGAGATGGGGAGATGGAATAGACTTTGAATGTTCGTCCTACCCCTCTCTGTAACTCGTATCCATTGCTGCTGGAGGTGTCCCAAGAGAAATATTTCTGTGAGCAAAGAAGCCCAGCCCCCAGGACACCAAACTGGTGAAACAATGTGTGTGTGCGCATGTGTGTGACAGGGATTCCCTCTGGGACCATTGCTTCTGTAGACCCAGCCACAACAGCTGCAGTAAGAGAACTAGGGAGAGTGGGTTTTTTTAAATCCACATCCCTCTTTTCTCTAACTTACAGCTGTTGTTGCTGGATACATTTGGAAGCGGATCCTCTTTGAAGAACCCTGCCCATTCAAGATATCAAATAATGTAGTGTTTGCTACTTCCTGAAGATTTACTCATGTATCCCATTTTTATACTATCCAATCTCATGATTCTGGGCAGTGAACAGCAATAAAAACTATAGAAAGACATTAAAAGAAATGGAAGCCTGGATGGGGAAGAACAGGCTCCAGCTCAACCCTATCAAGATCTCAACTTTGACTCTGTGAAGGCTTTCACTATCCTGCTCAAATTTGGTGTACAGTACCATTTTCAGGTCCTTCTGGCCTCACAGTTCTTGTCTGAAGAGTGGGTGGTTGCTGTGACCAAAGGAACCATTGTGCAACTACATCTTGTGTGCCAATTGCACCTGTTCCTGGATCAGGGGCCCTTCCCACAGTCACTCACACCTTAGTCACCTCTTGATTGGATTACTGCAATGTGCTTTACCTGGGGTTGCCCTTGAAGACCAGCTGGAAGCTCCAGTTGCAGTAGTGTGGGTAGTTATGAGCATTTCTCATTATGACTACCTCTACTCCATGAGCTGCACTGGGTCCCTCTAGGTTTCCAGGTGCAATTCAAGGTCCTGGTTATCACTTATGAAGCCCACAGTGGCAGCCCCTGCACTTTGAAATGATTACTATCCCAATATACAGTTGGCCTCAAGCCTGCAATCTATTAGAAAGGCAGTTAAAATCTGATTCTTTCCATAGATGCTTGGGTTCAGATGAGTAGAGTTCCTAACTGGTGAACTATAGTATATATAGTTCTGACTGCCATGTAATTATTTTAGTTGGCTTTAATGGTACATGTTACTTTCCTATGTAACTTTGTTTAACAATGTCTTTTATGCCACCCAGAGTCATATTGTTTCAATTAGGTGACCATATAAATGTTCTAAATAAATAAATAAAACCAGATGTAGGAAGAATACATGATGGCCCACCAATTTAGCTTAGGCAGTAAAAGCCTGTGTAAAGAGAAAAAAAATGCATCTTAAATGCCAGAAGAGAGGGAGCCAAACATACCTCTGGGTTCAGAGTGTTTCCTGAATGTGAGGACTGCTAAAAAGAAGGCTTGCTTTCTGGTCCACGTGTCCCCTGGCCTCAACCTCACACCATGACGGTACGGTGAGTAGGCTGCCTTTGGATGTCCTCACAGGACAGACCGACTCAGTTTGGATTAGGTAGTCTCTTAAGCATCTTGGTTAGTATAGCACATTTTGCTGGAGATATAGCCATATTTGAATAGGGTCAAAGAGTTTCTTTGAGGTGAATAAACTTCTGATTATTTCATTTATGGTCAATGTGATGAGTAGACGTCAGAGATAAGGACAGTGGGATGATACAGCATGAAATTAGAAGTTGGGAGATAAGTTGAACTTTTTCCTGGTCTTAGTACTATCAGAAGCGATATGGATTGTGCAACTCACTCCTTCCCTACACCATTATCTTGATGCCAAGTCAGTTAAAAACAAATTTATCTCACATTAGAGGAAGAAGTACATCTGGCAAGTTTTACTGACATTTGGGTGGACAGTTAGCAAGCTGACTTTGATCTAGCCATGTGTGTATCAAGTGCCCGCCTTTGATAATGTGCAACTTTCTTAGCCTGGCACTGTCTAGTTATGTTGCATCTATAACTCTCACAGTTCCACCCACATGGCTGTTATCCATGTTGGTTGGGAATTTGGGGGTTGTAACTACAACATAGCTGAAGGATCCCAGATTTGGAATGTTAAAATATAATATCTATATAACTGGTGTTCCTACGTGAAAAAAAATAGTGGTGGTCTCAAGTCTTTTTCAGAACATGGGAGACACCAGTAGTTATGCTAAGTCTAATCTGATTCAGCATAAAATTCACAGTCCTCATTATTTCATCTCATCAGCAATCCTGGCAGAACTATTTTCTCTGTATGTACACATGAGGTTAGATGACATGGGAAGGTTCTTGATATGGATCCCACCTCAGAACTTTGAGTTGTGGGTTTGGATGAGTGTCTCAATTGCTTTGAGTAGCACTCCTCTGGATGCTTCACACAGTCATACTTGTTTGGGAACAAGCCAGAGTCAATTTCACATATAAAATAATTGGAAGAATGTGGAATAGAGTGATCCCTGAACTAGAACTGGATCACTTTAAGCTGCAAACATTTGTTATAGGTCCCACCGTAATGAATTATGATCTACCTGTGCTATGGTTGTTACTGTTTTCTTTGTCCTTGACATCAGGTTTGTTATTTTGGTCCAAAGCTATCACGATCCTTGAGTTCCCACTACTGGTTTAGCAAGGACTGCATTTAATTTGTTGAACGTCTCTCATTGATAGCTAAAAGATAACAGCATATGCCCACACATGACAATGACTGTTACCCTTTTTCTCTGGGGATGAACCTATTTTCCACTGCATAATGCTAATTTGGCTATATGAAAGATAGCACATGGAATCATAGGAATCATAGGGGAAAAGAACAGGAAAATACTCATACAATCTGGTGAATTGGCACACGGCACAGTATCAAATATTTCAATCCAGACGCTTTCAACTCACTGTTCTGAAATGGTTCTATTGTCTGATTATGAACCTCTGTCCATTTCTCCCCAGTATGGCAAGACACAACCAAGAGAACAGTGTCTACCATAGTCAAGCTGTAATCCTAAAAACAAATAAGGTGCTGTTAATTAAGAACAGAACCAGTTATACTATCACTGGCATTGTTACAAAGAGCAGTACATATAATGAGAATATGTCAGATGATGTTCCATAAACTCATGATAGGTATGGCTATTAAATGTTCTTAATTAAAATTGGAGGTTTACTGTTCAATTACATAATTTGGAAGGAAACTTTCACACAGATATATATATTGTAATACTACAGCAGGTCACCTCCACAGTAGACAAATAATTCTGGGATGCACTTCTGAGTTGTATCATATGTGTGAATGTGTGTGTGTTGTTTGTGTATCTTGATGCATTCTTCACAATCTGAAAAAAATGTCTTTAAATAATTTTCACTAATGTGCCTAGTGCTGCTTTCTTTGGAAAACAGTGATTTTGACACTTATTACAAGCGTTGGTTTCATCTAGGCTGTCTTATAGTAATACATTCTACATGGGCTTTTTGAAGAAGGTTTGAAAGCTGTAGTTGGTTCAGAATACCAATCCGGACTTCTGTTGAAAATCAGGTGGGTTACCCCTATTGTTTTAGCATATTAATTTAATGAGGCTTAGTTTTTACTAGCTTCTGGTTTATTTGGGATCCCAATTTAAAATGTTGGTTATTTCTTTTAAAGCCCTAAATATTGTATTACGGAGACCTGGCTGGGAGAGGAAGGGGGAGTCCCCCTTTCTGAAATGTGCCCAGCTGGTTACCAGGTGTGGCACCAGCTGAGACTCCAGGGTAGGGGCGGTGGGGTGGCTGTGGTCATCTGAGACACTTGGGAGTTATCCAGGGGCACTGCTCCTCAGATTGCCAGGTGCAAGGCCCTGTTTGTTAAGTTGGGCTCTAGGGATCAGCTGGGACTGTTGCTATTGTACCAGCCTCCCTGCTGCGTAGCAACCTCCCTGCCTGAGCTCCTTGACTCCGTAGCCGGGTTGGTGGTGGAGTTCCCCAGGCTTATGGACTTGGGGGATTTCAACCTGCCTTCCTTGGGGACGGGGTCAGAGGTAGCTCGGGAGTTCATAGTTACCATGACAGCCATGGGCCTGTCCCAAGTAATCCAGGGCCCAATGCATAACGGTGGTCATTCGCCTGACCTAGTTTTTCTGTCGGAGCAGTGTCAGAGTGCTCTGAAATTGGGGGAGATCTTGGTTTCTCCCCTGTCATGGTCAGATCACTGCTGGTGAGCCTCCAGTTCTCTGGCGCCACCCCCCTCCGCAGGGAGGCTGGGCCTGTTAGATCGGCCCGCCCCAGGCGACTGATGGACCCAATTGGGTTTCAGAGGGAACTCAGGGTTGTTCCAGGAAGTCTGCTACATGGTCCGACTGAGGCCTTGGTGGCCGCGTGGAATGAGGGAGTGGCCAGGGCCTTGGATTGGATCACGCCTGAGCGGCCTCTCCGTGCCCATGGCTCCCGCGGCTCCCTGTGGTTTACGGAGGAGCTGAGGAGTCTTAAGAGGGCTAAGAGACGCCTGGAGCACCACTGGTGGAAGACAGGGAGCAAAGACAACCGAGCATGAGCTAGAGCCGCTATTAGAGCCTACCTTGTGGCAGTAAGGGCGGCGAAAAGTGGTTATTTCTCCACGCTTATTGCATCTGTGGATAGCCGTCTGGCGGCCCTATTTCGGGTGACTCGGTCCCTCCTTGGAGGGAGTAATACCGAGCCTCTCCTGCAGGGTCACTGTGAGGAATATGCTGCACATCTAGCGGATAAAGTCGCTTGCATTCGCTCTACGTTGCATTCCAGCTTTAAGGCAGGGCCAGTGGAGGATACAGGGGCAAAGTCTGGCATGGTTATCTGGGGGGAGTTTGATCTGGTTGCACCTGAGAAAGTGGACAGGGGCCTCTCAGCTACTAGTTCGGCCACTTCTGTATTAGATCCATGCCCTTCCTGGTTGGTCAAGGCTGCCTGGGAGGAGGTACGTGATTGGGTCTGGGCGGTGGTTAATTCCTCTTTGAAAGAGGGGGTGCTCCCACCGGCTCTTAAGGAGGCGGTGGTGCGTCCTCTCCTCAAGGCGCCATCGCTCAACCCAACCAGCCTGGACAGTTTTCATCCAGTCTCCAACCTCCCCTTTTTGGGGAAGGTTGTGGAGAGAGTGGTCATGTGGCAGCTGCAGAGGACCCTGGATGAAGCGGATTATCTGGACACTTTTCAGTCAGGGTTCAGGCTGGGTTATGGGACTGAGATGGCATTGATCGCACTCTTAGATGACCTCTGGCGGGAGCGGAATGGGGACAGTGTGACCATCCTTGCTCTTCTTGACCTCTCAGTGGCCTTCGATACCATCGATCATGGTATCCTTCTGGACTGGCTTTGGGAGTAGGGGGTGGGTGGCACAGTGTTGCGCTGATTCTCCTCCTTCCTCTGGGGTCTGTTCCAGTCGGTGTTGATAGGGGGGGAAGGTCCAGCCCATGTCCCCTACTCTGTGGGGTGCCTCAGGGCTTGGTTCTCTCCCCTCTCCTATTTAACATCTACATGAGACTGTTGGGGGAGGTGATCCGACAGTTTGGGGTAAGATACCATCAATATGCTGATGATACTCAGTTTTATATCTCTACCCCAGACCACCTGAGTGATGCCGTGGATGTCCTGACCCAGTGCCTGGAGTCTGTAAGGGCCTGGATGGGGTGCAATGGGCTTCGGCTCAACCCAAGCAAGACTGAGTGGCTTTGGGTTTGTGGGCCTCCCGGTGCTAAGGTTTTTCCACCTTTGGTCTTGGATGGGGTTGCACTGCCCCAGACAGACCTGGTGTACAATCTGGGGGTCCTTGTAGACTCATGGCTCCTGCTCAAAGAGCAGGTGGCAGCTGTGGCTAGGAGGGCCTTTGCACACCTTCGGGTTGTGCGCCAGCTGCGCCCATTCCTAGAACGAGAGGCTTTGCTCACAGACACTCATGCCCTTGTGACCTCCCGTCTGGACTACTGTAATGTGCTCTACATGGGGCTGCCCTTGAAGAGCATTTGGAAGCTTCAACTGGTGCAGAATGCAGCTGCACGGATAGTAAATGGTGTTGGGTACTCGACACATGTAACACCACTGCTACGGGAGCTGCATTGGTTGCCAGTGTGCTTCCAGGTGCAATTCAAGGTGCTGGTTGTCACCTTTAAAGCCCTTCATGGCTTGGGGCTGGGTTACCTAAGGGACCGCCTTCTCCCAGTTGTTTCTGCCCGTCCAATTCGATCTAGTAGGTTGGGTATGCTGCAGGTCCCGTCAGCCAGGGAGTGTCAGTTGGCAGGAACTAGAAGGCTTGCCTTCTCTTCCGTAGCGCCTACCCTCTGGAACATCCTACCTCCAGAAATTAGGATGTCCCTGACCCTGCTGGCCTTTCATAAGGCCATAAAGACCTGGCTTTGTGCCCAGGCCTGGGGCCTCGAATGTGTGGATGGTCCCGTCTCTTGGCTGTATTAACATTCATGCATTGCTCGCTTGGCAGCCATGTATATTTATTCTGTATTTATTTTATATTTTAACTGTTTTAATTGTAATTGTTCTATAGTTTTATTGTTGTAAGCCGCCCAGAGTCACTCGCTGAGATGGGCGGCTATAGAAATCAAATAATAAATAAATAAATAAATAAGTTTAACACAGGAACCTTAAACACTGCATCTATCTGTTAAAGTATTTCAGAGAATTAGGGCCAATATAGGTATCTAAGCTGAGGGTCTCAACAGAAGAGTTTGGGGATTCAGAGATGAGGCTTTGCCAAGATCCTCTCATATGCCAACCTGAATCTCTGTCACATCTCTCACTTCTATCTGAAGTTAGGCTGGTATTCATATGAGATACAGGGCCTTCTCTGTGATGGCACCTTGGCTCTGAATGAATTTAATTTTCCTGGGACTCTATTTTAGCTCCTTTTTCTCTCAATTCTCCAAAGGATTATTAAGACAAATTTGATATTTTATGGTGATATTTTATGTCATATTTTTATTATGACTCTCCATTCAATTTTTTTTTCTCTAATTGATGTTTTGTGGAAATTTGATAATATTTGTTTTTTATTGATGGAGGGCTGGTTTGTACAACAAAATATGCAAAAAATTGCATATTTTATTGTACATTTAAACATTATTGTTAATTAATTGATTAACTGTGATATTAAGTTTGAATTCAATTTCTGTTGAAATAAGTAAATAAAATCACTCCACAACTGTTAAATTAGTTTTAACTGTTTGATATATATAGGTCCTTAGAAGTTTGATGGCTTTGGTGAGAGATGACATATTCTCTTTTTCCCTCTGCCAAAGGAAAGGGAATAGATCAAAGTAATATGGAGAAGAATAAGAGTGGTATAGAATATCTGAGTCTTTGCATACCAACATCGGTAAACAAATCAAATTATTACTGAAGCAGAGATTTCAGCCCTATGTCAGAGAGGCTTGAAATGAGACAATTTTCTTATGCTGCAGCAGAAAGACAAAGAACTTGTGGGTGTCGAAGGATTAATCAATTTGTGGCAGCAAGTGTGCTTCATCAAATAATGTTTTTTCAACCTCATATATCGAGAACAGCTTTTGTAAACAGGCTGTTCACATTGGCCAGTATTTGTCAATGGATCACTCACCTCAAGAATCAGCTTACAACTCCTTATGCTTGTGCCATTCATTTGACATGTCTTGGGTGGCTTCCTGTAAGGAAGAGTTCCCATAAGGCACACAACGTTCTTAATTTTGCACATAAACAATTTGTTCACCCAATGCAAGACAGCAGTTGTAGGATCAGATAACTCACATGCAGGAATGGGTTGTTAGTTTAACACCACTGATAGTCTTATGCACCGGCCAGGCCCAATTCAGAATATTGATGCTTATGAGTATAAAACCCCAACATACTTTAGGAATGAAATAGATAAAAGAGAATGTTCCCCAATATCTCTTAATCCAGATTTTAAGATCATCTGGGGAGATCTTACAATTTGGAGTGGCCTATGGTGTGATAGCTTGAGACTGAACTTTCTTAGAGGCAGCACTCCAAGCATGGGTTTTGGGCAAAGCCGGGAGCCTTGGACAGGGAAAAACATACAGTACTTGTTCACAAACTTTGGAGATGTAATATGGCCACAGGACTCCTATTTTTGAAATGGTATTTGTTGTGTTTCGCTTGGTTGCTGGATGTTTTTAATTCTGGTATGGTGGTGCTTTGTTTGTATTGTAGAGTGCACCATCCTGGCTCCTTTGAGAGGAAAGGCAGTGCCTGAGCAAAGTGCATAATAAAGCATTTTCAGCTGAATCCCATTCAGATGCCAGTATGCCATTCCCATTTCAGATGCTTTGCATGGAATCAAAGCAAACTACAGAACTATATCAACATTTTTGACATGACAAATTTTAATGCATTAATTTAAATATTTTATAAAATTAATAGGCTGGAATAATAAAGGTAGAGCCAGTTTGGTGTAGTGGTGAAAGCACCAGGCTAGAAACCAGGAGACCCTGAGTTCTAGTCCCACTCAAAGCCGGCTGGGTGACCTTGAGCCAGTCACTCTCTCTCAGCCTTAGGAAGGAGGCAACGGCCAACCACTTCTGAAATCTTGCCAGCAAAACTGCAGGGACTCATCCAGGCAGTCGCCAAGAGTCAGCACTGACTCAAAGGCACCACTCCCTGAAATAATAATAATAATAATAATAATAATAATAATAATAATAATAATAATAATGGTAATTTTAAAATAATATCCATAATCTAAATCAGTATGTCTCAACCTCAGCAACTTTAAGATGTGCGTACTTCAACTCCAGTGCTTTACTTTCTTCCTCAGTGGTCAGTTCCAGTTGGCATTGATTGGGGGGGGGGGAGATCACATTCATGGCCCCTCACATGTGGGGTGCCTCAGGGCTCAATGCTCTCACCTTTCCTGTTCAACATCTACACAAAACCACTGGCTGAGGTCCTCTGCCAGTTTGTGGTGCAGTATCATCAGTATGCTGATGATACCCAGCTCTGCATCTCAGCCTTGAGTAGCACAGGTGAAGCTGTCATTGTACTGACCCAGTGTCTGGGGGCTGTTCCAGGTCTGGTTGTGGCTGGTTGGACTCCCAGGGTCAGGGATGTTAGCATCCTTGGTCTTGGATGGGGCTAGACTTCCCCATTCAAGACTGATGCACACCTTGGGGGTCCTTCTGGACTTGCAGCTACTGCTCAAAGAGCAGATGGCAGCTGTGGCCAGGAGGGCCTTTGCACAGGTTCATCTTGTGCGCCAGTTGCGCCCTTTCCTTGAGGTCCTTCAGACAGTTACTCATGACCCAGTCACCTTATGTTTAGATTATTGCAATGTACTCTTCACTGGGCTGCCTTTGAAGACCACTCAGAATTATTTGTTTAAGACCCTGTTTTGTTTTGTTGATTTTGTTGTTTATTAGATAATTTTAGCCTGGGCCGTCTGTCTGATTTTATATTTTTAGCTGTTTTTATGTTTCTTCTGCTTTTATGTTTGGTAAAGTTGAGGGCCAGAGGAAAAGAGGAAGACCTTTAATGTGATGGATTGATACAATTACCGCAACAATGGATTAAAACATTGGAAAGTCAGGCATATGACACAAGACCGAACAGCATTTCATTCTGTTATACATAGGGTTGCCATGAATCGTAAACGACTCGATGGCAACTAACAACAACAACAACAACAACATGTTTCTTCTAGTTTGAACATCACCCAGAGTCCACTGGTTGGGCAGCCAATACATATCAATCAATCAATCATCAATCAATCAATTCATTCCCAGAATTCCCCAGCCAGCATAGGGAAGTCCACCCATCTTAAAGTTGCCAAGGTTGAGAAACACTGATCTAAATAATAGTTTAAAGATTACAGTATTATTAGTTGGTGTTACAAGTTAACCCTTTTAACTCTGCAACAAAAAGGAAGCAGGAGGAAAATTGTTCCATCAGCTTAGGAATACTGAAAACTCTAACTTGACTTTTATGATGGAGACTAAATTTGAAAAAAAAAAAATCTATTCTCCCCAAAGTTGGTCCTGACCCCTTGGAGGGGTCACTACCCCAGTTTGACAATCCCAGATATCAATGAAATTCTTACAAGACAGAAACTGCAACATACTAAGGTGCAGGAGTGTAGGTATTCAAATTCAAGGTTGTCCTAAGAGTGTTGAAAGGCAAACTGGCCAAGCAAGGGGATGCTTGCTGGCTCTGTGAGAGCCACTGGAAGCCAATTTTCTATGTATTTCCTTGACAAGAGATGGGATGATATTTTCTCTTGATGAATGACTTATATAGACCTAGGACAAGGAAAACTGGTTGTTACCCGCTAAATACATTTTCCTGATTACTCACCCGTAGTCGACAGAAGCAGTGAGTTGGCATTGCCCTTTCATAGCATTTTTCACAGGGGTCCATGTGCAAATGACGGTCTCAAATGAGTCATAGAAACAATCCAGATTTGAGGATTCTGTTAGTGGAGAAGTGAAAATCTATTGTGGCATTTTATTCTGTGCTGTGTGAAACATGCTGCGCCAGGCAGTTCTGCTGAGCAGGCAAAAGAAGACTTATTCCCTAACTTTTTTTTTTCTTTTTAGTAGGTGAGCAGATTTGGATATCAGAAAACATACTATGGATGTGGCCAGTCATAGGGCAAAACTTTGGTTATGAGAGAAATCTTCATGATAGCATGGAGTACTTTTCTACCACGGATGGGTGAGCGACCATGTCACCCTTTACTGTTTTTCTTATAAACTGGTCTGAGATGTTGACTTCAATAATAAATTACACAAACTGTTTCTGGCACTTTGTCTGCATTTTCTCATGGAAACCTCATACCTATGCTAACTCCGGCTTCTATTCCCTCTGGACCTTCCACGTCATATATAAATTATTAGCTTCTCCTTCTCCTATTCACTTTTTTGAATCATATTTCACCCAATCAGTATGGGTCACAAAGCAGTGGAAGAGTTTCCACTGAATTGGGATACTTGGAAATAGCTCTGCTTATTTATAAAGACAAATGTGGGACAAATCTTTCCCAGCCAACCGATCCATTCAGCTCAACCATTTCCCCACTATCCCAGGAACCTTTTTCTCCTCTTCCTTTTATATTACACTGAACAAGAAAAAAGAGTTGTGGCTCAATATCTTGGCACCTTCCAAAGCAAGGGCCCCGCTATCTGTCATGAGAATTAATTAGCCCTGTTATATCACAACCTTGTTGCTTTGCCTGTGCCCTGTAAGTGAACAAACAGTTGGTGAAGGCAGCATCAGCTTCTGCTCATTTTGCTGCCTTCTAAGTCTGAATCATAAGGAGAAGGCAGACAAATGGGTAAAAATACTACTATCAAGGAAGAAGTTATGTCTACAAAGGGAACAGGCTCACTGACTGCATATTTACTCAGGGATCCCTTTACAAAACTTGCAGACGGCTGAGCGTGGTGTGCTGGAGACCTTTTAGGTGAGCCATTGTACCTGCAGAATACAGAATATCCAATACTTTTTCTGGTTGTATTCTGCACTGGAAAATTGGGACTCACAGATACAACTTGAAAACCACAAAATTAGCATTTGCCCTGACATAGCTCTAGTGTTCATTCTGTAATATACCGGTAAATCAAACTTACCACGCCTGGCTCCTGATGCCTGGAAGAATGAAATAATGTAGAGCAGTATGAGCAGGCTGGTTTCCATAACCACAGATCTGGAAGACTAAGGGAAAAAAAAAAAAAGAAGCAATCTCAGTGGAATCCCAACTGCAATTGTGTGCATGTATCAATTCACTCACTCACTCACTCACTCACTCACTCATCCATTCACTCATTCATTCATTCATTCATTCACTCATTCTGTGCAAAAGGCATCTCTCTTTGCAATTTGATTTTCATTAGTGAGGCCATTCTGTTGATCCTGTTTGATATCTCCATAGATTTTGATAACCTCAACATGGCATCTTCCTGGACTGTCTTCATGAGTTGGGAGGTAGGGCTATTGTGGTACAATAGTTCTGCTCCTACCTGCAGGAATGGTATGAGAAAGTAATAATGAGTATTTATGCCTTTGGATTCTTGCAACTATACTGTGGTGTACCACAAAGCTATTTTGTCCTCAGTGCTATGAAGCTGCTGAGTGGTTATCAAGAATTTTTGGGCTGGGTGTGGCTTGCTGTACTCATCTCTATTTCTTCACAACATCTGAATCAATGTCTGTATGAATTTATTGAGAAAATGTACGTCAATAAATTGAAACTTAATGTTGACAAGATGAAGAATTTGTGGATAGGAAATGAAAAGCTTGCTTATTCTCAGTGGGGTCACTCTGTCTTGGAAACGTTAGATAGAAGATATTTGAATGTGAATGCATCTAGTGTAATCAATGTAATTGGATGTCTAAGTGACCTTTGAGGTGAGAAGCACCTATGAGAAGCTCAGCTAAGCTGTTTCCCAGTCTAGTAACACTAGTAACCACATGCTTAGATTATTGTGACATGCTTTATATGGGGCTATTTTTGTGCTTGGTTTGAAAACTGAACTGGTGCAGAATGGGATGTATGTACATACATGGAAGGCATTCACCATTAAAAACCTCAATCACTGAGACCTGCAGGAGACATCCAACTGCATTTGCCTGGAACCACAAAATGCTATATTGCAGTCCTTGCACAGAGGCTTTCTCTGTAATGATGGCTGT
Source organism: Candoia aspera (assembly GCF_035149785.1). Classification (NCBI taxonomy): domain Eukaryota; kingdom Metazoa; phylum Chordata; class Lepidosauria; order Squamata; family Candoiidae; genus Candoia; species Candoia aspera. The sequence goes on from NC_086159.1 coordinate 27,369,817, forward strand.
ATTCTGGAATGCTGTCTCCCAGGAACATCATAGGTACCTCCTGTTATATCCTTCTGAAGATTTATCACTTCACCCAGCCTTCCTACATGAACATGGGATGAATGGTATTTGTTTTGTTTGCCTTTTTTTTCCTTTCCCACACCTCTTTTTCCCTTTCTTTTGTCTTTCTTTAAAAAAAGTTAACATTTTTGTCATGCATTTTATATTTTATTATATCTGAGATTTGTTTGTATAGGAAGTGGCATAAAATACAATAACAATATCAATAACATGGTTCCTAAAAATCATAGGTGAGACTGTGTAACTGGAGACCTTAACAGAATACCTCTAGGCATCAAAATCATACACTTGTGTCTGCCAGGATACAGGCACTCTGTTCTGTCTGATTCTTAATTTGATTTACATTATTTTAATGTAAGCACTAATTGGGAAGCTGACATGCTGCCACAAAGAGCACCAGTCTTTAAATTTAACTTTATTTTCAAGGATGCTTCTGGACATTATATGGACTTTCACATGGGCCCATTGGCATTGTTGGAAAATAAAACTGTTGATTAACTGCAGCCTAATTCTTTTGCCTACTTGTTCAAGAACGGGTGGGAGAACAGTTAGCCAAGTTGGGAGATTGTTGTAGGAAGCAGTTTTGGAAGGCTAGAGGGGTGATGGAAAGTGTGCTCCTCAGTTTATTTACTGGTGAGTTGTTTTGTGAATGGCCATGCCCAACATGACAGCCATTTTGTAAATGGACAAACTCCTCAATGGCAGTCATTTTATAAGTTCATCCAAGTAGTGCTCCAAGTTCCAAATGTTTCAGATGTTTTTGAGATGTTTTCTCCTGATCAGTAATATTTTAAAAAAATGCTACACCATTAATTATGCAAATTTTCATTGTCTTTCATTCATCTCACAGTATGTACAAACCTGCTCAGTCCCCAAGGACTCTGGGCAGCATGCAAGTGTACTCACAGCAAAAAAAAAAATGTCAGGGGACTTGACCATAAAGTATCATGAAGTGTCCTTTTCAGAAGTTTTCTCCTGATCAGTAATATTTAAAAAAAAATGCTACTCCATTGACTATGCAAATTTTCATTGTATTTCATTTCCTGGGTACATTTTCAGTCATTATTCTAATCACCCTGACATTTACACTTTAAGTGGAAATTTTCTCAAAATGAATGATTCTTCTTTAAGTAGAAGCTGTCTCAAAATGAATGGATTCTACACACAACTCAGAGTTCTTTGGGCAACCGAGTATCATTTTGACACCCAAGACTTCTTCAGAGCAGTTTCTCTGTCTTCATCAACAACATGTACATAGAGAAACAAAATGTCTTTTCATGATAGAGTCGCAGGATTCTGGAATTAGGAAGAAGGAGAAGCTGATTCTTTTTTATGGATTTTGGGATTAGTCTAGCTACTAATTTCAGAATATCAAAACTATATGCTAGATCTGACAAAAAGATAATCTACAGTACTGACCCTAGAAGTGACCAGTCAGATAACTTTTTTTTTGCCCCCCAAAATGCTGTTTGTTATAAAGAGCACATATAGAGGCAAAAAACAGCCAGGAGAGAGCAATTTTCAACAGAAAACCAGGGAAGGACCCTAAAATAAAATGGGGAACATCAAGAACATTAAAACATAAAAATATCCCTTCTAGATCAACTCACCTCATTTTGTTTCTCACAATGACCAACTCAGTGTCTCTGGATTGCTCACAAACAGGAGGTAGAGATATATGCCTCTCTTGCTGTTTTTCCCCTGCAAGTGGCATTTGGGGATATGCTGCCACCAGCCCATATTGAGTCTCAAGACTAACATCCCTTGATAACATCTCTTTACTTCATGAATTTATCCAATCCCCTTTAAAAGCCACTCAGGTTAGTGACGTGCTATTAAGGAGACCCAAATTCAAGATCACCCTCAGCCATGTAAGTTCACTGGGTGGCTTTCGTTCAATTGGTCTCTCTCAACCCAACCTTTCTCACAGGAATTTGATGAGAGGGGGAGGAATGGGGGGGGGGGGTTAAAAATCAATCAGATGTATAAACAGATAAAGCATGTTCACAGTGTTCACTCATTTGGGATTGCATAGCATGTGCGGACTCTCTAGTTAACAAATTCCAATTCTTAATCCTGTTTCTTTGAGAACTTTGAGGGAAGAAAGAAGCTGCAAGATGTGATGCCCGAAATCTGCCAGATTAAAAGTTTGCTTTAAGACATCCTCTCTTAAGCTACCCCATTCATCACACGTATCCGTTACCTGGTTTTATGATAGTCCTCTTTCTCTTCTAGTCTCATGAGTCAGGTTAGAAGTGCAGTGCTGTTGATCCTGGTCTTTGGTATGATGTCCCTATGAGAATCACAGCTGCTGGATTACTATCTTAAATACATGATAACATCAGAAAGGAGAATGTTCTGATGCTCACACCTACTCTTAGCCCTTACCTTCACACAGGAAGCATCAGCTCCTTTGCTGTGTCAGAATGAGATGAGGCCCCAAAATATAAATAGGACTTAAAAGGATGACAGTCAGAAAGCCCCAGACCACATCACAGCACACTTCCTGATTTGTAAAGTGAGAGAATAGAGGTCTGATATCAAAGCTACTATTCAAGATGAACTGACCGCAGTAACAAAGATACCCTCAGCATAATAATTGACCAGAAGTCAACAGATAGTGGATTTAAAAATAGGACTCTGGACCACAAAATAAAACAAAAAACAAAAAAACAAGTCAATTTTATTCATCTCCTGAATAATGCATTGATGCACAGGAATGCATATGAGTGTTCCTTATTTCTAACACTACCATATTATGTAATTTTAATTTATCCTGCCCACATGAGTGTGACCACAAGAGGTGGTGAGTTTCCCAAAGGACAATGGCTCATGATTAAACCTGTATAGCAGTAGGACATGGCCAAGGTTCCAGTTTTCAGTTCAATTCAAGATTTCAGTGTTGGAGCAGAGAGACATTGATCAATCACCTGAGCTGTCTTCATATAGATCATAGATGCAGTCTGACAGGGCATCAAGTATAACCTCTTCCCCTCCCCAATCTCTAGATTATGTTGCCATTAACAACTCCATGCTACATGCCACCTCTCTCTGCCTTGTTTTGCCACCATCTCTGTATATGTAAAAGCATGTGGGAATGACCTTGGGAGACAGGAGGAAGACCTTAGCCTAGACAACCACCATGCAAGGGATCCTCCTAATTTTCTGGAAAGTAAAAATAAAGGAAGGGAGAAGTGCTTTCAGACTTGCAAGATTCTGTTGCTGTAACCTTACAATAAAGGTAATGTTAGTACTCATAGTTTGCACTTCTTGTATAGATTACCTTGAAAGGCTGACAGTATATGAGATCTGTGTGTATGTCAGAGAAAGAAAGGGTATGAGAGTATGACTTTGAAAGGAGGGGCAGGGGTAACCATATTTCTTTATTTTAAATATGGGAGGAGATTACTCTAAGTGAGTATGTTAAAAATTAGGTAGTTATCTAGTGCAATTCATTAAAAAGTAATAATATTAATTTAATGTTGATTCCTTCCACCCAAATATGGCCCCATCTCTTTTGCAGTGCAGCCATTGATATGCCATTCAAATGTTGGTGCACCTCTTGATCCAATGAAAGTGGCATGCCCCTGTTCTAGACCAACATAAATTGTACTGATTGTGTTGATGGATTCATCATCACTTGAACTTTTTTTTCATTGTTGCTCGCTTAAATCTGCCTTGGTTGTTCCCATAAATTGTTCCCATAAATAAATAAGATAGGGGGCAATAGGGGGAAAGGAAACAAAATTACAATAAGATAAATGATTAAATTGGGAAGTGCACTTTTTGTGAGAAAGAACCTGAAACAATATCCTACCAGCTATGTAATGATTTATGTTTTGTTACTGGTGCTTACTAATATTATGCAATTCAGGGGAGATCCTTTCTCTCATTATGTTTAATATAATCAATTCTGATTTCTACCCCCTTCAAATGTTCAGTTCCCAGAATTCAAAAGCAAGCAAAACAAATAGCTGAAGAACTAAGGCACAAAATAATTTTCAGTCTGATACGATGAGAGGAAACTTAAAACATTTATACATACCCGAGTGAGCCTAAAAATCTCATTCCAGAGCAAGGGTGCCATAGATTGTATGTAGGCCAAATCAGGCATAGCTTCTGGATGCAGACTGAGGTTTCCTTCTACAGTTATTGCTAGTGGTTTGTATACCTACCTACTAAGAGGAAGAATACATCATTTTTTTCTAACTCCATCAGGCATTGTTTTTTTTCAATTCTTTTGGGATGGACAGTAATTCCATTCATTAATTATAGTATGGACCAAAGGTGCCATACTATAATTAGCATGAGTATTCAGGGTAATCAAAAGCTTTCCATTGGTTAATTCCTTTCAATATTTCCCAGAATTTATATATTAAAATATAAAACAGCATTACAGAATTCTACTCTTCCAGCAAGGAAAGCTCTCTAGTAGCAATTTCTGGACAGATTCCCTACATGACAATTCTCAAGAACCAAATCATGCTCTTATTTCCATACTGGCTTTGGAGCAGATTTCTTTACCCACTAAATTTCAGCAGAGATAATTTAAGCAAAAATATCTCCATCACATCAAACAACTGTTTTGTGAATGTCCACTCTCTATAAATAATTATTTCTGTCTGTGCTTTTTACATGTAATTTCCTGTGGCTTTTCTTTCTACTCTCTTTCCCCCAAGTCACCTATGGAAATATGTTTGGATGAATGGATAGATTGACAGAATAGTGTGTATGTATGGGTACACATACTTGAGTGTCTGCATATCCTGGGACAGGAGTACACATATTTCTCTCCCAGGAACTATACTATACTCAGTATAGTTAGACTAGATTCATAGAATCACAGAGTTCGAAGGTACCACAGAGGTCATCTAGTCCAACACCTTGCTTAGTCCAGGATCCATTAGAACATCTCTAATAGATGACCATCCAGCCTCTGTTTGAAGCCCTCTAGCAAAGCAATCTTGTCATTTCACATGGTAGCCTTTTCTACTGGATGAAGTTCGTACATTCAGCAAACTCCTCCTCTTGTCTAGGCTGAACCTCCTTCTTTGTAGTTTTAATCCATTGCTTTAGTCCTGCCCTGTGGGGCAATAGAGAATGATTCTACTCCCTTCTCTGTGAGACAGCCCTTCAGATATTTGAAGACTGCTATCATAATTCCGCTTAGTCGTCTTTTCTATAGCCTAATGTACTCAGATCTTTATGTTACTCATCTTTACCATATTATGATGGAGAATATCATGAAGTACTCTGTGGATGGTTTTGCTGAGGTCCAGAAAAACTATGTCTAAAGCATTCCCTCAGTCCAATAAGGCAGTAACTCTACCCAGGCAGAGGTAGAGATGCCAAATTTTAGCAGATGCCAGAATTAAAAAGACTTCCAAAATACATAATATGAGAATAAAATCTGATAAACTTTCCTTGTTGCTTTAGAATTATTTCTATGATTTTTGAAAACACCCACAAAGTTGGTCAAATGGTAGTGAACAGCACACTCACCAGATGTTGCAAGTCACAAAAAATAAGTTATTATTTCAGCTATAGACCTCAGAAAGCTGATAATATTACTGAATCAAGACAAAGGTCTGATAGGAAGGTACTGAACGAGTGAGTCAGATGACTACCAGCTTATCAAAACTATACTTGGAAAAGTAGTAACAGCACACTTTGTGCGCCAGCGTGCCAGCTCGATAATTAAATATAACTTCACAGAATTGTTGCCATATGACAACAATGGGTGCTGATGTAATTAAAAGTGTTTACTATGAATAGGTAGAATACAGTAAATGGGATGAAAATGTCCAAGAAAAGAAAAAAAAATGTCTGGGGCTGAAAATCATAAGCATATAGTTCAAAAATTCAGAGAAAAAAAAGAAACAAGAGGGTGTCTTTTTAAAATTCCTAATGAAATTGGAAGATGAGCCAAACCAGAGGGGACACCAGAATGTGACTTTGCCTAGGGCGCCAAAATGTCTACAGCCAGCCCTGCTCTACCAAAGAAGAACATAAAGTTAATCCTTGAAATCACCTGGTCACAGCCCAGATCTGTTTTCACTGGAACTCATGAACATTAGGATTATTGTCTTAGTCCTGATCCCATTCTGTTAAAAGTTTTGGATTTGGGGGTGGGTTAAGGTTAAGAGTTTTGTGGATGAAATGAAGCTGTGAAGTAAAGCCTTCCACAAGTAAACAAGTCATTCCAACCACACCAGTTTCTCAGACTTAAAACTTATTTTTTTAAAAATCCCCCGTATATGGAGTATCATATAATATATGTCTGCTATATGTAATTGCATGTTGATACTGATAGTCTTCACCCAAGGGAATCCTTGGGTGATGCTACTGGAGTGACCTCGCTATAAGAATGGCTGATGCTGGACTGCTAGCCTTTATGCAATAGGCAACTTAGAGCATCTGAAAGGAGTAACATAGCACAGAACCTCAAATACGCACTTACTTTCAGCACTTGTCTTCAGTCAAGAAATAGCAGCTTATTCACCATATCACAGGAGATGATGGCCTGAATTGTAAGTAGGGTTCCAGGGCACGTCAGGAAAAAAAGGAATGTATGGGAGAACCAATGATAAAGCTGACCACTAATATGAGCAGCTGGGGCCTAGTTAGTGTTAACACTGCCATGAAGGTAAAGTGACTTTGTATGTTAGGGTACAACTAATTGTGACCCTTGAAAATGTTGGGTGTAGCTTTTTGAGACCATAAAAGGCTGTTGTGGGGAAAATGCCCCCTTAAATAAGGAACCAAAGTATTTGGAGATAGATGCAATGAAGTATCTGCAATTGGCATGAACAGTAACAGTGATCACTGGGCTCCTGGCCAAAGAATGCAAAAGAGACCCTCAAAACTAAGCAAGGTTATGGGTTATATATCCCCAGAAATGTTACATAGGAATGATAAAGTAGCAACATAAATCATACTGTGACCTTTACAGCTGGAATGTGCCATCTGATAATGCTATGGGTTGACCTTATGATGGCTATCCCAGTACCTCTACATTCTTCTCTATGGTACCCTAGCCCACCCTAATTACAGATTCTAACACATGTATCATAAACAATGGCATTTATTGTGCCCATACATTGTCTCCCTTCCACCAAGGGAAAGACCACAGCCTGGTTTCTGTTATCTGTCTCCTCTCCCTCCAGGGTCATCAGGTGGCTTTGGCTGGCCTGCTCCTTTGCATTTCTGGGCCTTTCCTCATACTTATGCCATGCACAAGCCATCATACATGACAACCCTTCACATTACATTACATAATTGTTATTTGTCAGTGGTAGAAAGGGGAAATGTTTGAATACGTAACAGTATATTGAATGTTAATTAAATGGAAATGAAATGAAATCTAATGTAAGTCTTTGTCCTGGGTGACCTCGGCTTAGAAAACACAGTGGAACCCAGTGAAAGCACTGCTCTCACCAGTGCAAGAATTGACTGGGATTGAATTGGTGGTTTATTTAAGGAGCTGAGATCCAAACCACATGAATACAGCATTGCCCCTGATGTTGATGCCAAGTAATTGACTTTGCCCTCAAGGCTGTCACTGTAGCCATATTTGTGTTCTGTAAAAAGTGTACATTGGGGTATATGTTAAGCATACACTGGGAATATTTTTTTCAAAATGGCATACATTATGAAAAATTGTACATAAAGAAATATTTGGGAAAGTTGTGTAGCAAACTGTATTTTAGGGGTGGTGCACAAAAGTCATTTCTTAGAGACAGTTGCTACAACTATGAATGTGGCATTCTAGTAGTTTAGCTAAGAAAAAATATACAAAAAACCCCTTGGTGGAACAAAATAAAGTTGTGACATTGCTACAGTCTACAGTTAAAATGGCCCTCGCATCCTTTCCTTTCTGCATTTAACAACAACTTCTCCTTCTTCTTCTCCTTCCTCTTCCAGCTCAGACTGGTGTAATCAGACCATATCTGGAATGAGGGGGACTAAAATACAGAAGAAGAGGCTAGTTTTAGAGCAGGGATGCTGTTGCTGTGGTCTGTGAACACATCCAGTACTAACAATACAAACGTCAAATGTTTGAGAGAAAAGGAATGTGGACAAGAGAGTTTGAATAACCTGGTTCACACACCACACTAAGTGGTGCTTGGCTTCACCAGGATTTGTTGCATCACTCACAGTTGACTGGCTTTGGCAACACACCAAGTCATAAAGGTGTGGCAGGCAAACCATTTGCAGCTGGAGCCCACACTTTACTGTTTTTTTGTTAAATGGCCTCTGAGAGCCAAGAGATTGTGGTACTGATTAAAAACATCAGCAGAGCAGATGAAACCATCATTTGGGGGCTGCTTATGTTTTCTGGGTGGTTTGGGGTGTAGTACAGGGGTATTAAACCTAGCGGAAGTTTAATGTACTTACTTTGTTTTTTACGCACGCATAAACCACAAAACTGAAAAATCACTCCGTTGAAGTCTACTGATACAATTTGGGGAAGCTCTGAAGGCTGCAAATAAGGAGTTGGATGGGCTATCTACCCTTGCCGTAGGTAGCTATCACAGTTTTCTTTTGTCAGTGGCTGGGTTTAACAACAGCTGGATGATAAAGAAGTGAATTATATTTTGGCTTAGTGAGATGTTTGAACCTGACCACTAAGTCAGCTCTGAAGCTGAGACTATACCCTGAGACCATACTCCATATTTGAACAATATTGAGAAGGAAGTTTTCAAATAATGCATTTAGTATTTTAGCTCTAGTAGTATATACAGAGTCATAATTCCTTGGCTTTGCTTACCAGTTCATATGGTTTATTGTTTGAGGACTGTAATATCAAGTGATGAATTTCATGTGTGTGAAAAAGCCATCATAGATCCAACTGCCTCAGGAGCTGTCAGCCACAGCCTGATCTTTCATATTACTTCCAGTCACTGTTGACTGCTAAGCCATGGTTTATTTAATAAATCACAATGGCTGGGTTCACACATGGTCTTTGTTTGGTTTTGGCTTAATATATTTTGTGAACCCAGCCTAAGAATGCCTCTGAGGCCCATTTTAATAAATACAAATGGTGGGTGGCAGACAATGCATTTAATTAGAACCAGACAAAGCACATTATGGTAATGGAATGTATGAACCCAACCAATGTTCTTAGGTAGAGCAAGACTGAATATTCAGCTGTGGTATCTGAGCTGCAGAAATCCAGATGACCATTAGATGGTGACCACAAGACAGAAAGATCTTAATATAATGTTGAATTATATACCAAAGCTTTGGAATTTGACTGTAAATCGGGATTATGGTTGTATTGAACATGGGGGGTGGGGGGGCTAAAAGAATTATATTAAGAAATTGGAAAAGTGGTATTATTCCAGATGTCAAAGAATGGTTGTCAGAAATGTGTGATTTATCTGTTTTGGAAAAGGCAATATTTTCTACCAAAGGATGCAGCAATATGTGTTATTATGGCAGAGATTTTGTGATATCTTACAATAAAATATAGGATTGTTCCTATTATAGCAGCAAATTCATTAGTAAACCAGTGACTATTGATAAGTATAAAATATAAGGTAGATTTTTTTTCTTTTTTTCTTTTTTTCCCTTTTCTTTCTTAGTTTGTGCTTTTAGTTTGTATTTTCAATTACTTTAAAAAAAATCTTTTCCTTTAAAATTAAAGATTGGTTTGTTAATTCTGCATGTATAAACTAAATATATAAATTAATTTAAAACATAAAATAAAAAAGACAACAAGGTAGAGAAATCTCCAATTCTTTGCTGTTATCTGGTGATTGTCTGAATTTTTGCAGTCTAGATCCTCTAGCTGGAATCTGTGGATCCTCAAATGATGAGGCATCAAGTCATGTAAATTTAATCTACCTCCCCCTTCCCCACCATGGGATTTCAGGATTTTTAATCTTCCTGGTTGTGGGGAAAAAAAACTAAAAACCAGGCTTGATAAACCCTAAATTGCCCACTTAAAGACTGAATTTGCTTAATGCGCTTACTGCGGTTTCTGAATTAACTCATTTTCTCAGTTCACATGATACACTGAATCATAAACTAACCATACTGGCTGGCCTCACACAACACACTAAGCCACAAAGTAAGGAATAGGTCAAAGAAGCCACTAAGTCTTTAAATGATCTGGTTAAAGATGTTATTATGCAAATCCAGCTACTCCATTGCTGGCAGGCCAGCTTTGGGGAAGCCATTTCTTGGCAGCCATCAACAGAATAAGTACAGTAGTGTTGACTTACCCATTTTGACACAAGGGAAGTAATACACGGGATTATCAAAAGAGAGGGGCCATAAGACTCTTTGCAATTATTGAAATACTAGAAATACAAGAGAGGGTTATTTTCTCAGATTATTTTCTAAAGAGATAAGGTAATAAGAGATACTTCAAATAATACTTATCACTGTCTGAAGAGACTACCCATAAGATCATTTAAGTTCAAAAATCTGCAGTGACCTAATTTCACCACGGCTTACTTGCAAGTCCCATTGATTTCAGCAGGAGAGAATGAAGGGTAAACATCTCCCAATCTGCATAATTATATATGACACTAGATAACACAGCTATTGCACCAGGCCTCCATCAGTGAACAGCAGGCAGTAAGATGATACAGGTTTTAGCCTCAGGGTGTGTATGATTTTGAATTACTATTTTTATATCCTTATTATTTTAAAACATGTCCACCCATACTCAAACAACCTAACTGAAGTGAACATGATTAGTGGCCATGAAAAATAGAGTGGGAGATGGTGGGACAGAAAATAAAGATGATATTGGAATGGTGTATTGCAGAAAAGAATGTAGTTCCTGGAATATTGAGCAGAAATACTCCAGCTTGCTCTGCTCTAGTGCCAACACCAGCTTGAGCTGCAGGCATTAGGCAGAGCTTTGCCAAATGCTGTCATTTGCTAATATATGCAGATCAAAATGCTGATAAAATCCCAGGAGCAGAGGTTAGTGGGAAAAACAGCCAGCAACCCTGTGCCTCTGCATGCCACTTCTTAAAATGTCCAGATACTCCTCAGTTCTGTCTGGTGACCATTTCACCCTGAGCTAAATTTGGTTGCAAAAAGCTCTATTGAAATTACACTGAAATCTTGAAATATAGAATGCATATAGACTCTGGTCCCAAGATGGCACCTCTCCTGTTTTATTCAGCTTTTTGGGGAAGTCTTATCAGGCTCTTGGTACTAAGTGGTTTTGTGCAGCCTCCAAAACCTTACTGAGTCATAGCACAGAAAATCTTTTCCTGGACTGATGTGACTCAGATTCTGAACCACCTTATGAAACACCAGGAACTTAGAAGCTGCTTCTTAAGCTTGGTGACTGAAACCCTTGTTTACCAGCAAATAGTATTCAGCCTGTTGGCCTTCAGATGAAGCTCAGGCAAAAAAGTAGGGAAGTCTGAGTTCTCAGCTTGTCTATGGCTACCAATGATGGGCTAACAGTGCCTCAGTAAAGAACCAGTGAAATGTAGTGCTTAAAACATCCACCAATCACTCCCCTTCATGTGGGAAGGGGTTGGAGAGGCAGTGAGCTTTGACAGAAGGCTGGACCAGTTTGTTCTGCCTGTGTGCATTCACAGGGAGATTGACTACCACCTGATATCAGATGATAGCTGGGATCCCTCTGAATGTGCCTGGAAGGTAGGGGAAGACCTATTCTCTACCCCAGGGTCTGGTTCTAGGAGCAGCTCCCCAAATCAAGTTCTGAAGAACTCTATCTTTCCTCCCTTTTCCACAGAAGCTGACATGGAAACGTGACATTCAGTTTCAAACTACAGCCCTCTCCCTAAATCTGAAAGGAGGATTTAAACTTGTAGTGCAAAAGTGGGGAAGATACAGTAGGAGGGGCAACTAGTCCCTTGAGTTTCTCTATTGCTTGCAAGATTTCCCTGTTCCTAGCCATTCCTTCCAACCGTTATACGCATTGTCCTTAACATTATTTGTTTTCTTTTGAAACACAAGAGGTATTGATCCCTTCTCACCAAATGCTAAGGAGTATTTTTCATTTCCAAGGAGATGTGCAGAACAGCTATTTATTTACATTTAATAGAGTGTTATTTACTTCTTCTTGTAGTTATCCTTCTGCTCAGCCGAAGTCAAAGTGCCAAGAGATTGAAGGGGAGGAGACATGCCCACATCATCCTAAAGTGATCAATAAGAGCTGAACACTTCTCAGTTCCTCAATGTATATCACCAATGTCATTAACAAGGCATCATAAATCATTTGTGCAGCAACACTTGAATCTGGAGAAGAGGGAAAATACTACCATTAAACTGGAACAGTTAAAGATGAATGTAAGCTACCTCTTTGGTAGGCTGGGACTCCCTTGCCCATCTTGCTTGCCCAGCATCATCCTCAACTTGTCTTCGGCCCATCTACTGTTGAAGTCCTTAGCATAACCAAAATATAAATCAAAACAGAAGGAGCAAGTCCTTGTTCAGCAAATCATTGCCAATCCCTACTTTAGCAAATGGTGAAACAGGGTAAATTAAGATTGCTTTTGAGATTAATTTACATGCAAGGTAAGACTAATAGTCTCATCTTATGCACACCTACTATAAAGCAACTCCTTATTTTGGACGGTCTACAGCAAACTTCCCCAAGAGGCCCTCCAGATATGTCAGGACTGTAACTCCCAGAATCTCAAAAACAGATAGACTTGGGTCATGTCTACACAAGTATAATTTATACTTTGTTGGGACATAATAACTCTGTGATCTAATGCTTTGTTTTGGTGGAGCATTTTGTACTATGGAAGCAGCACGATTCTCTTGTCAAAGCATCTCATTTTTCCTCACAGAAACACTTTGCATCTCCAAGAAGCCTATCACGTGCACTACAGTACAGAGTTTTGCTTCACTTTTAGAAATGGAGGAGGGGGCACTGTTCTGAAGAGCTTTGCAAGAAACTTCATCAAAGCAAAGTACCCCATTTTTGTACTACCCTAAGAGACATATCATGTGCCTGCAAAACGAGAGCCATTTCTCTCTAAGCTCTCTGTGTAAGGAATATTCCAGTGAAGCGAAAGGAAAGGATTAATAGGAGGATGAAATTTTGCAATTGATATGAATTACACACCAGTGCACAGTGAACAATGATAGGAATATACTTCAGTGACAACAAATGACACTTTACTCATCTAGGGATTGGTCCCATCTAAGGATGGGAAGAAATTCTGAAGATTTGTTTATTTTATCTTTTCCCACCAGTAACAAAATCATGAAAGTCTGTAGTATATGGGATTGTGTATCGTTGAATATCTATTTACAAATGCTGAAGGTTTAAGTTCTATCACTCCACCAGTGTGCTACAAAGAATCAACATGCACTCCTGTCCTATTTTGGTGTCAATTGAACAGAAAGCAACCAAAATGTCTTAAACTATTTTTAAGTCATCATAATTCCCTTCTGCATTTAACAAGTTTCTTACTATAGAGATGTTTATATTTCAATTTAATATAATTAACATAAGCATTAGAAAAAGAAAAACACTACAAAAATGGGGACGGGGAGGGAGGAAGAAATGAATCACACAGCCCTCCCCCAAGTGAGAATCCCTTTCTGTGCAAACATTGATGCTATCTTTCTGAAATTTAGCAGGTTTCTTATCTAAAGCCACCTTAACTTTTTATGCCATTTTAACAGTTCTGAACAGAAAACATGGAAATACATGCAAACTTTTTCAGAAATTTCAAGAATGTAAATACTCTTCCTGTACAACCTTCCCTGCCCCAAATCTATTAATCTGAAGTTACCAGCAGTACTTTAAAAAAAAAGTCCAAATTTAAAGAAGTGTAGATTAAATCCCCCTGATTAGTTTATCTGAAATAATCAAGGTTAACTGCTGGACATGGTGTTACTATTCCTGCAAGTTTCAAATACGGAAGCTACCAGATCTGGGTAACAAAAATTTGAATATCTGGTTCAGATTTTTGCAGCACAGATCTCATAGCCTCATTACACCGGGGGGAAAAAGTTGCATCCATTGTTTGGTTCCCAATTAAACTCAATGGGAAATTCAGATTTTTGAATCAATAGTTACAGCTGGGCCCTCAGTCAAACTCTATACAAATTCAAGGTGAATCTGGTTGTTTTCTGAGTTGATCAACTGAGGCCTGAGCTAAATCCTGTAGTTAGTGCAAGCCCATAATATAAACACATTCTGGCCTAGCTACTATGACTGTATCATGAAGCAAACTAGTCTTTTAAAGAAGCTTAAAAGTGCAAAATCTGGGATTAGTCAGAATAAAACTAAATATTTTGTATGCCTTGCAAAACCAAAACAAACCAAATTGGATCAATAAAGGTTGCCACTACAGTGCATGTATACAGTCTAGAGCAGTGTTTCTCAACCCTGGCAACTTTAAGATGTTTGGACTTCAACTCCCAGAATGCTGGCTGGGGAATTCTGGGAGTTGAAGCCCAGACATTTTAAAGTTGCTAAGGTTGAGAAACACTGCTCAAAAGTATTTTGACAAAAATATTTTTAAAAACTATTTCTTTTGCTTCACTTTTTTACAGCCTGATTTACTTCTAAGCCAATGAAATTTGTTAGATTACTGAGTCACTGAAATCAGTTTGCTAATGATCCAGTTGAAAGTTAATGCATTTATTTTACTTATTATCTTAGTGAACATCAGATGATAATCACACCACACAACTGTAAGTTTGATGGTTTGCCATTGGATTTTGGTAGTGCAATTTTTGGGAGCTTTGTGGACTACAAAAAAAGGTTCACTGCCCACATATGCTCAAAATGTTGATGAAGGACAAATGTCAACAAGAGTAATACATAAAATACAGCTATTCAGAAATTAGTTCCAATGTGCACAGCAGGATTTACGTTATGGTAAATGTACATATCTTTGCAATCCAAATTATTTGGAGGCTCTGCTGTGAATCAGACAGTGCAGTGTTTAGCTTTTCCTAATGTGGGAAATGATGTAAGTTAAGATGATGGACTTGGATCATGGAAACCTAGGTTCAAATCCCTATTCAAATAGTGTGACATTATCTCACCTCAGCCTATCTCACAGGTGAGCTCAGGCCCTCAGCTGACCATGGTGTTCACTGAGAAACCTTTTATGAAGACAAATTTAGGGGAAACACATGTATTTCACTTGAACTCTTAGAGAGAGAGAGAAAAAAAAACGTGATATAAATGCAGTACATAAATAACTTTATGAACAACAGGATCATTTTGAGGAATCTAGTTTAATCCATCTAAGAAGGGATAAGTCACTTCACCCCACTTTTTACATTTAAGATGACAGTAATTACCAACCATTCTCTTTAAGTGAGCCACTGTAAAGTTTTGTGGACCATGATATAATCCAGACATCAGCAACATGACATTTGTGAGCTTCATGGTAAAAAATATATTCATGGGACCCAAAATTAAATAAAACTAACTTCATTAAAAAAAATGATGTCAATTTTTCTGCTATTTCCTAATCTTACAAGATTTCTGTGTTCCCACCTAAAATCTTAAAATATTTTGTAATGCTTTGAGATTTGGGCCACTTTTTTATGTTAATGTTTCCATATTTCATTTCTGCCCAACCAGGATGTGATTTCTCATAGGACCCGTGCTTTCTGGACTACAGGCTGGAAACCATTCATCTACAGTGATTATCTTAAAGAAAGCAAGATAAAACTGAATTTAGTGAGATCCAGAAAAAAGGAAGGCTGAAATCTGACCCCCTGAAGCTGGCTATCTATCTCCCTGGAGACCTGATGTGGGAACAGTGGAATTTGGACTATGTATCATACTGTTTAAGCCACATACAAGTCAGATTTGGCATATAGCCTTGAACGAACCACACTGTTTGCCCTTTCCCTTTTCTCTCCCAAATTTCTTCTCATGATTTACTCCTTCTCTAGAATGTGCATAAAAATGGAATAAATTTTAGCACAACCTTTAAGAAAATATTGCAGTATATTTAGTGCAGCAAGCTCAGTTTAACAGATTTGTAAAAATGAGAGAAATTGAAAGTGATAGAATCACCCATCCCCAGTTCCCATCATTTGTAGAATTGGGTTGCTTGTAACAATTCACATGCACATAATGCAAAGATGGTAATCCTATCTTACACTGTACATATCGCTCTCCCAGGATTTTCAGGCTCATTTTACACGGAACTCTCATAGAAAGAAAATATGTTAATATACACAAAAACAGCCTTCTGATATTCCTGTGTTAATGGATTCCAAATATATGCTGAGATGGAAGTTTTAATAATGAAATTTGCCGCTCTAAGTATACAAACAAAATGTTAGCCTCTCTATGATGGTATGTTTGTTATATGTTAGTAAGGGGCTAGAAATGTTTGCTTTTTCTGAATCCGCAATGAGAAAAGTACTGTTGTTTTTTTTCCAGAGTTGTTACTGCAGCAGCATTTCCCTTCCCTATACAGTTGCTTCTAAGAAAAAGCAGCCAATCTAAACACCAGTGAGTAATATAATTAAGGAGCTTTTTTTAGGGCTTTGAAAATATATTGACCTTTTGAAAAAGTTGTGATGTTTGTTGCTTGAGGAACATTTACACCCCTGTGTAAGCACACACATTTTGGTTGGCTGCAGATCTTGGGAGGCAGAGGAAGCGGTGTGGGTGGTGGAGGGTGTTGTGGTCCCCATATGTGTGAACTGTAGCCGAGCCTTAGAGCTAAAGCAGATAAAAGTGGAGAGCAACTGAAGTGCGGTATGCAACGCTGGCCTCTCTGCTTGGTGTTTGCATCAGTGACCATTCTGCTTTTTCTTTTATCAGCTCATCTGGCCATCTCAGCCTCCTCCTCAAATCTCCTCTAAGTTTTCTTCTAAAGCTCAGAAATAACTGGGGCCACATTCGAAATTAGAAAAGCACGTGGGGAGGAAAGAGGAGATACTTCTTATGTAACTGTTTGCATCTTCCTGGATACATGATTCTCTCTAGCTACATTTGGCCTGATTGAGATTAATCTTTTCCAATCTTTTCTTTGCAGCAGGGTTGGACTACAATTTGGGTGCTGCTTGGAAACAAACATCTACTTTCTTCTGGATATACTTCCAGCAGTGTCCTCCATTGTGTTCTGCTTGTTATTTGGCTTTCCCAACCTATTGCTTTCCCCAGATGTTTTAGGACAACAGATCCTGGCATGGGAAGAACCTTCACAGCTGTTTTGAACTTAATATTTACATGCATAACGGACCATATTGTTAGAATTATTGTGGGAATAGAGTGCAGGAGTGGGCAACATAGCAAAGTTTAGTTGTTTTGGACTTCTTATGATCCCAAAATATGAAGGCATCTGATTTCCCTGTAATGCAAGATTTGGAAAATAAACCAAGAGAAAAAGGAAGAATAATGGAGAATTTCTGATCTCTTTGGTCCAATATGAAGAAAAACCAGAGAAAATAACAAAAGATGAGAACACAGAAAATCCATAGACTCATAGTGCTCTAACACTTGGAGTTGTTTTTCTTTCTTCTTCATAGTTTTTTCCTCCACTACCTACCTCTGTAGTTGCAAATTCAGCCTTCATATAAAATAAGCAAGTGGGCATCATATGTATGAGTGGGACAATCACTCCTGTGACTCATTTTGCAGGTGTCCTACTCATCTTCTTTGATGGGATAAATATTTAATATTTAAATATTAAATGTGGAAAGAGATAGCTCACCCAACCAAGGAAGCATATTAGTACTTGTGAAGATGCATTCATTTGTAGGAACTGCACATCAGCATAGTATTCCTCTTTAGGAATAACACCTCAGAATATTTCTCTTCAGCCTCAAAGTGGAAAGAAGAGTCTACACCGTCAATAGAAGAATGGACAATTAAGATAATGGACCTGGCCCAGAAGGCAAAACTAATGGACCTGTTAAATGATAAAAATATGGATGATTTTAATAATGAATGGTGACCTTTTCTCGATTATATAAGGACAACACAAAAAATAACACTATGTACATAGGATTTAGTAACTAAACACTTAATCAAATAGAGATAGGGGTGACATAGATTGAAAATAGAGTAGAAGTCAAGATTTTATTTATTTATTTATTTATCACTGCCCATCTCCTCTCACTAGAGGGACTAGATAACATAACTATAGATCTAAAATCACTGTTTAGGTAGTCAGAAACCACTTTTTAATAAGCTCTGGTGTTTTCTTCTCTTTTTGTCCTTTCTTTTCTTTTCTTTTTGTTTATTGTTATATGTATTTGATATGTATTATGTTGATTGTCCTGTTTATGGGTTATGTTGTTTATGTTATTCTGTTTTTTTTTAATTAATAAAGTTTATAAAAAAAGAATAAAAGAATATTTCTCTTCAGTAAATGCTCTCTTTAGGATAAGGCAGCCCTCTCCAACTTAATAGTTGCCCTGAGTCATGCACAGAGTAGTGTGGCTATATAATTTGATTAAATAGCAACAACAACAGCGGTAGCCTTCCACGGCTGATTGGACATCCTAACCTCTTGAGGAAAAGTTTAGAGAAGGATGTTTTAAACATGAAAATGTAAATGGAAGTTTAGTGGATTGAAGTTGGGGAATCCAACAAAACAACTCAAACTCAACCCACTTGCAGTCTTGAATTTCTAAACCCAGGTTCACCTCTGAGCCTCTGTCTTCCCTCATTCCTTGTTCTACTCTTCCACTTATCATCCTTTCAGTGAGATTTGGAAGTCCTGTTTTCTGTGATTCTTCCTGCCATTTTGGACTTTCTGCTTCCCTCTCCTGTGTCCCATCTTTCACTTTCCTCTTTCTTGAAGAACATGTGGTAATGTGTTTCTGTTCTTGTAGCAAAGAGACCTACACCTGGGTGTGGTATACCACTATGCTTTCAGCTGCACACAATTTACTTACCTCGTACTTTCTCATTGGCTCCTTTAAACTGGTGTGGAAACCACAAATCACCAGAAAAACAACAACAATTGAAAAGGCTGGTCCTGAACATAATCACTCTAAAATCATAAATGGCAATTGAATTGGTCTAAATGGGTCAGATTTGTATAGATAAACCCCTTCTTATACATACTTGAGAGCCAGTTTGGTGTATTGGTTAAGACATCATGCTAGAAACTGGGAAACTGTGAATTCTAGTCCTGCCTTAGGCACAAAGCCAGCTGGGGGACCTTGGGCCAGTCACTCTCTCTCAGCCCTAGGAAGGAGGCAATGGCAAACCACTTCCGAAAAATCTTGTCAAGAAAACTGTAAGGACTTGTCCAGGCAGTCTCTGAGAATTGGACATGATTGAACAGATTTTTTTTTTAAAAAAGTGTACTGTATTGTCACCAGATGCAGTATTCGGAACCCTTTTAGGATCCATATGATCCATTGAAAAGCAAACAGTTACTTCCTTTTAATTTTTGTACTTCAGTTCTTTCAAGTTGGGATTGAAAGGCAACAGTATGATAGCTAAACCATTAATTCCCCCATTTAGAGATTGCTGGTGAGGGGGAGGGTACTGAATCTTATAAGCAAGGTTAAAGTTACACAAAGGATCTGCAACTGATTACTGCTCCAGTAATAGAATTTAAGACCAAATAACATTGATGCAGGAGACTGATTAATCAAATATTTTGACGTGGTTAATATAAAAAAGCTTTTGCATAGGACTCTACATTTGACTGAGGCCACAGAGTTCAGAAAGAGGATATTTTAACTGTTTAACATTTTTTCAATCTAAATTACATAATCCTGTTCTGCCCACTAACTCTCTAGGTCCTCTTACAATTCAATGCAGATGCAAATGTAACAGCAGCTTGGTTATTATTTAGACAGAGGTAGTGGAACAGAAGATGCTCTGACCAAAACCATCAGAACGTTGAGACCTTCACAATTGGTTTTTATGGCTGGTAATCCAAAAACACTGAGGTTCTGTTCACATGACATTTTTATCTGTGGTTAACCATGGTCTATTAATTAACATTTCTGGGCTTACATGGCAACTGAAGTATAACCAATACGGCTCAGGATGTGGTACATACACAACTATCATTCGATTTTTTTCTAGAGTGAAATTAATGAGGAACTTCTCCCAGTGTTATATCTCGGCTTCCCAACCCAAGCTAAGCCAAACACTAACTACCTTCCTTCCATATGGGAACATATGAATACCTGTGTATCTGTATTCTTTATACTATGTGTTGAAACTGTAGTTAAGAATCACTTTGTACTTAGCACTGGAATGCAGCAAGTCTTCGACTTATAGGCTGGAACTCCCAACTGGACTATTATGGTTTCCAACAACAGAACTACTACCCTACCCTGTATACTTTTGTGCATATTAGACTCACTCCATCAGATCCCTATCTTGCTGTGCACAATAGCAAATTCTGAAAGTGAGTTCTATGGGTATTCATTTGCATATCGACATAGCTCTTTTGACAGTCATAGATCTTGATAGAGCAAGATCCGTGTTCCTAACAAGAACTTGTGTCCATGTTATTGCAGAAACAGACACTACGCAAATCTTGTTATTCTGATCAGAGGAGGGTAGGACTAGCACACAGAAGGACAGAGGCAGTGGGACAAATAAGCATGACCCTGCTCTTTCTGTGTTCACGCAAATGTTGGGAAATTGCATAAATATAAAGATAGTCCTGCATGAGTATAATTAACTCCCAGAGAAACTCACTTTCCATCTGTGGAACGCAAGAAGTGATGGAATTACAGCATTCATTCCTGCTTTTCCTTATGCAGGTCTAAGCAATTGAATAGAAACATTGAAGTGAGACATCATACTGTAATCACATTCTTTGAATCTGGGGGAAAAAGCAGGTTTTTGAAATATAAAAAATGAGGACAAGGTGGATATTTCAGCCTTAGCACTTAAGACAAGTGTCAGTCCATCCATTAGGGAGTCTGAAAAAGAGATCAGACAGTTCACAATGAACCTGTCTTAATGTTCTCACTAATAAATGAGGGCTGAAGAATATTTGTCTAGTTTCCAATATTCTGGAACTAACCCTTTTTCCTGGCACTAAACACGATTGAGATGATATGTGTATCTAGCTTCCTTGAACCCACTGCTGCTCCTTTTTCTTGACCTTGCCTACCTGAAAGGCTGATAGAATCTTTTCTGGCATGGAATGGAAATTATGGGAAGAAAATATTCAACTATGAAATCTGTTAAATCAAATATTTAAAAGGGACAGAGCATGGGGGACACCTATGGTCTCAGAGTGATGGGCCCTCAAGCCTCTTCTTTTGGCATCAACAGGAACATTCTCTGACTGCAGTAACTGAAAATTGGTGACATGTTTCCCCATCATTTTGATGTAGGAAACTCCAAGAACGCTCTCCAAAACACAAAATGAAAAAAAATCCAGTCTAACCCTGCCTACTGTCCAGCCCGTCATGCTATGCCCCCCCCTCCAACTTTAGATGTGCGACCGTAGTCCTCAAAGGTCCCTCACCTCTACCCATAACAATAAATCTAGTGGCAATAACTGTTATTCTTGGGAATATGTGGGATACATTTTATTAGCAGGACCTCACTGCTAAAAAAAACAAAAAAACAGGCCTGACATAGCGAGATGCATCTGTGTTTGTTCGTTTGTGTTTAAATTTGTCCTTTATATAATTTTTTTCAGTGAAATGTGTTACTGGTGTTATTAGCACAGGTGCTGTGGAAATCTAAAACAGTGGCCAGATGCAGATGCCTGGAGCAATTTGGAGCCCTGCTCTTGCCATCTTCTAATACAGTAGACTCACTAGGACCTACAGATGGATGGTGTATCTTGGAGAAGACACCCAGTCCAAGTTGCTCTTGAGATAGCCCTGGCTGGCCTAGATTTTAAGTGTAAAAACCAAACCACCTCTGTTCCAAGAAGCACTTTCTTTCAAAACTACTTCTGTTTACGTACATTTTTATCAGATGAAAAACCTGTAGGAAAGAGGAAACCACACACCGGGGTCCGTACTCAGGGCCAAAATAAGCAAGCTAGCACCAGCCACATTTTGTCAAGACATCCCACACATAAATAACATGCTGGGGATAATGGCAGCTAAGGTCCTTGAACGTAGAAAAGACAGTTGCCCTGACCTATCTATCAACTTACCCCATGAAAGAGAGCGCGCGCGCACGCGCTATCATGCCAGTTTGGTGTAGTGGTTAAGGCAACAGGCTAGAGACTGTGAGTTCTAGTCCTGCCTTAGGCACGAAGCCAGATGGGTGACCTTGGGCCAGTCATTCTCTCTCAGCCCTGGGAAGCAGGCAATGACAAACCAATTCTGAAATCTTGCCAAGAAAACTGCAGGGACTTGCCCAGGCAGCCGCCAGGAATCAACACTGAGTCAAAGTCACTGTATGTATGTATTTATGTATCCCCTTTGATGCTAAAATCAGACCTTCTGTTCTGCCTGTTTTATGTGCAAACAGAATACATATACATACAAAACAGGACTGCCACTAGCTTATCTGATCTGGCACAAAGGATGATCACTAGCTGGGAACACATATGACTATTTTGCTTCAAGAGAGAGAGAGAGAAGGAATATTAAAATAAAGCACGTTTTCATAATGCTTTTATTTTTTCTTACATTTAATACATTGATTGTAAGTCTTAATATGATGTATGAGTTTTGTATGACAGTATATTTCATTAATGTCTGGAGTAAGCTTTGTTAAAATCTTAGAAGACACATTTATTCTATTACAATATATGCTGAAGAAATAGGGAGTACTGTAGGACATTCAGTGCTTTTTCACATAACAGCTCCTATTTTCTGTGAATTTTCATCCCACAACCTTTTTAGTGAATATTTTTCAGCACTTTCAAGTTGCAGAGACAACACTGATTCTCCATGCACACTATTTAAAAACATTATTTTAAGGACTTTCCCACAAATGGCAAATCACTGAATCTGAGAACTAGTTTTCAAAAACTGCCTGTATCTCCTGTTTTTGAACACTTCTACCATTCCACTATAAAGGCTGTATGATATGAGGGAAAAAAATCCTATACAAAAAGACTAAACTAGAGCTTTTCCAACAGTTTTCCTGCAGTCAGAATACTAATTCACTACAAATTTACTACATCTGTTGTACACGTGACCATGTAATGCTGTGATGGTCATAAATGCAAACTGGTTGCCAAGCACCCAAATCGTGATCATGTGACCATGGGGATGCTGCAACAATCTAAGTGTGAGAACTGGTCGTAAGTCATTTTTTTCAACACTGTTGTAAGTCCGAACTATCACTAAAGAAAGGTTGTTAAATGAGGACTACCTGTATCATTCTGAGCCTTAAGCAAAGCCAACCACATTTGAGGATGCTTCCAGTCAGATGACTCCTAGTAATTACCAGTCAAACTATACTGTCCTGCTCTTCCATCTTTTCAGTTCCTGCAAAGTAGCCCAGTGCATTGAAAGGGGTCACTGGGATGTTTGACAAGGCATAGGAATTGTTTATTACCCTCATTTTCTTCATGCCTTAAACATTCCTTCCACAGTATATGTGATGGCTTTCTCCCATCAGTCTGCATGCTGTTTCTCCTATATTTTAGAAATATTTCCACCCAAAGTGACACTTGCACTCTTCTTAAGGATGCTAAAATCTCGTAACATCATGGGAAAAAGCCCTACAAAGGAAAGGCCAACTCAACGTGCAATCAAGAAGTTTTAATATTTAAAAGATATACACACACATATATATACACACAAACCATTGTTTGATTATTTGACTTGCCACAAAGCACCATAAATTCTGCAGGCCTTCATGTTACCCCCAACATATCTCCCAGCAAACTCAAATTATTTTTCAGTCAAATTTGGCATCAAAAAGGCTTCTTTAGCACCAAGAATTATAAGGTTTTTAATATAGCACCAAAAAGCAGGCCTACAACCACATAGCAACTATGCACAAACTTTGTCCTTGGGACTTTCGATGCTGCTTCCTAGTAGAGGCACTTGAGGGAGTTCTGCTGAGGCAGGAATGGAGGCAAGGGCTCAAAGAGTTCAGGGCTCACATCTGGAAGCAATTCAGTGCTAGAAATCCTGGTTGTTCCCTCTGGAGACACAGGGACGCCATGTGTTGCAAACAGCCAACAGCTGGTTTTCTAACCACTACTTTGCAGAGAGAAGGAATTCAGTTTGTTATGCAATCAGCTACAGCCTTCCTTGTATTACAAAAACAGGCATCCTGGCACTTCCCACAGCCCTGCCTGTACAAGGTTACCCACTGGGTCAAAACAAAAATGCATGTCCTATTTACCTCAATTTTTTTCTGAAGAGTTTGAGAAGCCTCTTGGTCTGAAATTACCTATTGTTGTACAATGCTTAGTTGCCTGTGAGTGGAAGAGGCAGCAAATGCATATGGCATGGTGTCTGTGTATGTTCACCATCCATACACAAAGGGTACTGTTCACATACAGTGCTGATCTATAATATCCTGACCACAACCCTATATGGTGGGTCAGCATTGTAATTCCCATATAACAGATAAGCACTGCTTTGGGGAATAAAAAAGGAGCTCAGCATAATTAACTTATACATACCTAATTTTATGTTGTGTGCAGAGTGGAAATAGGGATGGGGGAGGAAAAGAAATGTGCCTTTAAATCCTCTTAAACAATTGTGATTTACCATGCTGTGATGATGAGAAAAATTCTGGATGGACACTTCTGGGTTGGAAGGTTAACTTCCGGACCACCCTCCGAATGACTAGATTAGTGGCATCCAGAGTTCTTAAGAATGCTGCACGCCCCAAACGGCATATTTTGCACTTATTTGAGGGTGACTCTTGGGAGAGCAGAAGAATGGAAAACTAGGGAAGACAGAGAATAAAATGCAGTTTCCTGGAGGAAGGCATACTGAATATGAATCTGCTACTTTGCAGTATTTTATTGCAGGTCTCACATGTGAAAGTAAAAATTCCGTCTAGAAACTTTATGTTTTTTCCATCCTTGCAGTAGCCTATTTCTTATAGGGCTTTAGCAAGAGAATGCTAGCCTAGGCCCCTTTGTCTCCATATACAGAAATAGCACTTGCTGCCCTCGATGAGAGAAGCTGATATGCAAGTGCTCGTATCTTTCTTTTGTTTATAATTCCTTGGGACCTTTTGCCCTTACATTTAATAGTTTACCCACCAACCAGAAGAGCTGCCCAGCGTCTTAGCCTTGAAGGGGGCAGATACTGGGGGCATCATATAGCACTTGTTGGAAATTTCTTAAAACAGCTACATCTTTTCCTAGGATCGCACAGCTGCAGCATGATCTCTGAAAAAGATCTGTTTGCTTTTAAGAAGTTGCTGCCAGGTGCTATGTATGAACGCTCCAAAGAATTTTTTCCCTTAGACTCTGAAGCCCTAGCCGGTCCCAATAACTAATTCTACCATGGGCCACAGGCCAGCTCACAGTGATATTAAAGGGAGCCCCGCTGACTTCTTGCCCAAGTCATGGCCTTTGTGTGACCTGCCTATGGGAAAATCTGAAATATGTCAGATTTTATGAAATATGTCAGCTGAATGAAAGTGGATTCTGTTGTAATAGATTTATAGATTTGTTGTGATTCAATCAATTACAACACATTAATTTGGGCACCAGCATGGAACCTCTTTAGGAACCTTCTGATTTCTGGGATAAATTAGAAGCACTATTTTTTAACCCTTTTGCTGTCTGAAGTAAATCCTAAGGAGGATAATTCTGCATGATTTTAACAGTGATGGAAAAGATCCCTAAGTTATACAGTGTATAACAAGTGCCCTAGACAGATGTACAAATCACAGTTACGTTTGCCAGCCCTGTATAACATTTACAAGTATAAATTTGGTGAGGCTGACTGCAGCCTATCAACCATATATAGCTGCCCACCAGGAACTCTTTGCAAATAGAAGGGGGCTGTTATGCACTTGAAATGCCAAAATAATATATCTTGGCTGGCCTACATTTGGTTTGAGATCGATATGGAGGCTTAACTCACTTGAGACAACTCAAATCAAGGATTTTCCCTCATGTAAACAATCCAAATTAGAACATTCTGCTTAGGAAGTATCATGTCCAAACAAAGTTGTTCACAAAATGATTCTGAGTTAGCAGGTACAGAAATTTCATGAGGCCATTTAGGATTTCCAACCCATACCTTGCAATCACATCCACTGTTGAGGATGACAAATCAGCAAGACTTTTCTGGATTTTTTTTTTTTTGACTCAAGAATGTTATTTTTTCCAGTTGGCATTCTCAAAAGAAAAAAGAAGAAAAAAATTCTGCAGTGCTCTCTCTGTTTTCAGATCTTTTGGTCTTTTCTTATTATTTGCAGTAGTTCATAGGAAATCAAGAGGATGTTTGGAGGATAAATTTGAGCTTTGGAGGAAAACAGCTATTCGAGACTGGGCTTGATCAGATAGCCACTGAAAGTGATGTAGACATCCACATCATCACTGTAGATGGCATTGTCACGCTCTCGCTTGTAGAGACGCACCCAAACCTCATCATTCTCCCGCAGCTCCAGCATCAGACTCTGGCTTTGCATAATGCTGCGGTCACTGGGCTGAGCATAGAGAATGACCTCCTCTTGGTCATTCCGCATGACATGCATGTAGGTCTCCTTGAAATTCCAGGTGTGGACATTGAGACTGAAGAAATACAGGCCTGCCACATAGCAGTAGAACTTGCCCTTAAACATGTCAAAGTGGCTATAGAGGTTCACAAAGACAGTGTCAAAGATCAAAGCCTGGTAGCCTTCATTACTGTGGAGAGCCTTCTTCCGGCCCACTGAGAAAGCTGCATACTGGTGCTTGCAGGGATCTCCAGGTGCCCCCATTTGTCCCTTGCTGCCCTTTGGGCCCTGGGGTCCCCGATCACCGGGGGGTCCCTCTTTGCCCCATTTCCCAGGAACTCCAGCCTCTCCTTGATCTCCTTTTTCCCCTGTGGAAAGAGGGAGAGAAAAAAAAGGGAGAAGCTGTGGCGGACAACCACTGCTTGTGGGTGGCTTCAGAACCCTGCCTTACAGTGTATTTTCATGCATATGTATCATCTCTGGCCACCATAATTAAAGGATACTACAGAATTCCAGAAAGGGAGGTGGTGGGAACACAGGAGGTGATGTAGGATATGATAGAACATGTGGAAACAGCTCTTTCCCTGAGGAGATGCTTGGATGATCCAGCTAGAGAAGGACAAGTTTAAGTGAAAGCCATATCCAAGTAAAGCATACATGCTACACTTGTCTGTAGCAGCCTCTGCTTTATCTGTACTAAAACATACTTTCATTTTGGCTGAAGAAGTGGGTATGTTTTGGTCCTCATCTGTACTGATTCTAGACTTTTTTAACCAAATGGAGTCAATTCTGGGACTTTATAGCAGTCTTTTCCAACTTGTCTCAGATGTTTTGGACCACATTTCCCATCATCTTTAGCCAGTACAGCCATGGGATATAAGACTAATAAGACTGAAAGTTCAATGTGGTCCAGCATTCTTTCCCTAAATAAGTATTTCCATGGTGGCTGACAGTTACTGGCCTGGGAAAGATGACACACATGTCTTTAGCACAATAATGTACATAGTGGTTTACCAAGGCAAATAAACAGATCACAAGGTCCTGCCAGGGAAGCTTCCAATTTGAATCTAGGTACAGAGACGAAATGACGAGGAAATAGTGAGAAAGGAGCATGAGTCAGAAGGTAACAGAGGACAAATGTGAGCTTACCTTTCAGAATTGTGATGTTGATATATGGACGAACTTCTGGCATTACAAATGGCAAAGAGCGAGGTCTGTCTGCACCATGACTGGCTTCGGAGGACCCAGGGACATCCAGGGAGTCACAGCATCTCTTGCAGCCACTCAGGCTGGGAGTGACTTCTTGTGGGCTAAGCTCCTCACTGGGAGCCCCAAGCACAAAAAGTGGGAGCACAAGAAAGGCCAGGGGGATGCTGACTGGGATGGCTTCCATTGTGAACTGCAAGAGAGTTCAGTGAAAAGGAAAGGAAACCAGATTGGAGCTGATATGAAATAGCCAGGTGTTGGACCTCATTTTCCTAAGAGAACCATTCAGAAATACTAAGGCAGGCAAGTAGACAGAATCTCTTGCCACTGATGTTTTACAATGACCAACTTCATCCCAAGACAGTTGACTTAAATTCATCAGTTCTGACATCACATGAGAAATAGTCTATTATCCCACTACAAAGTGTCAATCAGCTCATCAAGGGAAAAATGTTTTGTGCCATACCAAACAACTATTCTGTGAATAGGTGTTATCTCTGTCTGCACTCTTTACATTTCATTTCACTCTGATCTTTCCTTTTTATTATTTTAACTTCTGCAACCATTAGCAATTCTCCCTTGGGATAATACTCAATGCATCTATGAGTCCACAAATGTTATACCTTAATAAATGTATTGACCCTGGAACTTATTTTGCAGGGGAAATAAAGGGCATATAAATTCCTTTTATACCGCTATTTTCTGCTTCCATTCTGTACAAGTTATTAACTGATGCTGTGATGGAAGGGAAAACGGCTATCTCTCAGTTGTGCAATACAGATCACTAGGTGATCTGTAAACAAATTATTTCTCATTGTAGGTGCAGCTGACTTTAGAGCTGATCCCTATAGAAATCTGAGTCTTTTTCCTTCTGTGTGGGGTAGCTTTGAGTGGGAATAGAGATGTAAGATGAAAAAACTGCATGGGTAAAAATAACCCTAGCATCTACACTAAAGGTCCAGTACAAATCCTTACTCTATAAGAGCTGCAAAACTTCCTGATTCTCTTGCTGTATCTAGCTTTGGTCCCATAATTGACCATCTGGAAATAGTTAGCTTCAGAAATCTATAAAGTGAGCAGTTGTCATTTTTAGGTACAGAAACATTTAAATTTTCTAATTGAAAGTAAGTAGCCCCCTGAACCGAGCTCAACTCACAGTAAATGCTTGGACACCTCCATGCAGTTTTCTTGGGGATAGTATGAAAGCAGATGGCAACTGCCTTCTTCAAGGATGGTTTCTTTTCTTTTTTTTTCCCTTTTGGTTTGCCCAGGATAGCCCACAGCCCTAGAGTTGGTCTCCCTTTCAAGTGCTGATCAGGTCCAACCTTACTTACCTTTTTGAGATCAGCCAAGATCACCTTGGTGCTGCTGCCCCCTAGTTCCCATCGACAGTTTTAATTAAGGCTGTCCTTAATTAACTAGTTAAACTGTCCTTTACCCTCTCTTTAGGTACATCATCAAAGCCATGGTAATATCTAGACTTTGATCTTTTCACTTTGATGACTTAAGCACTGCTGTTTTTTTCAATGCTTTTGTTAAAATAATTGTCCTTGGAGGGAACTTCTAGATGAAACAGCTGAATAGGAAGGTAACTAAAATATTGATCACTGGTGAAGGGGAGAAGATGGGAAAACAGTTGCCACTAATGTACTTTTTTAAAAAAACCTCCAACATTCCCTATCCTTAAATCAATATACCATTCTTTAAACTGAAATGGTCACCATTCACAATGGCTGCCTGCTATATTCTGCAGGAACTACTGGTCTATTGACCTTCACAAGACTTTTGGATTTTTATTTTTGTACATTTGTCTATTGACCATAGCTGCTCTTCCCTAAATAATTTCCAGTTATGACTCTTTTTTTCTATTGCAGTATTTCTCAACACACACCCTGTACCCCCAAGATGTGACTGAGGGGCATCCCACTTGTATGACTTTGGTGCTTAACCAGTGATATAATTCTACAACAGCTGGACTCAGTTTTGAGAGCCGCACAATGGGAACCCAAGTAACGGGAGCCAAAATAAACCGCCAGCGAAACCTTGTGGCTTGGATAAATTTGCTATTATTTTCAATCGCGATTGTGTTATTTTTGCTTGTGCAGGGATGCTGGAAGTAAGTCTCACTCTAGTCGTCTCTGTTTAGAAGCCGACCTTCCGAGACGCTAAAGAGTTGCCTTCTGCCCCGGGATGAAGCCATCCACCCTCTCCCGGATCCCGCCCGACCCCAGCCTCGCGCGGCGCATCTCTCCCGGGAAGTCTGTCGAGCGCTCGGAAGGCAGAGCTCTGCAAGCTTCGCCGGAGGGGCGGAGGTGGACTTGGCGGAGCTGCAGCATCGCGACGGGGGAGGGAAGGGGGGACGCCGGAGCCGGGTGCATTTGATTCCTGGCTCGGCCGGAGTTGGGGAGCTTGCAAAATCGGGAAGGAAGGAAGGAAGGAAGGTGAAGCGGAGGGGGGTTGCAATCTGCAGAGAGCTCTGGCGCCCGCGGGCTCCCTGACTCGCTGCAGCAACCGGGAGGCTCACCCCAGCGGAGATGCGCGTCGCCGCAGGTCTTTATAGGAAGCCCTCTCTGCTCCTCCGCTCGCCACTCAGGCTCTCCTGCGCGTGGGACGGCCGCTGCTCGCGAAGCCTGCCTGGGGGTTTCTTTAACAGCTTCTTGTTGGTACGCAGTCGCCTCAGACCACCGGCTTTGGTTCCGAGCCCGCCGAAGAGACTCTATGCCTTCCCCCGCTCCCTTCCCTTTCCTCCCCTCTTCGGGTTCCGCAGGGTGTTAGGTTTCTAGAGCAGTTAACTCTTTCCTCGGCGATAGGAACCGTTTTCTTCCCCCTCTTTCCCGGCCTGGCCCAACTGCGCCTGCTCAGCCCCGCTCCCTTCCTCTCTTTTGGGACCGGCCTGAACCCGAAGAAGAGGCGCCACGAGGAGCAAATTCATCCCAGTGTGTGAGTCCTCCGTAGTCAACTGGGGCTTCGTCCCAGGTAGCGGAGAATAGGATCGTTTTGGGCAACCAAAGCAGCAAATGGATAGCAGAGTTTCGAACTGAAAAGAAAGTGGGCTGAGGTGTCTGATGCCACCTTGGGCCGGCAGGCAGGTGGACAACAACTTCTCTAATTCCCAACCAGCATGGATAATGTTCAGAGATGATGGGAGGGGCATCCAGAAGCATTTGAGGACCCAAGGTGGGGAAAGGGGTAACCACTTACTCATGTGCCCCTTAGCAGCAGTGGGCACTTCGAAACCCTGGGCTGCATGCCCTCCCCATCTGTTTCTTGCAGATCCCCAAAACACTTGTAGTCACAGATGCTGAAATTCGACCAGTCTGAGGAAAGAGAAACACACGAGGACTGCAGGGCACGCTTTGAAATGGGCTTAGTTAAGAGAAAAAATAACCCCCCCTCATAAAACCAAAAAAATCCTGCCCAACTGTGTAACATAGAGCACAGTTTCACCATGCTAAAATGCCAGCCCTTGTACCAGTGTACCAGTCCTTGAGCTGGCACCAAAGTATGCTTCAAGGCCATGGCAGTCCTGGCAAGAAGTGATACTGGCAGCACCCGTAAGTCACCCATGGAGTAGGCAAAATGGGATAGGAATAGGTTAAATGTGCCACCACCCCTAAAAGTAATTAATTAAGAAAGAAAATGTCCCCCATGAAAAACCACTTGTCAGCTGAAGGAAAACCTGTAATGTGCACACTGGTGACAGAACCAGCAATCCACAGCTGGTGGAATCCAGCTCCCTTCCCTGGTTTAAATTGACCTTCAGTGAGGTATCCAACTAGCAGGAGAAGAGGACAACACTACTTTAAAACTGGAACGTCTAAAGATTTTAAGCAGCCTCAGCGGTGGGGTAGAGGAGACAAAGTCAATATTTGACTTTGGCATTATGGAATGGCGTTATTATGGAATGGCGATTAGAGGGATGTAAGGCTGAATGCAGGCTTTCCCACTGGGATCTCTGCCCTTCTCCCAAATATCCTTCAGTTCCCAAACCCACCCTAATACATGCAGCTGAACTGAATATAACGACTTCTGTTGCTTACTGTTGTGTTTCCATGCTTTTCCTCTGCTGCCTTCTCCATATGCCAGATTTTATCCTGATGGCATTATATGGCTCCTGTGGTCAAGGCCTGGCTGAGAATGCTGGGAGTCACAATCCTAACTCATCGATTTGGAAAGACTGGTATATAAATCAGTGTTTTAACTGACAGAATTCTTGGCTGCTGAAGTGATGATAATATTCCCTGTTCCCATCTTCAGTGCCTGGTGCTCTTTTGCTGCCCTGGCCATCTGTAAGCAGACAATTTATGGAAGGGAAATATATATGTACACCAGTCTGAGTATTCCTCCCCTCCAATCCTATCACCCAGAATTCCCGTTACAATGCAGAAATAAAAAGCCAAAAGTGAGCTTTGTCTTGGTCTGTCTGGCTTGGGTTTGGTGGCTGAAAGACCAAGGGATACGCAGTTGTCTCAGAGGAACCCTAGACTATAGCCTCAGTGGCATTCGTATCCTGCATGGAAATCATACATGAATCCTGCACACGCAGCTACTTTTCAAAAACAGGGTGAAAGCTGTTTTTGGATGCTTTGCTAGGGCAGCAAAGTGTTAGTCGTTTAATGTATTTGCTTTGTGGGAGGGAACACTTTGTGAGATAGTTTTTATCAGATTCAGGTAACAAAATAGCTTGGCTGGTTTTGGCTATTCTGCCCCTTGACTTGAAAACAGAGTATTCACTAGGCTGCTTCTGGATGTACAGTGTCTTATGCCAGCCATAGAGAACAGTGATCAGTTTATTTATTTTGGCTTTGCGCCCTTTCATTCTGGCAGTTAAATAAAGAGGGAAAAGTTTTGATTGGCTGGCAATCAGAGTTTAACTAGAAACTGGGGAGGGGGGCTTCCTGAGAAAATGTGAAGGCCCCACTCCTGGTTAAATATTGGGGAACAAAGGACCTAAGAAAATCAGTTTTGCTTTTCACAGAGGGAAGAATAGCAAGGTCAGCAACTTACTGTATCCCTTTCAAGTTATTGGAAGAAAAGCTGGATAATGTCTTACACCAGGCTCTGGAGTGGACAAATTGTTTCCATTTGTTTAGATTAGGGAGTCAGAGAACTCGCTGGTGCCAAATTTGGTGTGCTTCCCACAACTTGGCAGAAGAAACTGAGAACAGAGATGCAAACAGAAAGTCTGGGGAAGTATAAGAAGGAAACGTGGCAGGGAGGAGAGAACAGAAGGTACTGGGAAATTGCTGGTTTTTAACACTATCCAGAAGCCAACAGTGGTGGAAAATGGAGAAGATTTCTTTGGATCTTTGGGGGAAACAAGGGTCCCCCTAAATAAAACAAGCTAAGATGTGAATGTCAGAACTCTGTCAGATCTTTTTGTGATAGTAGTTAGGTCACTTTAACTCTGTTCTTGCAGTTTGTCCTTGGAGATCCCCAAATATGCTGGGGGGGGGCATTCTTCCTGTATGTCCTTGGCTATTTACACACCAAAGCACACAGCCAGTTCCAATACTATATTATTAGTATTCCAGCATTAACAAAAAGTTGTTGAATTTTGTTTTAGAGAATTTACAGTTTTTGTTGCTTAATTGTTTATCTGTATAAGTTTATCCTAGGTAGCTCTCCTGGAGCAACCTTTAATGATGTAAAGGGAACTTGGGATCCAAACAGCTTCTAGAAACAATATTATTTATTTAATTTATAATTTATTAAATGGCATCTTAGTATGCATCTTTTTAAAAAATGCAGTTGGCTTCTGACATGTGTATGTGTGCTAATCACTAGGATTGCAAAGGCAAAAGGAAAGTCCCTTCAAAGAGACTTTCTAGAGAGCAGCAAGGGAAGAATGGTTTAACTTCTCCCTCTCTGCTTCAATCTTCATAATTTTTGTGTGGTTCTTACCTGTAAGGAAAAGACAAGGGAAGGCACATTTAATACCACTTTTGTGTGAGCATAAGGTCTTGAGGTTCTAACACTAAGTTGCTGTCCTTTTGTATGTAGGCAATAAAGATGGAAAATGGAAGCTGCAATTCAGTATTTGTAGGATCACATATTGTCTATCCTTTCCTTAACTTGAATGATGGACAATGTTATCATTCAGATGAATGGCACATGTGTACCTGAGATCCTTTTTCACACTAGAGGTGGGTCACCTGTGAGTCTCAGTGTACTGCTGAGCTACATCTTCAGGCATTCTTCACTGATAGCCATGTTGGCTTTGGCTGCTAAGAGTTATAGTTTAATTATATCTGTGGTAGTAATGGGGAGAAGAGGTAAGTGCTCCATCCATGATATAGCTTGTTAATGAAATTTCATTTTTTTAATGTTTAAAAAACAATTAAAATGTCATAGGCAAAATCTTTGCCTTATGTTGTAAAAGCCAGTCTGGTCTAGTACTTAAGGCACCAGGCTAGAAACCAGGAGATGATGAGTTCTAGTCCCACCTTAGGCATGAAAGCCAGCTGGGTGACTTTGGGCCAGTCACTCTCTCTCAGCCCAACCCACCTCACAGGGTTGTTGTTGTGGGGAAATTAGGAGGAGGAAGGAGTATTAGATATGTTCCCTACCTTGAATTAGTTATAAAAATAATAAAGGTGGGATAAAAAAAATCTAAAAAAGAAAAGGTGGAGGATGGGAAAATGTGATAAATTACCCATGAAGCAACTACATGGAAACAATATGTATGGAGTATAAATTAAATCCAGATAACTATTCAAATTTTAATAATAAAATAATAAAACCACTGCCTCCTTGTAGCATCTGGATGTACTCTGAATTAAAGCAGTAAATGCACTGTGGGATAGGATGCTTCTTCCCTGAATATACAAAAATATTAGGGAACCACAAAAAAGCCCATAATGGATAACACAATAATCCACAAATAATAAGTGTAAAACTGCTGAGTCTGTTACTAAATTTTGGAAGAATAAGCAGAAGGCAAATTCCTGTGAATATGGTTTGAAACAGATAAAGCAAAGTAAGAGAATGAGAGCTGTGAAGGAGGAAGAAGGGATAATAAAAGAAACATTTGTGGGAGATTTCAAGACACTTCATAAACTAGGGCATATCTATAAGCAGGAAATTCCATTTGTTGGATAGCTGATAGATTTATGCAGTGGAAAGTATATGGAGAGAGAAGCACTAAAGTTAGAAGTATAACTTTTACAAAAAAAATATTCTTGAGGCTGGTGTGTATGAGAGAAAAATAAATATACAGTAGATGTTATTTATGAAAGTACACTGTGTTAGGAAAGCTTACATTATTTAAGCCTATCTACAGCCAAGAGCCTGTATTGTGCTCTCCTCCTGTATGGAGAGAGAAAAAATAAGTACCTGAGCTGCACAAATCAGAGACAGAAGAAAGAAAGAAGACTGAAGGAAGGATGAAGTGATGAAGCCCAATTGGAGGCATGTTACAGAGAAGTATGCAAAGTATAGATAAGAAAAGGGTTAATAAATGTGCAATTTTCTCAACTTCTATTGCCCCTAGTGGTCAAGACATTTATAGGCACATGCAAAGTTGATTTCCAACACCCTTTGCTTTAGTATCTTTGCTGTTTGGTAGGCTT
Source organism: Candoia aspera (assembly GCF_035149785.1). Classification (NCBI taxonomy): domain Eukaryota; kingdom Metazoa; phylum Chordata; class Lepidosauria; order Squamata; family Candoiidae; genus Candoia; species Candoia aspera. The sequence goes on from NC_086159.1 coordinate 27,405,133, forward strand.
CATGTAGGCTTTTGGTTGGGTACTAGAGTCAATAAGGTTTTGGATGATGGATTGCTCACATTTATATAGCCACCCATCTCACATAAGGTGACTTTGGGCAGCATACAACAGTATACCTTTGGGCCGATCCATTACAGCTCTTCTTATGCATTTAAATGAGATATCCTTGAAATTTTAAGATGCACAATTCTGATACTCCTGTTGTTAAATATCTCATTGACCTCAAGCTAATTTTTACTATATTTTAGATTCCTTTAATTTATATTTGATTCAGTTCAGAGTAAGGAATGGAGCAGAGTTTTAGTTTCAAGCAGAATAAGGAATGGATCTGCTTTCTCCCCTCTCATATTTTGCTTATGAAGCTAGGTATGTCATTTTACAAAATGACCAAGGTTGTAATTCTTCTTGATAGCCAGCATCCCCTTGTCAAGAAATACTAGTTTAACTATTTCTTGGGAGGAGCCAATTTAATTTTCTCTTGAAGGCAAGAGACTTTTTTGGTAGAGCTGAATCCAATGCAGCTGCTTCACTTAAATTGGTGACTCTGACAGAATGCTACTGTGAATCTGTCTTAAAGGTTTTCATTGTAATAACTTTCTTGCCAATCTAGGCTCTGGCTGACATCCTTCATTCCTCTCTACTTTTTTGGAGTGATTGGAAAGCCTGATTCAAAATGCTGTTATGTCAATTTGTTCAGCACTGAGTTCTGAATTGTCACATCAGATGTGTGTGTTTAGGAGGGTTCGGGTACCTGTCAGCAGATGTGGTGAGAAAGATTGATTCAGTTAGTAATTTGTGAGATGGATCTAGTCGTTAATGGATCCAGTCAAATGGTGTCAAGAAATTGCTGCCCAGCAACTTTATGTTCTATTCAGATTAATGAGATTTACCTCTGACTGGACATGCATTGATTTGCAGTGTTGATATATGATCCCCTCTTGCCCACACAGCCCTCTTCTTTCAGCATAGGATGGGTTTTAAACTTTAGTGCCTGCTTTCAGATAAAGTATATTTAGCAAGATATTTTCATGTATTTGGCCAAAATCACAGAATCAGAATTACCTATTTTGGTTATTTAGAAAATGACCATTGTCATTTCAAACCATTCTTATAAGTACAAAAAGAACAGTAGGATCTTTCTTCCTACTGGAAGAAAGGGACCATCCCTGTCCTTCTTGCTTTTTTGGGAAGTATTAAGGAAAAAGGATCACCAAGCACTTTTGAAAAGTGGGAGCAACGTGGCAAACATCTTGCAGATTGCCACAGACTAATCAGGCTAACAGTGGTTCCAAACTGCTGGGAATCCTGCATCTTTACTTGTTGTCTCTTCATAAACGGAAGAAGAATCGTTTTAAGAGATCAGACTAGTTTCATTCCTAAATCCAGCATTCTGTCTCCAGCAGCATCCAGTTAGGTTCTGCAGAGCATGATGGTGAGAATGGTCTCTCCTTGTTTGACTCCAGATTCTGATCATTAGAAGTGGACTCCCCCAGAGCATGGTAGATCATTCTTAGCTGAGGATAATATCTGTCTGTGCTGGTAGCTATTTAGGATACACACTATGCACAGGGAATAATCCTTTTATTTCCTTTTTTAAAAAAAATCATGGTGACTTTGAATTCTAGGGATTAAAGGAGGTAAATTATTCCTTCAATTTCTCTGCATTGTTGTTTATAATCAGCTGTGATTCCAGATCACTAGAATGGAACAGATTGTTTAGGTTGTTGTGCATCAGCATGCAGCCAATGCATATCTAATCTTGGATTACACTCTTGAACAAAGGCACAGGCGCTGTTTTGAGAATGATGAATGGTCTATGCTGGTGTGTTATATTATTTAATGGCAGCTTTCTCCAAAGCTGGGAACTGTAGTTTGATGAGAATGCTTAGAATTTTTATTAGACATTTTTAGTACTACAGAATTATTATTCCCAGTGTCCACTGAGACGAGAACTGGCTATTGGCATTGATGGCGAAGGTGATGTATCTGCTCTGTACCATCAGTGACCTCATTATCTGTAGTAGACAATGCAGTCCTTGGTGATATATTCTGTGGCACACTGCCTGCCGGTGTCCTCTGCTGCTTCCCTGATGGCACCGGATAGAATGACGGTTGCCACCCCACTGCCGTTCCCACCCTAACTACTGCTGGAGAGGTGAAATGGTTGTTAAATCAGTTTTAAGCCTGCAGTGTAGGCACCAGGATTTTCTCTTGGCTATTTATATTAATATACTATTAATTATCTTGCCTGTGTCCCTTGACACTTTCCCTTTACATATCGTTGGTTAAGTTTTTTTGAACATGGCTTTCAAGTCAGTTGCTGAGGAGGAACGCATATTGGTGTTTGGGTTAGGGATCCCTGTGAGAGAATTGCTCCTCCTACAGGATAACTGGGAATTCACGCACAACGATGCATCGTCTTGTCTCCACACACTTTAGTTTACAGCCCAACAGACTACTTTATATTTGAAGGGGAAAAGGTACTTCAGAATTAAGAAGTGATGAGCTTTGGGGCTGAATGGCTATAGTCTAGTTTTTTGTGTCCTGATGTTTTGCCAGCAGCTGTGGCTGGCATCTTCAGAGGCAGAATGACCTGATTTGTAGCGTACAGGTAGTCCTCACTTAATAACCATTCATTTAGTGATGCTTCAGACTTACAGCAGTGCTGAAAAAACCAACTTACTATCAGGCCTCAGACTTATGACCGTTGCAGCATCCCTGTAGTCATGTGATCACAATTTGGGCTCATGGCAACCAGTTTGCATTTATGACTGTTGCAGTGTCCTGTGGTCAAGTGATCTCCATTTTCAACCTACCCAGCCGGTTTCTGGCAAGCAAAATCAATGGGGAACTGCGTGATTTGCTTAATGAGCACGTGGTTTGCTTAATGCCCACAGTGATTCACTTAACAACTGCCAAAAAAGGTGGTAAAATCGGGTTGGATTTGCTTAATGACTACTTCATTTAACTGAAATTCCAGTCTTAATTGTGGTCATTAAGCGAGGACTATCTGTACTTCTTGGTAGCTCATAGGCAACTGAACAGGGACTGATGTCAAGACACCAGAAAACTAGACCACAGCCATTCAACCCCAAAGCTCATCACTGCATGATTGCTGCCAGCCATGAAAGGCTACACCAATACAGTGTACGTCAGAGCATGCATGAGTGATATAATCTTCTTAACCCAAACATATCTTTTTCTTAGGATTGCACTGCAGTTCCAGAAGGCAACCATGTGATCCTGGGCAAAGACTCAGCTGCTGTAAGCTGTGCACATTCTGAATCATTTTTTCCCTTTGAATCTGAAGTGCTGCACGGCTCTCTAGCTCAAAATACAAGTTCTTGTTTTAGTAGACCAGCCTACAAATTTTGTTCCTGTGTTTTATCTGGAATTGAATCCCATGCTCTGCTGCATTTTTTGAGAACAACAAATAACACATTTATTGGGAGCAGCCTCATGTTCATGACATATGATGTGGTAGGATTCAGTTATTATGGATATTTTATATGTTAGAGTGAACCATATTAAAAGATAGAATCACCTATGTTTCTGTTGTGCTGTGTTGGAGGTATGAATTAAAAAGTGATCATCTGGAAGCAAATCAACAAGACTGGCAAGATCAAGTGTTCTTGATTTACATTATTCTTCCCTAATGCATGCTTGGATAAATTTTCTTTAGACAATTTCCTCTGTCCATGAAGGTTATATATAATCTCATACTAACAAAACCTTGCATTAAATCCAAAAACACCATAATAGGATAACTTCAAAGCATAGATTTCATGGCTCTAAGTCTTAAAACATCTAGCCCAACTTTTGGACTCTGGTGCTTCTTCCTTACCCCCATCCCCCACCCCCTTTTAAAAAAATAATTGGTAACATCTTGCTTGATTAAGAATTCTGGAGAATTTGGAAGTTTGCACACTCTTTGGTATTATTTTGGTTGGTCCTAATAAAGGTATTACCAAGCTATAGATATTAGAAAGATGTTCATTGCTGATAGGTGGTGAATAGCTTTGTACAGGCTCTGGTGAAAGTAACCAGTGAATCACAAGGATGTGTAAATGAACAGAAAGATAAGAAATGCACTGCCGGATCAGTCTTTAGCTCAGGGTTCTGTTAGTAGCTAACCAGCTGCTTATACAAAGCCCAAAAGCAGGACATAAGCATCCAACGACTCTCCCACACATGCTCCTCAGCAGTTGGCACACTGCCTATGATACTGGAGGTAATAATTCAAATTAAAATGAAGTATGTTTGAAGTTGGCAAAGACGTGCACATAAATGTATCTTGCTGCAACCCTGCTGCCATAGTAAGTGCTACCCACAGTTTGTGGCTGAGATATAGACATTAAAGAACAATTTTAAAACAACTTTTCTATCCTTGAATATGTGACTAGATTCTACATCTTTTAGATGAATTAACATAGACCACTGAGATTGATGGAGAAAGAACAACATGATTTTATTTTATTTGGGGTGGAGGATGTAAATAATGGTACAGAAAGCTTGTATTTCCACACTCCACTAGCAATTAAAATTTGTTATCTTTTAGAGCAGCTGTACCTGTTGTTGAGAAATACAGGCGCATGATGTTCTCAACGAGACTAGAGTTCCATTGCCTTTTAAACACTTGCCCTTGGCCTAGTAAGGAACCTTGGCATGAAGCAATCAAAAGGGGAAGGGTACACATTGTAGGTACATATTTATTTGACTGTAGATGTTTGCTATGTAAGATGCAAAGCACACTATGGTTAAAGTAAACCTGCTTCTATTCATTCAGGATAGATATATTCCAAGCAGCTGTCAATTAAAAACTATTTGTCCAATTAGAGGAGTGTTAAAAATTAAATAGATAAATATATTAATTATTTTGCTAATCTTTGTTATAAGTGATGTCACTTTTCTTTTCCTGACAGAATTTGTAACTCTTCCAAAAGCTGTACCTTTGTCATATAATCCATCGGTACCCCTATTGTTATGTGATGGTGAGGAAAGCATCTTCTTTCAAATTTCTGCTTCTCACAGGTGGAAATGGAAAGAGTCTGCCAGAAGGGAAAAGTGGGGCCACCTAGATGTCCCACTGCTAGATTGGAGTGAATATGGAGGATGTAGCCCTTCAGTTATTGCAGACTTACAGCGGCCTCAATGGTGAAGGATGTACTTTGGCAACATATGAAGGCCTACAAGTTCCCTGCTTCTGACATCTGGCACACAAAATGAACATCTGGGCGTGCACTGGTTTTGCATAATGTACTTGTGAAATGAAGTGGGAGCCAGATGCTGGGTATGAGGTTCCTGCATAGCCTTTGCTTGAGAAAGCAGAGAGCAAATATTTGCATATTTTCTACTCAATCAAGCAGATGAACAGTTTTAGTTCCATACTGCATTTACAGAACAGTGATATGTCAGTGTGTCTTGGGGAGGGAAGAGGGGACACGCTTTGTCTCTGAAACAGGAAGCTCTAAAATCCCTTCCCTTTCTGACAACCAAGCCCGACTGTGGATCCCCACCCTTATTTCCCAGGCTGTGCTGCATAGCTGGCTGGCCTTTCACTACAGGACCATGCTCTCCCAAGAAAAGCTTGCAAGGAAGACAAGCAATGAAGAGGTGTTGCTGGAAATAGGTTCTGTGGGTGCCAATCCCATCCAATCCACTCCCCTCCATGCCCTTCCCCTTCTTGAGATAGTTTCATCCCAGCAAAGGACTTTTTCAAAGGCATTCCAGTCTTAGCTTGAGGGGTTGCAAAGCCAGCATGTGCTGAAAAAGATGTGACTAATTTGTTTTGTGGGTACAGGCAGTCGAATGTGTGCTACGTGGTGCATGTGCTGTGTGGGTGAATCTTGTTTGCATGCAAGTATGGTGCATTTGTGCAGTTTGTGTGGGTGGTGGTGGGCCAGCTTAAAATCTTAGTGGCTTGGGCACAAAAGAGATGCCTTCCGCTCCCTTGCTTTTGCCTGTACAATAAAGAGAGAGAGTGTGTGTGTGTGTGTGCACACGTGTGCGAAGAGGGATTGGTTTGCTTGTTTCTATGCAGCCTGGCCATGATCAAATAGAGCTGGGAAGAGGCACTGCAGCCGGCTGCTATAGTAGCAGCTGTAGTCATTCTGTGATAATTAATTTTAAAAACCCTTTGCATCCTGAAGGGTCTGATATACTTATCTCTCTCAGCCTCTGTACCTGGAGTTTTAAAAAAATGTTTTTTCCATGTTGGCCTGGAAAGCAGATCTACTGGGACATGTCCAGAATGCCACTCAGAGGCTCTTCCCCCTTCTCCCTGTGTGTGTATCTGCGTGAGTCTCCTCTGCTGTCACCCACAGCATTTTCGTATTGCACGACGTGCAAGCAAGATTGAACCCTCAAGGCTATTCAGGCCAGAGGAGCAAAATGTGAATGTCTGGAGCTGTGAATGTTGGTAGTGGCAAGAAAAGCCTGACAGTCCACTCAGTCTAGTTTCTCCATGTTCTCCCACCCCTGTCCGGATGGAGGAGTCAGGAAGATGTAGAGTACCAGACCTCAGCTTTTTTATATCTGAGATCTGCTTCAATCCACTGCTGCTTCACAAGACAGAACTGTGCACGCATCGGGTAATATTTTCATAGAAATGTAAATCAACCAATTTATTTTCCAATATGCATATAGGACTTCAGACATACCCACAGGCACATATAGAGGTGGGTGGCATACAAGTTTAATTAATAATAATAATAATAATAATAATAATAATAATAATAAATGTATACATCATAAATGTCCTTTTTCTGTGATTTAGTGCTTAAATTGAGACAAAACAAAAACAATGGCAGTTCTTGACCCATATAGCTGAAGACTTACAGATGGGTTGGCTTTGGAACCTGGTTCAGATGTGTGCTAATTAACAATAACATGTTTGATGACTTTTGTCTAGTCATTATCTTTCCACCTAATCTATGTTGGAAGGACAATATTATACCATATACTCTCAGAGGAAAGACATAGTACAAATATAAAGCATGTACTGCTACATTTTCTCCTGCATGTCATTTGTTATTTTGCTTTTTGAAAACCTTCCATGTAGTTTTCCATAAATTAAATCAGTGAACAAAATTGGCTGAAATAACTAAGGTACAATCCTAATGTTGAACACATTTAATTTCCATTCATACAGAGAAAGAGTTAAGCCTTTATTTTCTGAGAAAATTATTGAGCCTGCCTGCCTGCCTGCCTGCCTGCCTGCCTGCCTGCCTGCCTGCCTGCCTGCCTGCCTGACTTCCTGAAAAACAAGTGAATTTTGCAGGATTTTTAATTTATTGTTTTTCTCCCCTCCTTTTAAATTACTTCTCTCCCTGCAGAATCCCACAGTGATGCTGTATCCTCATGAAAGATTCAGAATGACAGCCAAGATATCAAATGGTTATTGCTATTAGCCTACTTACACAGTGGGAAAACAAACGAATGAACAAGAAAAAGGAAAGAGGGTTTTAAGAAAAAAAGAGGGGGAGAAAATAGGTTATTGCACTGCTAATAACATCTAGTGAAGCCTGGTGAAATGACCCCCCTCAGTTTCTCTGTGTGCAGACAAAGACTTTTGAGGGGCTAGGACAGTACGTAGCAATGCTGGGTCTGCTCTGCTCTTCTGTGCTGTGCCTGCCCCCGGCATTTTCCCCCAAGATCCAGACAGCCCCAAACCTGTTGGCCTTTCTCAAGGCATTTGACTTGGATGTTCCCCCAGGCATTGAAGCCAGGAGGTTAAGTGAGCCCTGTTGGCTGGTTGGGTAGTTGTTGTTTCAGTGATGTAGTGGCATGATTTTTTCTTTACTCCATGCATGTGATGTATGTATGTATGTATGTATGTATGTATCTTTTCATTCATTCAGTCATTCAGTCATTCATTCATTCATTCATTTTTGGTATCTTGCTTGTTGAATTGTGCTATTGGTTTGGTTTTTACCTTGTATGTCACATAAATCATTTCAGTGAGCTGAGTGGCTATATAAATTGCTTTAAAAAATAAATAAATTTAAATGCCAGACAGTTTGAATAAGAGAACCTTGTGTCTTTGAGACCACCAATCTTGTCCTGGGGTGGGGGTGGGGGGTGCAGGTGAAATTTGGACCTTTGAACCTTTTAAAATAAAATCACTATGCATGACATTTCTTCTGGCATGCTTCTTGTTTTGTTATAAGAAGTCCAAAATGGGAATCTCTGAAATTAAATGCCTTTCCAGGTGTTTCAAATCATCCTGAGCTTTCTATGGTTGCCATAACTTATTTCAACTATCTTTTTTGTGCTTTCATTTTATAACCCATTCAGGAAGAAAAATGTTCCATCTTCTGTAGATACTGTCAGCTAACAGAAGAGATGTAACAACATTCCTACCCTACCCTACTCTTCCCTATCCCACTCCATCCAAAGGGAGAATGATCTGGATTTGAACCCAACCAAGACAGATTTGTTGTTTGTGTATCAAGATTCTCAAGTTAGTCCTAATGTTGTCTATTGATCACAAAACAATACCCTCTTTTTTTACAGGTGAATTTCAAATTATAAGTGAAACTTAGGAGTTTTGTATCTCTGTGGTGATGGCAAGATGTAAGTTGGGAGGACTTGCAGAGAAGAATTGGTGGGAGTGTTTAAGTTGATATGCTGTTCCTAGTTGGACTCCCAACAAGGCAAAGTGGAAGATGGTGAGAAAGCTTTTGCAGGAGGCAAACTGTGGTTGGTGTTTTCATGTAAGCGTCTTATTATAGTGAAAGAGAATGTATGTATCTCAGGGTTGAACTGTGGAGTCCTTGGTGATCTCTGAGCTTGGTTGTTTGCTTGCAGACCTTTCATTACCCGACTAGGTAACATCATCAGGGCATTGATGATACTACCTAGTCAGGTTATGAAACATCTGCAAGGAAACAACCAAGCTCAGAGAGCACCAAGGACTCCACTTTCTTATTACAGTTAGATTAAGAAATAGAACCACAAGGTGAAATACCATAGTAATCTCCGTTTGACCTCCAGACATCCACATACAGCAGATATCCCCTGCAACTTTAATTAGAAGCTTTGCTCTCACAACCTCACAACTGTTTTTTAATGAGTGGCTTTCTGATGAGCACAGCAATATACTACTGATGAAGCGCCACCCTCCTATTGTGACACTGCAAGGTTTTGCACTATCAGTGTACAAATTTGAAAGCTCATAATAATACCACAAGCACGACTACATGGTACATAATCAGAAATAAAAGCCATTCAATTTTTTCTCTAGTTTATGACACTTCTGTTGCTTTTCATAAATCTTTTATGCCCCTGTGGTTCCCAGGACTCTTTCCAGAGCTACAATAAGTGATAAATGTCATACACAGCTGATGGCCACTTACAACATTGTCTATCAGAGTAATTATAGTGGCAGTGCACGTCAGGCCACATATTCCATAAGATTTTTTCCTTTGAACCAACAAAATTGAATTTGCTGTTTTATTTTAAGTAACTCTGTGAAAAATGCCACTGTTTTAGCAAACTCACATCACACATAAACACGTCCGAAAGGGTGTGTGACATTCGTTTGTTACTTTTGTCACCCTTTAACTATCTGACATAAGAGGCTGGGATAGAAAGGAGTAAATTATCCATTTTAAATTATATGTTTATGGGCTCTCTGTTTGGGTGGCTACATATTCTTCCTCCACAGCTAAAAGCAGTCCCATGCAGAATAAAGACTGCTTTTGCATTGGCGAAAGCCCACGGCTTTGATGTATTCAGGGTCCTTCACACAGTTGTTTCTAATCATTATAACAAGATTGACAAGATGGCAGGAAATGCCTGAATTCCATCTAACTGGAGTCTCAAAGGCAGAAATTGACCAGATGTTAGAATTGTACAAAGGCTCTCTGTACTCTGAGGAAGAGGCATAATTTGAGCTGATCTTGAAAGACAAGATTTCACTTTGCATTTTTTCCTCAGATCTTTTCTTGTCACTTCAGATCCACTATACAAAGTGAACCTCTTATGTCCTCCTTTTCTTATGTCTTCTAAAGCCTCCTTTGGAGGATGGTGTCCAGAATCACATCTAGAAATCTGGATCAAAGTTGGGTATCTTAGCAAGGTATAAAGCTGAAGTAAAGCCATAAAACAGCTGAAGGAGAGGTAACAGTGTGCCCACTTGGTCACCCTTTCACATTCTTCTAAGCCTTGCATATAATGTCCCATGTGTGTTACATGACTTCAGAAGTGCTGCTTTTCATATCAACAGGTAGAAATGCAAGAAATGACAGTTTCCTTGGAATGTAGGTAGAGTGTTACTATCAGATTACAATTTACTTGGAATATTCTGGTTCAGGCAATTTAGCTCAAAACATGTCAGCAAAGTTTAAAGGAACACAGATGACATTTTCAAATACCTTTGGGTGGTTGTACCTATACCCAATGTATCCATTTCCATCAAGCTATTGAACTGTTGCTTATCCTGTACGCTTTTATCCTATAGCTTTTAGAGATATGGAATAGCTACTAGGGAGGAAAAAAAGGGATATTAATATGCCAATAGAAGAGAATGTATGTAGCTCAGGGTTGAACTGTGGAGTCCTTGGTGCCCTCTGAGCTTGGTTGTTCACTTGCAGATGTTTCATTACCCAACTAGGTAACATCAGTGCTAGTGAGTGTGGGGTTTGCTCCCACATTCAGTAGCACACAGTCCCCCTAGTCACTAGCACTGATGATGTTACCTAGTCAGGTAATGAAACATCTGCAAGCAAACAACCAAGCTCAGAGAGCACCAAAGACTCCACAGATATTAATACGTTTGTACTAGAAAACTATCTTTATAATACTTGCTTTGGCATGGCTTCCCAAAACATCTCATCCAGGTTTGCTGAGCAATGACAAGAATAGATTAATATGCTGGTAGGAAAAAAAAATATTGTATTTGCTTCCTGAAATGGATTGTTTTTCTAAAATACTGGATATATGTGGCAGTGCTTCATAAAAACAAATTTATGCCACTTTTTGTTTGCTTGTTTGCATGTTATTGAAAGGATACATTACAGCCATGAGCCTTGATATTTTAAAATAAATATTTTATTGCAATAACTGGTCAGCAATATAGTCCATATGTTGGGGGATAATGCTACAGTGAAGATAAAATCTCCTTATTTTGCTTTTAAAAACACATCACAGCTGCTCCTTCAGTCATAAAACTGCAGTATTATACCCATGCAATAGATTGAAATGCTGGGGGTAATAAAATGGGGGCTTTAGGCAAGTCTACAGTTTCTCGGCTTCAGCAGTCAAGTGATTGTATGGGGATAATTATACCAGAGATAAATTAGGATTTGTTGTTAGATCCACAGGTGGGTTGCAGGAAACCAGCAAGGTAGCCAGTCTCAATAAAAGTAGCTTTAGCCTTCCTGCAAGGGATGCGGTGGCACTGTGGGTTAAACCGCTGAGCTGCTGAGCTTGCCGATCGGAAGGTCGGCGATTCGAATCTGCGTGAAGGGGTGAGCTCCTGTTGCTAGTCCCAGTTCCTGCCAACCTAGCAGTTCGAAAACATGCAAATGTGAATAGATTAATAGGTACCGCTTCGGCGGGCAGGTAACGGTGTTCTGTTTAGTCATGCCGGCCACCTGACCACAGAGATGTCTACGGACAAACACCGGCTCTTCGGCTTTGAAACGGGGATGAGCACCACCCCCTAGAGTCGGACACGACTGGACTTAATGTCAAGGGAAACCTTTACCTTTATCTAGCCTTCCTGCAGAGTTGATTCCCAGGTCTGGTCTCCCTTTTGGGGCTGACAATCCAGCTGAACTATTGCTTAGCACTTGATTTCAATTAGCAGTCTCTGAGTTTTTATAAAGAACAAAGATCTTATCAGTTCTGTTCATGTTAGTAGAGTATCTTGCTTCAGAAAGACATCATGGGACAGATTATTACTATAAAACACCTTAATTTAGGAATTATCTTTTAAAAAAAATATTATTAAACACGAGTCTCTGCCAAGGAATTTCAGAAAAAAGATAAAGTGGTTCAGGTCCTAGTCACTATAAACAGCTGATATTAACTATGCTGGGCTTCTCACAACTTATGGGCTCTTCAGGAATTGGCTTGTGTTCACTGCCTCTCCCTGGCTCACTGGCAAGTTCACACTCCTGCTGTCCTCCATTACCATTTTGGGCAATTTTGCTGATCTCCTTTACTTTGGCCAACATTTCCTCCTCCTCTTCTTCTTCCTCTTCCTCCTCTTCCTCCTCTTCCATATTATCTGCGGTTGTTGCCATGGCTATTTCTTGGTTCTGCACTCGGCGGGAGGGTCTCAAGATGGCTCTGCGAAAGCCTTGCTTGAACCGGTAGGACAGGAAGCCATAGATGATAGGATTGGTGCAACTGTTGGCATAGGGCAGGACAACAACCAGAAAGTAAATACCAAAGAGTGATGGTTCCTCAGGCAAAGTCCAGATGACATTGATGATGTTGAGCATATAGAAAGGTAGCCAACAGAGTACAAAGACTGCCACCACAATTACTACCATACGTGTGACCCTCCGTTCAGAGCGTTTGCGTTTAGCTGTCAGTGCTTGCACCTTTCTGCCTGATGAACGAACCTTGACAACAATAAGCAGGTAGCACAAGCAGATAACCAGCAATGGCCCAAAGAAGCCAAGTGTAGCTGTGTAGATGATGAAACCAGCTTTCCATACTGAAGCAGGTTCAGGCCATTTAATGTGGCATGTACTCATACCATGAGGGACTTCGGAAAACACTACCACAGGCAGCACCACCACAGATGAGAGTACCCACACAGTGGCACTAACAGTCTTAGCCACACGGACTGTCCGCCATTTCGAGGATTTCCCAGGGTGCACCACAGCCAGATAGCGATCAACGCTCATCACGGTGAGGCAGAAAATACTAGTAAACTGGTTTATGGCATCCACAGCCATCACTAGGCGGCACATGAATGAGCCAAAAGGCCAATATGATAAAGCATTTTGCGCTGCCAAGAAGGGTAGGCCAAGCATAAAGAGTTCATCTGCCAGTGCCAAGTTGAAGATGTAGATATTAGTCACTGATTCACTCACTGAATGGCACAAAACCACATAAATAACTAGAGAATTTCCAGCTAGTCCTACGACACAGACAATGAGATATACCAGGGGAATAAGGACACCACTAATATCCAGGCCCAGATTAGAAGCTAGGGATAAATTTCCAGAGAGAAAGGCTGTTCCAGAGGTTGTTGAATTCTCTTCCCAAAAAGCCACGGTGGTGGTGAAGTTAAAATTGTCCATGGCAGAAGAGGGACGGGCAGGACAGAATTATCCACAGGATCCCTTTGGAGGACTCTGTATTTGGGAAGAACAGAAATAGATAGTTTATCATTCACCTTAAAATCCACAAGCATTCTAGATAGCCAATATGTAGTTTTGCAGAGGACCCACTTAAGATATGGAATATCAAGTGGTGGCCAGTGAAATCTCATGACTGCAGGCTAAGATTGTCTATATATCTCTGTTGCTTCTAATGTTGGCTATAGCAGAGTAGATTTATCTTACAGCAACCCCTATCCCTGAGTTAAGGCACAACTAAGAACTGGAAGCAACAGTAAATTTTCAGAGAAGGTGGATAGAATAAAGGAAAAAAAGAAACTTTCCATGTTCAAAAGATTTCTTGAAAAAATAGGGCAATCTTTATCTTCAGGACATCACAAGAGAGAAGATAGTTGTGTATAATGAGATTGTGCATTGAACAGAACATGGGAACAACATGAAATCCTATCAAGTGGCCAGAATGAGATCCAGACTCTGGTTCCATACTAGTAAAAATGGGGCTCAACAGCCACAACTTACCGATGGGAATCTAATGCACATTGAGAGATATCCGTCAACCAACCTAGTCACCCTGCGTCAAAATTATTCACTCTAAAGGCAAATTAGGCCCAGGAGCTCATTCCTGACACATACTTTTCAGGGAAAAGCTCAATATGGTGTCTTTAAGAAGAGCAAGTCCATTCAGCTAGATATTTAATTGATGCCAGCATAGTCATAGGGAGCCAGTTTGATGTAGTGGTTAAAGGCTCTGGGCCACAAACCAGGAGACTGAGTTCTAGTTCTGTCTTAGGCATAAAACCACTTGTCACTCTCTCAACTCTGAGGAGGAGGCAACAGCAAACCACTTCTGAACACCACTTTTTTCAGCTTGAGGGCCACATTTGACCTTAGGTAATCTACCAAGAGACACATTCCAAAATGTCTGTAAGGTAATGACTAAGAAGTGGATGGTCAGAGTAAAAACTAAATTTGGGTGGGTTAGGGCAAAAACAAAACATTTTCAAAAGGGCATTTCAATGCATTTCAATTGCATTCATTTAATTGATTACTTCCCATGTACTTAATAAAGTCTTCTTACTACTACGTGGTCAGTGACAACATTTGAAGGAACTCTTGGAACAACACCCAAGGTTTTCGAAGGCTGCATGCAATGCTGGGTCTCTAGTTATACAGCAGTCATATTTCCTGCCAAGCCTGTTTTATTAAAAACAAGTTAAAGAAAATAATGACTATAGGAGATTAGAGGAAATGGAAAGAATAAGCACAGAGGGGGTTTTTTTTGGATTGAATATCACAGGTAGGCAACCTAATCCCAGTGCCAAGGTTGACTGAAGCTGGTAAAAACTGTAGACCAAAATAGCACAATGATAACAGGCTGCCTACCAATAAAACAAAAGATAGATGCATCCATATACATCTTTGGAAATAAAATGTATTCCAAGGATGGGGGAGTAGCTTGTTTGCTTTGCATTTTAATGTAGACTGATCTAATTAACTCCTAAAACACAACATGAACCCAATATTACTAACCTACTGTGTGTACAGTACTTCAAACTTTGTGATACAGTTTCCAATAAAAAAGACACTAAAACACATACTGTGTATTAAGACAAGAGGCACTAAAAATGCACAAACAGTAAAAATAACATACAGAAATGCTTTATATTGGGTTACATTTTACATGAATACATTTTAAGCAAAACTGAATACAAAAATTACATATTAGAAGATATCAATTAAAAAAATGTCTATTCATGGCCAATGTTAAATCACAAACTGATGGAAAACAGGATGGAACGTACTTAGACTGGAAACATGAGAATCAGTGATTAGATCATGAATTATATACAGAAGATCCCATTTCCTGTCTAATGGAAAGATTAAGGCAGTAGAATTAGCCTGGAGAATTCCTGATGTGAACATTCCTATCCCAGTGGGAGAAGTGCTGTCATGATGCCTTCCCTTGGGAGGTAAGTGAAGTGTGGAAGCTGCTGGAGAGGGGGTTGTGCAATGGAAGTATAGGCAGCCAGGGAGGCTGCAAACTGCAGGACATGCACTCAGTCACCTGCTAATAAGGCACATATATGAACATCACAGCCCACCCATAAGAATTCAACTCTTTTGCCTTTGGAAAAGAAAGTGAAACCATTATCCATCAGGCAGAAGGGTAATGGATGATTACTTTTGGCACAGTACTAATAAGTGCATTATTTTCTTTACTTCAAATTTCTACTAAGCAATCTTCTTGCATTTGGAGGCCTTTGATTTCTGCTCCAGAGTTCTACCCAGTCAGTGTCAAAATCAGGATGCCCAGCTCTGGCTGTGTTGTAGACACATATCTGGAAAGCACCAGATTGTGAAGGCTGGAATAGACAGGAAACAATTTTCCAGGATTACAGAGAGGAGCCTTTCCCAGTGCTACCTGGGAAAAGCAGAACTGAAGCTTCTGCCTTCTGCATGCAAAGTTGACATTGTTCTATGCCCAATGCCAAAAAGCTTTTGGATGAAAACCCCATAGATCTGTCATTAGGATGATGATCATTAAACGGTTTCAAAAAATACTTCCATTTTTTTTATACACACATACGTATAGCATACATATACAGCCACACACATATACTCACACACAGTAAATGGCCTTTTCAAAATAATTAGAACCCGCTGTTTGAAAGTGGTGTCCCTATAAACCCCAAACCACATAGCTGGAGCTGATGAAAGCTGGTGTAGATTGTAAGCAACTTGAGTCAAGGACTGTTTTTCTTCCATGAACATGTGCTATTATTTAAAGCATTATCTGCATGTAAGAAGTGCTACAGGATTCTAGAAAAAAACATTCATTGATGGTCAATCAATGGTGATGATAAACTGTACATAAAGGACCCTTTCTTACAACAGGCATTGTGCCACGTGACTGTACAAGGTATTTGAATGTTGGCTCTATAATCACAATCCTTCAGATGTACCATGGTAATTGGCTATGGATATAGCATTGAATCAGAGAGAGTTGGAGGGGGACTACAAAGAACAGCTAGTCCAACCCACTGCAATGTGCAGGAAAACCAATTAAACCATCCATGAGAGATGTCTGTCCAGCCTCATCTTAAATACCTTGAGAGATGAAGAACCCACATCCTCCATAGATAGACTGTTTCACTGTTGTACAGGATTACTTGTTCGTATTCCATTGTGCTGGAATTTGCAATCAGCATATATCTTGTGCTAAACCATATTCTTCATATATGTAATGGCACAGCTATCACACCAGGTGGTGTAATGATAAGTCTGAAAACAGAACAGTGATACACAGAGGATACTTCTGCACAGCACTGGGGGTGGGGCAAAAGCCTGTTGTGCATCCGGAACAGTCTCTGGGGGATGGGGCTGGAACACATGGGGTGGGGGGGAAGGAATGTATATATGTAAGGGTAGGCAAATCTGTGTGCATGTGGATGTACAGGATGGTCTCAAGGCAGCCCCTGGAGAGGAAAATGTTGGCCACCCATGGCTAAAAACTTCTAGAGAAGTTGTACCTCATTGTAGGAAGTATTCAACATGTGTAATGTGCTACAACTATATGCTAAAATACATTGGCTTAGCTTTGATTATAGGACTTCTCCAAAAGCAGAAAAATTTCCTCAGACTATGGCTTAAAGGCTACAAATGATAATGAAAATACTTGGTGCATACTTTTGAACACTGTGACATCACATTCCTATTGGTGTTTTGGTCTTCAACACTCCAATTCACCATGGAACAAAAAGCCAGCTTTCTGTATGAAAGCTGTATCATTAATTACTTGGGTGGAAATCCTACAAATTAAACTGTTTAAGATATTTAAAAAATCAAACTGAGAATTAAAAAATACATTTTTCCTTAATGCAAAACACCCTTTATTATTCAAATATTAAGCATTCAATCTGCAGCATTGTGAGGGTTGTTTTCCAGGGACTGCACACACCACAGCACTGCCAATCTATATACAATGCTTTATTGCAACACACAACTTCCCCAACAACAGGGTATTGCTAGGACTTGCAAGTTGCTGTTGCCACATAATTATGTCTTTAAAACACAGTCCTTCATACACAGTCTTTAATACTCAGTGGACACAAAAGTTTCAAAGTCTATAAAATGGCATACAACCTTTGCCTTGTTCTAAAAGTTCTTGTAGTCGTTGGGTTGATGGGCTGTCTCGGTGTGATTGCTTCCTTCAAGCTGATACTGAGCTCCCAGCAAAGCTCCCACCAGGATATGCAGCTCACCACAACCTGTAGTCCTGACAGTTGAATTACAGTTCTCTTGCCTGCTTGTAATAGCTGCCAATCTTCAGACATTGCTGCTTTCCACTTCCTTGTCTGTATGTCCGGCTTGCCTCCTACACGTACACCCACTTTTCCAGTCTGTCTTAATGTTTTTTTTTTTAATAAGATAAGAGCCTGGATGGGGGAGGCTGCCTCTGGACTTCAGCACGTCCTTCAAATTGCTAGGGCATGGCTTAATGCTGGTATGGATGCTTGTTCATAACAGTGAGGGAAATGGATGATTGTCTGAGGGAAACGGGTTGGGAGGTGTTTCTGCTGCCTTTCCCAACTTTACACTCATACAAGCATAGCCATAAAAATCTCCTCTGTCTGTATCATCCTGTCTTTAAAATAGTACAGTTTCCCCCCCCCCCCAGATATCTGATTACATTACCCAGGACATTTGTAGAAATGATTGTAATATGATGTGAAATCCCTAATATCCAGCCAAGTTCAGTAATTTGAGTTCAGTAATCTTAATACTAATTGAAACAAAATGCAGAAAAATCAGATTTTCTCTGACTTCTATCAAGATTTTAAACAGATTCTTTCTGACTCCTACCAAGTTTTTATGCAAGGCATTCAGCACATTGTGGAAAACATGAGGTCTAAAATGTGTCATCTGGTTGGGGATGTAGTGGATGAAATTGAGGAATTCAACAGTGATAGAAAAGTTTCTTTTAAGAGCAAGATTGGGATTTCTATTGAGATGCTGAATGAAAATTGGATAATGGAGTTGAGAAAATTTAAGGGAGAGAGAGATTTGTAAGCCACAAGTGAAATTGATTTTCTGGAGAAATGCCATGAAAAAGAGGGGGTCATTATGTATGGGAGGTTTTCTGAAGTCAGAGTTTTTGAGGGGTTGGCAATTTGGGCTGTTTGACCTTTTAAAGAAAACTCTGTGTGCATTGTGGGGATATGTAAATGCTCTGGTTTATTTTGAAGTGGGACAAGGGTTAAAGAATACTTATCTGGATTGCTTTTAAGGTTTGGCTGATTTCATTTATCTTTAACCATTTGGATTAAGATTAATAAGGTATATAAAAATGTCTACTTGGATGGTTTGGGGTTTATCAAGATTAGATCATTAAAATTGTTGTATTATTAAGTATAATGGCAGACAAATTATGTGCTTTTTAGTTTGATTTTTTATTATAGTAGACAGAAATGTATAGAATAGTCTTGACTAAGCAAGAACCACGCCGAGACAAGGAAGAAGTCTCTAGTGCTTTATTATTGCTATAGTAGACAGAAAATCTTACCAAACTGAAGGAGCGTGGGAAAACCCAGACAGATAAACCCCAAAAGTCAAGGCGGGTCTGTTCTGTGTCTCTTTGAATGACAGCTCAAACTCTCTAAACTACGCATGCATTTTCGCCCCTGGATAGTGACCCCCTCCTGCTCACCATCAGTACTCATGACAATAGTAGTAGGAAGGGAATAATTAAACAGATGTTATCTTTGGGGAGGGGGAAGTTGTTTAGGAGGTTTATATAATTTTTTCTTTTTTTTTCTTTTCATATAAAGGGAGGGAGTAACTGTAATTAGTGATTTTTATAATGTGCCAATGTGGAATGATTTATAAAAATAATGTGACTTTGATTTAATATAGAGTAAGGGATTGATTATGGAAAATCTTTGAATAACCTTGCTGTTAAAAGTCAGAAGTCACATCTTTCTGTAACTTTGAAAAAAAATTCTCTTGTGTTTTCACACCTTTTTATTTTTTCTTTTTTTGTCGTTTTTTGTTTTTTTGTAGCTGTTATATGTGCTTGAAACTTAATAAAATTCTTAGAAGAAGCAATGCAGAAAAATCATTGTCTTTTGAGGAACAACAACACTGCTGCTATGGTCTTCAAATTGACAGAAGCCCACTTCTGCATCTCTCTTTTTATTTCTTAACTCAGTTTGCAGTTGTCTTCATGTAATGACAAATCAATACATAACATCACAGTTGCCAAGTATTCACTTGGCAATTGATAAGCATTTAGTTTACCTCTGTATGAAACTTGCTTTTTCTTTTTGAATGGTTATCATTCACTGAATTTGTTTGACTTAAGTATTGGACTTACACTGAGTTAATTTATCCTTTGCTACCTTCCTCATGGGAAAGTGAATCTGGTGTCTGCAAGGATGGGTTATTCTAGGGCAATGCAGCTATTTCTAAAGGTATGGAATGATAGTTGCAGGTTTCCCTTAACTATATAGGTAGCCTGTAGGACATTCCCTCTTCCCACTCATCTATAACTTAAAATTCTTATTGACAGTGGTTGTACCTGCTTCTGTTGTTATTTCTCATTATGGAACTTATAGGAAGATGAATGTATATAACTGAAGATTTGGTATTCCTAAAATGGTTAGCCAATTTTATAACCTGGAAACTCTTACAAACTTCCCATAAAGAAATGGAAATCATGGTTTTTGAAGCAAAGCATTAACAAGTAGCAATTATAGGGTTTTCTCATGAGCTTACTTTGAGGGGAAGGCCAAAGACATAATGACAGAGCACTGTTATGCATACAGAAGATAACAGATTCAATCCCCAGCCTTTCTACATAAGTCTGGGGAGAGACTGAAATGCTTGGGAATAGCTATTAAATTGTGAAGAGCTGGGCTGTGCAAAATTTTTGAAGCAAAAAGGGTCTTCAGATGGTGTGTACAGTGGACAAGGCCAGAAAAAAACTAAATTGGATTAAATTACAATTTAATTGAAAATTAACCTTTACAGTAAATTAAATTAATATTATTAAATTGGTTTTCTTAGTAAATTTATTTTCTCTGATCAAATGAAAATTGCAATTTGGGGACAACTTTTAAAAAGGATCTGGGAGCTACCTGCAGGGCTGCACTGAGGGTGGGCAAGCAGGGCATGTGCACCAGGCGCTGCGCTGGAGGGGGTGCCAAAATGAGCACTGGGGGGTGCCAAAATGGGCACGGATTCCATGTTTGCCCCAGGTGACACAGACCCTAGTTGAGGGCCTGGCTACCTGTCCCCAAACTTTAAATGACTGCATGAACCCCTAGGTCCCTAAATATTATGCCACTTTAATGTGGTTACTCTCAGTAATAGAAGATGGCTTGTTGTCATGCTTATTGAAGAAAGCATTTTACTTTCTGAATATCGATTTTAATTGCATTTTACTCATTGAATCTCCGTTGATTTTAATTGGAGGTATCTATTAGAAAAAAATGGAAGAAGAACTTGTAAATGGTGACAGAACACGGGTGTAAGTGCTAAAGTTGAGATATAATACACAGATTTAAGTCGGAAGCTTTCTGGGACATATATCTTAAGGGTATTTTCCAAAGTTCTAGAAATGATGCTGGAAACCTAGCTTGGAAATGGGAATGCTATGGGGAAAAGCATGGTCTAAGCTAGTATAGGCTGAGGGGAAATAGCAGTGTGGTTTTTAAAGTGAGCCTGTAATGATTGCCTATCCTAAAACACCATCAGACTCATGAACAGGTTCATAAAGATATCTGATTTATTAAAGAATAGTATGCAGGATCACAAAGAAAGCTGAGAATGGAAAAAGCACGCCAAATGCAAACTAAAAACCCTTGGTACAAACGAGATCCCTCTCCCTGTAGAATCTTCCCAGGCTCACAATCCCAGGTGCTCCTAACGGCTTCTGCTGGTCTGTGGGAAAAGTCCTTGAGCAGAGCACATAACCCAAACACATTCCATTGAAATGAACATAGATACAGAGCTTGGCACAAGGTTTCACAGCAGCTCCCTCCCAACAGAAACACGTGTCAGCACCATGGCATGTGAAATGTTACAATGTACAGTGCACATTGAAACAGTGAACATGACATACCGTCCCCCCAAAAGAAAGAAAATTCTAAGTGGCAGGCTTCAAAGGGTAAGCTAAGTGGAAACGGTTAACTAAATCAGGAGCATTAACATGGCAAGCAGGCACCTATTCAGGATGAGGAAAGTGCTTCCAGCAGACCAGGTACTGCCTCGAAGCTTGCGAGAATCAATGACCTCCTTGACTTCAAAGTGTTGTTGCCCATCAATCATGATCGGAGCAGGAGGAGGAGGTTGGGGATGCCAGTGGGAAGAGTGGTGGACAGGCTTGAGCAGGCTGCAATGGAAAACAGGGTGCAAGCATTTCAAATTGTGAGGCAAGTCCAACTTAACAGTAACTGGATTGACAATACCAACAATAGGGAAAGGACCAATGAACCTGGGAGCAAGCTTTTTCGAGGGCTGTGGGGACTTATGAATTTGGTAGAAAGATAAACCTGATCCCCAATTTTGAAATTGTGTTGCACAGAACGGCGTTTGTTGGCTTGGAATTTGTAAGCAGACTTGGCATCAGCCAAAGCCTGCTGAATCACTGGCCAGGAATCAGCCAGCTGAACAGCCCAGTCAGAGGCAGAACAGGACTGGGGAGGGGTTTGTGGTAGCTCAGGGATGGGAACAAAGTCATGACCAGAAACCACACAAAAAGGGGTATGCCCAGTGCTCTGATGGACAGCATTGTTGTAAGCTACCTCAGCAAAGGGCGACAAGTCAACCCAGTTGTCCTGATGGTAATTTATGTATGCCCTTAGGAATTGTTCAAGGGTAGAGTTCAAAACCTCGGTAGATCCATCAGTCTCAGGATGCGACGATGAGGACAACGCCTGTTTGGTGCCAATCAATTTTAAAAATGTTTTCCAAAACTGGGAAGTAAACTGTGTCCTGCGGTCGCTGACCAAAGGGGAGGGGCTATCATGGAGACGGTAGATGTGGAGGAGGAAGAGGCAGGCCAATTGCGGGGCCGACGGGATGGATGCACATGGAATGAAATGGGCTTGTTTGGAGAAAAAATCTTTTACAACCCAAATGACAGTTTTCTTCTGACTGGGAGGCAGGTCCACAATAAAATCCATAGAAATCTCCACCCAGGGATGGGATGGGCTGGCCACTGGCTGCAGAAGCCCCTGAGGTTTACCGCCTTTCCACTTTGACATGGCACAAACAGGACAGGAAGCAACATAGTCTTTAACGTCACGCCTTAAGGTCGGCCACCAAAATTGACGGCGAACCAAATGCAAGGTTTTGACAAAACCAAAGTGTCCAGCAAGTTTGTCATCATGGGAACGCTGCAAAACATCAGCCCTCAAAGTTTCAGGCACATAAAGGCGGTGTTCCACCCACGCCAGACCGTCTTCAAAAGAAACATTGTCTCTATTAGCTAGCAACCAAGTGTCGGATTTCAGTGCCTGGAGAAAGTCCTTTTGTAACTGACAAGGAACTTGCATTTTCCACTTCCCAGACGGAGCTGGGGGCGGGGTTGCCTGCGCACGGGTCTGGCTCTGGGTGACTGCAACCAAGCCCAGTTGTGGTTCAGTGAGAACAGTCCCAACTATATTCACCATGTGGTCAGACTCCTGAGGCAAATGTGACAAAGCATCGGCCAGAAAGTTTTTCTTTCCTGGAATAAATTTTAACTGAAAGTTAAAGTGACTGAAAAATTGAGCCCAGCGAATTTGTTTAGGACTAAGATGCTGGGGGGTGCGGAGGGCTTCCAAATTCCTGTGATCAGTCCAAACCTCGAAAGGGCATTTAGTGCCTTCCAGGAGGTGACGCCAGGCTTCCAAAGTGGCTTTTACAGCAAAAGCCTCTTTTTCCCAAACACGCCACTGGCGTTCAGTCTCATAAAATTTTCTGGACAGAGAAGCGCAGGGTTTGAAGTGATCTTCAGAATCTTTCTGTAACAATATAGCCCCAGTTGAGAAGTCAGAAGCATCAACTTGGACCACAAAGGGGCAATCAGGATCAGGGTGCTGTAAAATAGGCTCAGCAGTGAAAAGGGTTTTTAACTTTTCGAATGCTGCCTGGCATTCAGGTGTCCAATTCAGCACCGCCCCAGGATTTTTCACCTTGCGTGTTTCTCCCAAACCCCTGGTACGTAGTAAGTCAGTAAGGGGCAAAGCAATCTCAGCAAATCCCTGGATAAACTGCCGATAGTAATTACTGAACCCTAAGAAACTTTGTAATTGCCTCTGGGTGCGGGGGCGTTCCCAACTTAAAATCGCCTGAATTTTTTCAGGGTCCATCTCAATGCCTTTGTCAGATACCCTATAGCCTAGATAGCCAAGTTGGGCTTTGTGAAATTCACATTTAGAAAGCTTGGCATAGAGTTTGGCATCTCTAAGCTTCTTTAACACCTGTTTGAGGAGGCGTTCGTGTTCCTCCTCAGTTTCAGTGTAAATGAGAACATCGTCTAAATAAACCAGGACCCCTTTAAACAAATGATCATGTAACACTTCATTAATCAATTGCATGAAGACCCCGGGAACCCCTGCTAACCCAAAAGGGAGGACTTTGTACTGAAATGAACCCAATGGGCAATTAAAAGCAGTTTTCCATTCATCTCCAGCTTGTATGCGGATGCAAAAATAGGCTTCACGAAGGTCGAGCTTGGAAAAAATCTTGCCCTTGGACAAATGGGCTAACATGTCTTTCATTACAGGCAGAGGATATTTGTTGCAGATCGAGATGGAATTTAACCCCCGATAGTCCATACAAAGTCTAAGCGTGCCATCCTTCTTTTCCCGGAAAAGCACAGGGGCCCCAACTGGGGAATTTGCAGGTTCAATAAACCCCTTCGACAGATTTTTTCAATAAAGTCCAGCAATGCCTCAAGCTCTTTCTGAGTCATTGGATAAATTTTCGGCTTGGGCAATTGAGCGTTGGGAACCAACTCTATTGCACAGTCAGTTTTTCGATGGGGGGGGGTAGCTGATCTGCTTCCATTTCCCCAAAGATGTCTGCAAAGTCTTGGTATCGATCTGGCAAGCCTTCTAAATGTGCCTAACTAAGGCGCGGCATGGCAAATGCAGCCCTTCTAACCCCCGCACGTGAAGCTCTCTCCACTGTAGGGGCTTGGTAAAACCCATCCTTAAAAGTCAGAGTTCTATGTTCCCAGTTTATATATGGGCTTTGATAGGTCAACCAGGGAATCCCCAGAATTACCAAGGGATTGCCAACAGGTGCCACTACAAATTTTAAAGACTCACAGTGGCTGCCCATTTGCATCGTGACAGTTCCAGTGAAATGGGTTGCCGCCGCCCCCCCACAGTTGAACCATCCAACTGTGTGAAGATCAAAGGCTGCTGGAGGGGAAAGCTAGGCAGATCCAAAGCAGCAACCAGATCAGGGTGAATCATACACCTGGAACACCCAGAGTCCACCAAAGCCCAGACTTCCGTAGTCTTAGTGCGGGAGCCCAATTTCACTTTTACTGCTAGAGTTGGACAGTCAGCACTCACCATAGCATCTTCGTGCCCATCCTCCTCCACCTGCCCGCAGGCACTTTTCAAGGCAGGTGGCTGGCATTTCCCGCCGGTTCCTTGGAGTCATCTTCAACCTCTCCCGAGAAGTAGGGTACTTCTTCAGCGTTGGCCGCCCCCTTGGCTGCCGTCATCCTCCATGATGAAGGTGGCAATTTGGCCAGCAGTTTGCCCGCTAGGTCTCCAGCCTTGACTTTTGGGCAATCAGCTGCTCAGTGTCCTTCCTTTCCGCAGTGGAGACACTGACCCTTCGCATAGCGCCGATCTCTCTTGTCTTCCCAGGCTCTGTAGCCTGGCCGGGCAGCAGTTGCGGCACTTCGGGGTCCCCTCATGGTGGCTGGTGGCTTTTCAGGTCGTTTGGTTTGCATGTAGGTATGCTGAGCATGCTCAGCCTTTCCGGCCAGACAGATCCATTTGTACAATGTCTCTGGGTCATCTCTGCACAACGCCCACCGCAGGACATCCCTATTGAGTCCTTCTTTAAATCGCTCTATTAAGGTAGACTGGGACCAGTCGGTAATTTTCCCAGCTAAAGCCTTAAACTCCAGGGCATAATCAGCTACAGACAGTTGGCCCTGGCTAAGATCCTTCAGTGCCCTTTTAGCCCTTGCTTTGGCCAGCGGATCTTCAAAATGCAGCTTTAACTCCCACATAAATTCCTTGAAATCTTCAAGCTCAGGGGAGCTAGCCTCGCTTAATTGAACATACCAATCAGCCGCTCGTACCTTCAGCTTGGTGGCAATGGCAGTTATTTTAGCCTCTTTGGAAGGGAAGCAGGGTCCAAACTGTTTCATATAATTTTTTGCATTAGTGAAGAAGAAAGACAACTTAGTTGGATCCCCATCAAACTTGACAGAAAAGTCTTTCACCCCCGCTCCTGTTGGAGTTGAATTAGTGGCTGCTTGAGTGGTTGGGCCCCAGATTACAGTTGTTCTCCTGTCTCAGGGTGGGGACACTGATGGACGGGCTCTGTGGGGTGGAGATTCATCCTAGCTTCGTCTCCGGCCCCGCTCCACCAGTGGTCCGGGTGAGGGGATGAAGGATGATTGCGTGGAGCTGGAATCTCCTTCCCGCCTTGGCTGCCCCCCCCCCCCCCATGACAGAGACAGGGCTTTTAGCATGTACTCCATCGATTCTAATTTGGCCTCTACCACTCTTAGCCTTTCAGGGGTTTGAGATTCCTCCCTCCCTCGTGCGTTAGGCTGACTCCCTTCTGATACCGTGGTAGATTCTACCTTTGGTGCCAGTGGGAACCGATACTTCCAGGACACCTGGGACGTCCCTGGCTGGGGTTCTCCCATTTCATCCCAGGTGATCAACTCTGCAGGCGATTCACTGGGTGCCAGTTGCTTTGGTGCTCTCCCCTCTTCGGAACCCTCTCCCTCCGGGCTGGAACTCGAATGCTGCCATGAAGCTGAAGTTTCTGGGGTGAGGCTCCATTCTTCGCTCCTGACCGTTGACTCGGGCATCAAGCTAGTCGGCTCCTCGAGTCTCCCAGTTGTGGGTTTGACTTTGGCCATTGTTAACTGTTTTCCCTCACAGGAAACTAATCTTGGCAGGAGCTAACGGTACAACTTTGGGTATTCTCAGCTTTATGTAATGATTGCCTATCCTAAAACACCATCAGACTCATGAACAGGTTCATAAAGATATCTGATTTATTAAAGAATAGTATGCAGGATCACAAAGAAAGCTGAGAATGGAAAAAGCGCGCCAAATGCAAACTAAAAAACTCTCGGTACCAATGAGATCCCTCCCCCTGTAGAATCTTCCCAGGCTCACAATCCCAGGTGCTCCTAACGGCTTCTGATGGTCCGTGGGAAAAGTCCTTGAGCAGAGCACATAAGCCAAACACATTCCATTGAAATGAACACAGATACAGAGCTTGGCACAAGGTTTCACAGCAGCTCCCTCCCAACAGAAACGTGCGTCAGCACCATGGCATGTGAAACGCTACGGTGTACAGTGCACATTGAAACAGTGAACATGACAGAGCCCTGAAAATCCAGCTATGTGGCTGCTCATTAGAGAAACACTAAGCCCATTGTTTAAGAAATCCCTGTCATAATCCAATTTACAAAGTTTAAGTTTACGAAGAGGGTATGATTCCTTACCACTACAGTACTCTATTATTGGTTTGTAACCCTCCCCATCAGGTGTCTGACTCTCAGCCATATCTTAGGGAGCATCTCTAACTGCCTCAAGCTGTATCAAAAGTAGGGGAAGATTTCTTTTTTCCAGAGAAAAACAATGACTGCTTAACTGCTAGGAAAATGCAGTGTTTCAGAAATAAAGCATGGCCTTAAAGAAAGATTTGGATCCCAAGGTACATATTAGTAAGAACCAGACCTTTATCTTGCCCTCTGTCCTAACAGCCAGGAAACACGCTGAGACAAGGAACTGGTCTCTAATGTTTATTGCTAGTACTTAACAGGAATCCTAACAAACTGAAGAAGCGTGGGAAAACCCAGACATATAACCCCCAAGGGTTAAGGCGGTCCCGATCTGTGTCTCTTGGAATGGCTGACCAATTCCTCAGTGCTACGCATGCGCTTGACAGTCTGGATGGGAGCCCCCTGCTCGCCATCCTTACTCATGACACCCTCTCCCACAAGTCAACATATGAAAAATTCCAAAATGATGAAAATCAGATATGTTGATAGAGCTCTTCAACCAGAACCAACCCATGATAAGGTATTTGTGCAGACAGAGCTATAAGCTTTTGATTGATTGATTGATTGATTGATTGATTATAAGCGAACAAGTCATTTTTGACTCCTAGCAACCACATAGATAGATATACTTTTGGGGAGAGTAAATTATGAGTGTATGAGTCACAACACCACTCTGGCTATTGCTAGAGATGCTTCAGCTGTCCGCGTTCTTTGCAAATGCTTATGTATAAAATTTTTGGGCTCCGTTTTGTCTATCAGTTTCTTTAAAAAAAATCAGGCACTCTTTGGAATCTTAACACACTTCTGCTGTATTTTTACAAAATAGAAAAATAAACAAGAGCAGAAGGCTGGACTTCTGCATGTGAGAACATTGTCCTCCCCAGTGGAGAAAATACTGTCATTGACTTATAGAGAGAAACGTCTTTATTCCAAATTACCCAGCACAGCGGCTGCAAAAAGAAAACCCAAGAATTTCCATCCATATCAGTCTCTGAGCAGAGTCAACAATTTTGAAAAAATTTCAGTAGATACATATGTGCATAAGTGTGTTTGATATGGCAGTGGATATTTATTACCTTCCTTTTTGGGGCGGGGGTGTTGTTGGTGCCTATGAGTCAGTCTTGACTGCTGGTAACTGCCTGGACAAGTCCCTACAGTTTTCTTGGCATCAATTTCAGGAGTGGCTTACCACTGGCTTCTTCCTAGGGCTGAGAGAGAGTGACTGGCCAAAGGTCAGACATCTGGCTCCATGCCTAAGGCAGGACTAGAACTCACAGTCTCCTGGTTTCTAGTCTGGTGCCTTAACCACTAGACCAAACTGGCTTTCATGTTACCTTCCTCAGAGGAACCTTATCTAAAAAGATCTGAAATCTGTTTCTGAAGTTTGCATGTCATCATGACTACCTCCACACGGTCCATAATTTATACAAGGGAGTACCAATTTGTAAACTGTCTTGAGTCTGAAGAAAGAGGTAGGATATAAAACTGGGTAATAAACAGATAAATAAATAGAATTGTTGCATCCCACCTAAACCAGTCCCCCCCTCCCCCAGGCTAGAATCAAGTTTCTGTCCTAAAGGTTTTTACAATCCCAAAATTGCAATCTACATCCCAATTATTCAGCAAAAAACCCTTTAAAAAGAGAAGGAACTTTTCTGGAGCAGATAGTTGCCAACTGCATTATAGTGTTAAATGAATGACAACAGGTAGCTGTAGCTGATAGATCTGGGAGAACATAAGCCAGTGAGAAAAGAGTGAACTTGGTAAGGCAGCACTGACCCAGCAGCTCATTCCTCCATGCCCCCTTTCCTCCCTGGCTCAAAGCGAATGGAAGTTAGGAAGAAAACCCCTGAGTAAAAACCCAAGTTGTCTGAAGGAGATGGAAAAGGGAGGGGTGTGGAGCAGAGCAGCATCATTTGCCTAGGCTGTCAAAGTAAACTTTTGCATGCAATTGAATGTGAAGGAATAGCCAGGGACAGCAAGCTGTGCCTGATACTCACAGATTCAACAAACGGATATGTCCCTTCACTTCCGCGAGTGATATTTCATCTTCTTATTTCTTCCTCTTTCTTTTAAATAAGAAAAATAGAAAATGAATGCCTAAATCCAGTCTTTTATATCGGACCGAAATGCCTTTTTATTTCCTTGACTTTCCTTCTCCCTTCCAGGCACCTGCTGATCTTTCCTTCCTTTGGTGGCTTCTTCTGGGGTGACATGCCTTCTCCTGGCCCCTTTGCTCCCACATTGGCCTGCTGGCTGGCCAGCCTACCTGCCTTTAATACTCTCCCACCTGGTCTTCCGTGGCCACTGCAGGTAGGCAGGCTGTCTTCTAGCATCTAATGAGCAGAGCCCAGCCTGGCTCTCCTTCTGCTGAATGAAGTGAGCGGGTGGGTGGAGGGGGGCTGCTTGTCTCACAGGGTTAGGCAGATCAAGATGTATGTCAGTTGCGCCTGGGAACGGTGCCACCAGCCAATCGGCATCGATTTAGAGGGAGTAGGCAGGAGGAGGTACAGGGCTAGGAGGAAAGGAGAGAGAGAGAGAGAGAGAGAGAGAGATCAGCGAAGTGACAGAGGGATTATGATAGAAGGAAAGGGGGGGAAATAAGAAGGGAAATGAGGGGGTGTAAGAAGAAAAAAGGAGACATGAGCGAGGTGCAAAAGAGTGCAGTTATAACAGATGGTGACAGAGCAAGAAAGAGAGGAGAGGTAACTGAAGGAAAAAAAGGGAGAAATGGAAAGGGAGAAATATGGAAAGAAGCTCAGTGATGCTTCTGAGAAGAAGGGAAACCTAGAGCCAAGCATTCACTGTGAAGGCTGGATTCTTTCCAGGGCCTATCGATACCTATTTGTGCTTTTTCACCCAAGATTTCTGTGAAGTTTTATAGACTTGTACATTCAGAAATGCTTGCTATAGCGCCTTTCAGTGATGCCATTCGTACCTCCACAAGCCACCATCCCAATATTGTTATTTCATAAATATGCTTTGGCCTTTCTTAATTTGGTGTTATGCAACTTGTTTATATGTGTCTTCTGAGCCCAGGGGGAGGGGGAGCATTTTTGTAAGTGACATTTGATGCAAATGCTTTGTATTTCTGATCTCTCTAACTGCTGTAATAAAAGTCATAATTGGTTCAAAAAGTAAATCCGAGGCTACAATGTATATTAATTTGTTTTTTTCTAAATGCCTTCTTCCACTTATATTTAATGAGATATAAATTGATTGTCTTGCTTAATCTAACCAATATTATTCTGCATTCTCTCTGCAGCAACAATATCCAGAGGAGATTCATTCCAGACTAAGGATCATTTATAAGTTGCAAATGAAGAAGGTATACATGTATTAATGGTTCATTAGGCATCCTATAGTATTTAAGTTGACAATTGTCAATATTTTAACATGCAGATATGCTATAACTGCTCCCCCCTCTAGCAGTCATTAGCTGATGTGCTACAGTATGTGAAAAACAGTTGTGTGATTGCTTGACATATTTGGGGCAAAATCATATGTAAATAAATGTTGAATTCTTAGCTGCTTTTAATCCTTTTTAGGGTTGCCAGTTAAAATGTTCAAAGGTTTGCTCCTCGTGTGCAGAGTATGCTTCCATGGATGGACTATTAAAAAATGGGGGTTGCATTTTGCATTTAGCAGACATATTTGTCTGATCACACTTTGGATTAATAAACTGATATATGTACGGCCTCTTCTGTCCCCCTTCATTTTATCATAATTTCCTGTTCCATTTGAAAAAAGAAACTATGGCTACCAGCTTTGGAACAAGTTTTGATCTTAAAACCATATTATGCCAAGGATTTAAGATCCTGGATTGTTCTAAAGCTTGCAATTAGAGATCCCTAATTTGGAGCAAACAAATAACTGTGGCAAATTGGAGATTTCCAGGTTCAATTGCTGTTCCCAAACAAGGGAGGAGAGAAAAAGGTGGATATGAACATCCTTCTGGCATTATCATCTGCAAGTTAATTTGCACATTTAGTCTGAGTCTTCACTTTCCAAGACAAAATTGCTAAGACTGGTAGATCTCCTTTTCTATTTTCCTAGCTAGCCTCCTCCAGATACATTTGGCCTCCTCCAGATACATTTTTGCATGTGGTCAGTTTAGTGGTACAGGATGGTAAAGAGAACTTCTGAGATGATAGACAGGCATGTTATGCCTGAG
Source organism: Candoia aspera (assembly GCF_035149785.1). Classification (NCBI taxonomy): domain Eukaryota; kingdom Metazoa; phylum Chordata; class Lepidosauria; order Squamata; family Candoiidae; genus Candoia; species Candoia aspera. The sequence continues at coordinate 27,436,373 of NC_086159.1, forward strand.
TGCTCCAGAATGATAATCCTGATGGAGCAATCAAGGCAACTGCTCCTATTTATTAAGGAGATGATAAAAGCACTTTGAACCAATGTAGCAATTTTAGAATCATTATTATTATTTTAACTTGATGGAGCTGTTTTTCAGGAGTCTGGACACTGCATTTTGTACCAGCTGTAGCTTCTACATTGTCTCCAAAGGCAACCCCATCTAGAGTGCATTGCAATACTCTGGCTGAATTGTGATCCAGGTATACAGTACGGTTGCAGGAGATCTTGGTCCAGATAGCTAAGGCTGGAGAAAATCTCCCCTGGTCATGGCTTCTATCTGCTGTTTGCAGGAGCTTTCAGACCAGTACTTGGTTTAATACGTAAGAAATCTTAAGTACTAAACCAGCTCCTTCAGGAGGGAACATTGTCCCATCCTGAGTTATTACCAAGAAAAATGTTATTAGATTGCCCCAATGTCTATTGATGACAAACAGCTCCACCTTTGAAGATTTAATCTGAATTTATTTCACCCAATCCAAATCCCTATAGCATCCAAGCACTGTTCATGAGATTCAAAAATATGCCTAGCTCCAAGGTGAGAAGTCTAGGACAGGTGAATTATAATTATATTCAGAGGTATCTACAGGATCAGATAATTTGACAAAATGATGAAACAAACATCACACTGTTGTAATGCAGGCACCATCCTTTTTGTATATAATGCATGTATAACAGGGGCAAACCTTGCATTGTGTCAGCACAATGCTTGCCCCCCCGCCCCCATTTCTACCCTGTGGATTAATTCATAATTAACTTAATGATATATTTAGGTTTCTAGGACCTGTTGCCTTCTGGTTTATCCTGGCTGGCAGTTTTGAGTAAGAACACTACAGTTCACTGGTGGACCCCTGGCCAACCTTAGATGGGCTAGTTGCTGATGGCTGGAATTTTTAAAAATAATGTGGAATTAATTGGACCTTGTTTTCATCTTTTCTCATACTTTCTGATCACTTATCACAGATTAGCTGTACCTTAACAATTAGAAGAACCATTTCATTAGGTAGCAATATCTGGCTGACTTGCGTACTGAAGCTAAACTTGTCAGACCTGGTTAGTACTTGGTTGGGAGATAACCAGAGAATACCAAGCCATGGGCTAGGTTGGAAAGATGGCAATGGCAAATTACTTCTTATTGCTGACCAAAAACAACATGGAGTTAAGCTAGATTTGGAGACATTATCTTTATAACAGTATAAGAGTCACCAAGGATGCAGCTTTGTCCTGATTACTCTATTTTCAAAGGCAGTGAAGACAAAGAGATTGAAGAATTGTGACTTATTTTTAAGAAACTTAAATATAGCCCTACCCAGTACATTTGATAATAGATAATGCTCCCCTGCCCCCAACCCACTTTACTATAGGACGTTTTCCTCATGAATATGTACAGAGGAGATTTTTGCTTCAGTGTTTGATTATATAGATAGTTTGCTGTTATGATAATGACATAATTATTAAATATGAAATTCTAGGTGTGTTCAGTTTTTTAACAATTATCTTCACCAAGGAACTTAATATTATCCCCCTTGCCCAAAAATCAAGAAAATGCCTTGTAAATCACAGGATGGGAGAATGTAAAGGGGAGCACAGAATATTTATTGTCTGTTTCATCTTTGGAGTAAGTAAATATATTATCTAAGTGAAGAATGTCCTCTGAGACCATTGTGTTCAGAGCCACCTAAGTGTGCCATTGCAAAAGGACAGAACAAGTCAACTATTTTTTTCTGTCTCCCTGCATGATTTGTACGTGTGTGTGTTTTCAGAGAATCTGCCTTTTGATTCCCTTGGCATTTATCTAGAGATCAACAACACCCACCTCTTTTGCTTCTGCCTGTCTCCTTTTCTTTCTAGCTTCTAGATTTGCCCTTCATCTCCTGCTTCCAGCCCACCTTCTTTTGCTTTGCTCAAGGGAGTTTGTTCTCTGTGATTATACTGTAGTGTTCATTCCCCACTAAGCCACCAGGTTCGATGACCAACTGAAGAAACTCTTCCACATGAATGAGGAACAGAGCTTAGCTTTGTGTTGCTTTTCAGATGTCCATTAACATAGCATTTGAATGTTTTGATGGCTACACCTTGCCAGAATGGTAAAACTACTCTGTCTCCTATTTTAATAAATTTGAGATTATGTTGTTTGCTGCTCCATTTAGAGATGGAATATGAAGAAAAAGGAAACAGTTCAGGAGCTTCTTCTGAACTGCATTATACTTCCCATTTAGTGAGGGATATACTGTATACATCTAAAAAATAGGATGTAAATTGGGGAAAATAATTATTTGGTCATTTCCCCCCATAAATCTTAAGAGAGGCATATGTGGAGTCCTTGGTGCTCTCATTTCATTGCCCAACTAGGCATTCTCTTCAGTGCTCTGAAGATGATGCCTAGTCGAGCAATGAAATGTCTGCAAGAAAACAACCAATCTCAGAGAGCACCAAGGACTCCTCAGTCCATCCCTGAGCTACAGATACTCTCTTCAAGAGGCATATGTGGAATCTCTACAACCAGTCTATTCCCCCATTCCATCTAAAACTGTAATCAGATATGGTTTTAACACTATTTTTCCTTCCCATCTTTTTTTCTTTTTAATTGCCGTAGGATGAGAAAAAGGTCGTAGGATGAGAATACTCCCTGGAGCTTAGGATAATTGTGGCTTGTTCATAAAATCATAGTTAAGTAATCCATAGCTGAACATGATGTCTGAATCCAACGTTATTGTATTTTGGGGATAATTGGTTTATGTCCAGCTTTACAAGAAGAGGATATAGTATAGGCCCCTCTGGCTCAGAATCATCTGGGCAGCAAGTCTCCAGATTTTCAGGCAGGGGGCTTCCTCATCTTTCACTGGAGATCCTGAAGATTCAGCCAGTGACTTTTTGCATGCCAAACATGTAATTGACCACTGAATTATAGGCCCTTCTCTCATTTCATTCACATGAAAAAGAACCTATCCATATCAAACATATTCTATTTGCCACAGCAGGTTAGGCATGGCATCCAAGCTGGTACTGAGGAAGAATTGGCATTAAGCCCATTGCTGCAGTTAATCTGTAAAATGCCTTATATGTATAATTTTCTGCTATGGTTTTTTGAGAGTCAGAAGGGGCTTCTTCCATACCACTGTGTTCCTTTATCTGGGTGAGGGTAGTGTCTTCTTGATTACATCTGTTGCTCTGAACTTTGTCTCATGTGATGAAATCTGTGGCAACAAAGCTATGAGAAAATGGTGCCTATGGGAAGATGTTCAAGAATGTATCTTACTGACCATCATTTAATGCCATGCCCCTTTCCTACCATATCCAGTTAGAGAGGTGCCAACAGCTGCCAATTCTATTGCACCATAAGGACAGCTCTCATCAGTTTTATTTTAGCAACCCATAGGCTATTAGTCTTGATAGGTGACTCATCCTGTCTCCTCCTTGCTCTTTCCAGCATTCCATTTCTGTCTCTGCTTCTTGCTTGCAGATTAGTGCAAACAGAGAGATTGGAATAGCAGCAGAGATCTGCGCCATTCCTTGTGGGTGCCCAGAAGCACTCCTGCAGGAGGAAACTTTCACAAAGGCAAGGGTCTCACCCTAAATTAAGAATGTCCCTGGTAATGCAGATTACTAATTGCCAAAACCATTGGCTTGTGTAACATATAACCATTTATCCTCTTTGGCACCATTCCTTGGATAGGAGAGAGCTGTGGGTGCACTGATGCAAAACAACCTGGCATATAAGAAACAAAGAATAAGATTGCTTTCCTGCAGAAATGATTCTTACTAACCATCCCACTCACACATATAAGCCATCTATTTATCACATATATTGTAGCAGGTCAGGAATTCTTACTGTGAATGAGGAAGCTGAGACCAGAAATTTCTCAGTGAAACTAATTTAGTTTCTGATATGTTTTATGTCAGAAAGACAGATTTATAGATCTTATTTAGAATGGCCAAAATGTATTTCTTAATATCAAGGATAAGGCAAAGTTAAATTAAGATTTGTTAGTAGCTAACTGGATGGTTTGAAAAAGTTTCTGACTCCTAATTGTTTAAGAATAATTTAACAATAGCAGCAATCTTCCTCTACCTCCTAGTTTGGAGTATAATGATGCAGTTGTTGATTTGTGCCTGAATATGCCAATAATGTAACTGTAAGCTCATGGTTTATAGCAGGCAATTGTCCTCTAAGCCAGTGTTTCTCAACCATGGCAACTTAAAATGTGTGGACCTCAACTCCCAGAATTCCCCAGCCAGAATGCTCTAATATATCATCTTCAAGCCATAGTTTCACATCTGGTTCCAGTTGGAGGACCTTGAGGTTCTAGAAAAAAGCAGTGCAGAGCCTATTGATCTAAAGTCATCCCAATCAGATTAGATTGTCTTGGTGGTCTAAATGTTATAACATAAGAGATATATTTTGTAATATAGCTAAGAACAATACTGCACATGGCATAGTATCTTTAGGAAATGTTTTCAGTGTACTGGACTCTTCCATAAAAGGGAATTGTAAAAAAATGGCAAAATCTTTGGCACAAATGGAAACATAGGCAAATCCACAGCTCCAAAGTATGGAGCTGTGTCCATTTGCTAAACCACAAAGATATGTCCAATGTAGGCTTAATCATATCATTCATTTTGGCCTGTTCACATGGTTCTTGCACATCTAGTAGGCTGCCATGCAATTATATATTGTCAAAAGTCACATTGTTTCTGCCATGCAACTTGTCTAACATGAACAAATATTTACACTTCTAGGCTAGAACTGATGCAACACAACCAACATGTAGGTATCCTGGCTTAGCTCAGAACCTCATTAAAAAGCTTCCTGATAGTCAGAAGACTGAAGAAATTTGGGGTGCAACTTGGTGGATGGGTGGAGGGTTACAGACATTGGTCAAGGAGGTAGAAGGCAAACAACCAGCCTTCCCAGAAGACCCAATGGTAAAACAAAATGTAGCAAGAAATTAGCATCTTCCAAAACCATTAAATGCCCAGGTTACATCCCAAAATGGCTACAAGAACAATACAGAATGGGAAACCCAATAGTGAAATTATGGAAAAGTGACTGTGACAACTTATGTGCTAAGAATTGGGATCATATCCCCTAATTATCATAGTGTCTGCCAAGCGCACATTACTCCTCAGTAATGGCACCCAGTCTAAAGTTCCATTCTGTACCTATGAGGAATGAGCTTCATCAGTTGTGTCCTCATAATATTCTGCTCAGTAAGTAGCAGAGCAGCCAGCATCTGACAACCCATCCCTGAAAATGTGTATCTGCAGTAGCACCCATACAAGTTATGGGTAATAGGAACAGATAGTTTATTATTATATGTTAATTGAATTTTATTTGCAATGCAGTGATCAACAGTAGGAGCAGATAGGTTATGTAGGAGAATAATTTACAGAAAATGAGGGCGCTCCCATGCTAGAGCTCTTCTGTTTTGCTTTTTCAGAACAACGACTTTAAAAAAAATGAAGGTTCATACAGCATATTATCTATTACTGTGTTACCCAGCCCTTACTTAACAAAGTCTTTCCCTATATTCCATAACATTTATTCAAAAGCAATGTCTTTCACGGTCTGTACGTGTCAACAGAGCATGGGGATAATGCTGAATATTACCTCAATAACATTTTAACTTCTCACTGGGAACTAAAAACATTAATTATTTCCTTACACCATACATTCTTCTTTGCTTTTTATAGTAATGGAAGAGTTCATTTATGGTACTAGTTTACCATTCAAAAAAAGAAAAAAATGAGAGGAAATCAATAATTAAGAAGTACCCCCATACACACATCCATACTGAGAGAGAAACTGGCATTGGGGAAATTTAGGGAATGTATTCAGGAAGCAAATGAAAATATTCATTAAAAACCATTAGCCCAGATCAACAGGAGTCATTAACAGTTTGGACCTGCAAAGTATACTGTATGTGCAAGGCAAAGAAGCCTTTGAAAAGCCTTCATAGTGCTTTCCCCATTCACTAATGGACGTATTGCCATAACTGCATTTTATTTTTTAAGCAATAACCACAAGTTAGGTCAAGAGGGGGAAAAAAGCAATTCATACTGGAATGCACCTTAATAAGAATGAATTAATGTACACATTCATTTTTTTTTAAGTGAACAAATAGCTAGTTGTGGAAGCACTGGGCTGTTCAGAGTAGAATGGGATTAAAAATCCAGCAGGTGCTACAGTTGTCTCTCTTCATCCCCTCTTCAAAGTCCAGAGAAAGGTCTGTGGGGTGAAGGATCAGAATCCAAACTCTGTATCAGAGAGACAGAGAGAGAGAGATTGTGTTACTCTAGTCTGTTAGCTATATGACAATCTTCTGCAACCCAGGGCTCCTTCTCATATGTGGACTTCAGCACCCAGAGTTCTTAGCTATGGCTATGATGGATGGGGCATTGGAGGGTTGACCAATTTGGGGAAAACAATTCGGGGAAAAAGGATGGAGTTATATTCTCCATCCTTTATGAAGCAGTACATAGGTGCAGGCAGCCTTTAAGATCCACGTTTCCTTTGGAACAGGGGAGAAAATGGCAGACATAGGGCCACTTTCACAACTTAGATGGATCATTCAACTGGTTCCTTGTTTTTTAAGAAAGAAAGTGTACAGATCAACCATCTTCATTTGGCAAAAATCTATTGTGCTACCACAAATACTAGCCCAGAAACTCAGCAAGGGCTGGCTTCTAGGAAAGCAATACCCTTTTATACAATTGAATCACAAAGTAGTGGTACTGATGCCCTGGGAAGCATTCTCTTCTAGCTTCAGCCCCATAAAACTACATGGGCTACTTAATTAGCTATTGAGGGTGAATACAGTAGTGAATATCCTGCTGCTCAATAAGGACCTGCTTGAAGAGGACTGTAATACAAATGTTGTCATCAGGCTTGGAAAAATCTCAGGGTTTTCAGAAGTACAAAAATATTTTTAACGAGTTTATATAGCTAATGGAAAAGTCCCAGAACAGTACAATAAGGATGGAGTATACTCAGAAACAATGCAATGCTAACCAAGGGGGGTATGTGGGTGGGATTTGAGGGTTGGGGAGTGAGTGGGTGGGAAAAGCAAATGGAAAAGATGGAGCAGCTGGATCTCGAGCACAGTGCCCTATGCATGAAAACATTGTGCTGTAGGATGTCCTTGTATAGAGCAGACGCTCATGACCTTTATTGGTGCATTAGCATTCAGTAACATTGTTATGAAAAGTGAGCTTGTGCAGAATGTTCGTGTGGCTCCTTCACATTGCCATAAAATGGATAAATACTGGGATACAGCAGCACAATGTTCTCTTCCCCCTCACATGTCTACTGAATATTCAAGGTGAAATGAGAGAAAGGGCTCCAATTTCTTCCCTCCCCCAATTCCGGTGTGCTGAGTTGTGTTCCAGGCTTTACTCCCTGCTGGTCTTGTACTCAAGCACAAATATACTTTCTGCTCTTGCCAAAAATATTCTGTTGTACACATCTGCCTAGTGCTAAACAGAGGGATTTTCCTGCACTTTTTTTCCCAATTGGTCTCATTTGATTTAATAAAAAAGTACTTGCTTTGGAAACTCTCTGAAAGAAGAAGAGACACTTTTTCTTTACAGTGTCTTAGAGACAGTTTCATGAGTACAATATAACATAGCATAACAGAAGTTTTATTAGTCTTAGACCAACCATATACATAAAACCTACCTAAAATCCCCCATAATATTTCTGCATTTATTTACTGAAAAGGTAGCCAAGGTGAACATATGTCTATATATAAAGGTCTTGTTGTTCATTATACAATAATCTCTCCAGTGATCTGCAGCTTCTCTAATATTCCATGCTTCAGTTAAATCCAGAGGAAATATATCACAAGACAATTTCTCCATGGGGACTTTTGCAATAGCAACGTGCCTATCATCACTAAGGGGAAGTCTAAAGAGAAGTTGTTTCCTCTTCCCTGGAGAGATCTGGAAAAATCACCCTTAACAACTTTACTGACCATAAATTGAGTGAACTTAGAAAGGCCGTTTATGCCCAGCGGTACATCTCTGTGTGTCAACTACCATCCATTGCTTCATTGGCAATCCTTGATCAAAGGTAGTGAGTCTACCACGATGAGTTGTAATGCAACCCATCTGCAGAGCACTGTGTTGTAAAGCTGATGTGTGGATTATGTGTGCAGTGAAGCACATGGGCTTTTTAAAATCACATGTCAAACTATACTGAGTCCTTTGTTCTAGGCTCAAGTTTATATCATCCAACCTTGTCATGCACATCGGTCCTTTGTAAAGTTTGGAGGAATGAGTTTTCAGATGTCTGGGTCATTAAATCACAGTAGCTTTTCCACAGCAAATTGATGGAACCATATACTTTTTTCATGCTAGAATCACAAAAATAGCACATTATAAACTTTCCATCATTCTAAAGTTCTGTGCTAAGGAATCATGCTGGTATTGATCAATTCTGGATGAAAGCACAAGCAGAGAGCCTTTTGATACTTACCGCTAAAGGATATTGCACCCCCTTTTCTTTGTCTTTGTGGGTTGTGGACAGAGAACTGCTCGAATGGCCTCATCAAACACTGTTTTCAGGCCACGCTGGGTGAGTGCTGAACATTCAAGGTACTTCACTGCATCTGCAAACAGAAAAAGCTCTCTCTCTGAGGAAGAGGCGGAAATGGAGGAATTTCCCTCATTTGTCCTGATATCAGATCTGACATCAGTATAGACGGCACCACTAGTTAGGCACGTAAGAATATAAGGAGGCTAACTGGATCAGACCAAAGTCCTGTCATAGGAAGATGCCTTATGTAGACTCTAACCATTCAAGAATCTATCTCAGTATTGTTTGCACCGACTATCTCCAGCGTTTCAGGCTGAAGCGTTGATCATCCCTAACTGGGAGGCCAAAGACTAAATCAAGAACCTTCTGCATGTTAAGTAGATGCTTTACCACTCAGCCAACCAGATGGCTGTGGGCATCCACAAGGAATACATGAACACAAAAATTTCGCTTGCTGTTGCTCTACAGCTTGTATTTTTATGTGATAAAACTGTATGTCTTTGATGTGATACAGTAAGAAAATAAATAATGGATGTCCAGCATCAATTAGTACAAGCCACGTTTCTGATATTGCATATGCAGATTCTAAATTAGCAGGCAGATCATGGGAAAAGCCAAGTTTTGTTATTTTGTTGAAAGGTAGCAATCCTAAATCCACCCAATAGGACATCTTTTACAGGAGAGAACAAGAGAGAGCCGCTGTCCCAAAGAACAGCTTTTTTCAAAATTACCATCTAAGGCACTGAATCATTCTCCTCTCTCACTCTGCCTGTGTCTCCCAATTACCGTCTACTTACAGTAGATCTTGGGGTGGTAGTGAAAAGGGGAAGATAGCTCTTTTTTTTTTCAGAAAACATGAGTGCCTGCACTGTTAAAGAACCTTCAGAAAAAGAACAGACTTTCAGCTTCTGCTGGTATGTCCCAGCACACAGGACAGGAAAAGGAAGTTGTGGTTCAACATTATTTCAACTGATAGAAGGCAAGTTCCGGATAAGAGAAAAGTTGAGAAGAGGAGGGGACAGATATCACAGTTCTGATATTCAAAGTTAAAGCCCTAATCTTTATCTTAGCTCTGCAAGAAGTCTGATGCTACCTTAACCCATACAGATGGTTCACTGTTGCCTTTGCTCACAAACCAGCGAAGTTCTACTACCAAGATCTAAGCAGGCTTGGACATATGTTTTCTAGTGTATTCACAGGAATGGACAAATGATTTTTATGGCCATGTTTTTTTCCTATCAAATGGCCACATACATCTTATTTTTAGATATAGAAAAAAGTGCATTTCAATACACATTTCTTAGTGTACTTTCTTCAACAATTCTTTCTACTTTTTAAATTCTCAAAATACACATTTATACATGCATTTTTGTATTTTTCTGAAGTGGTACTGGATCATATAATTAGGAAAAGTGTGAAATTGGAGAGATAACCGCTTTCTGATTTGCATAATGGTTCAGAACTGGCTGGCCCATTAAAATGTGAACCAAACAAAATACTTGAGCAGCCCTCTGTTGGGGAGCAAAAGTATATCCTTGGAGCAGCTAAAGTTAGAGTTATCTTAGAAAGACTTTATTCCCTTATCATTTTAACGCAACGTACAGCTAATACTACTGCCCTCCTTATCTGAACTGTGCTTTTGATTTAATGAATTGAAATGCTTTAATCCAATGCTGGATGAAAATGGTCCCATACTGCTGGGCCTCTTAAGGGGAGGGTGCCCCATAGCCTCCTTCAAGGCAGAGAGGACCACACCCTCTTTCAGGGAAGCAGACACCACTGCATAGGCTCCACCAAAGGTCACCTCCTGGATCTAACAAACAGGTGGCTGAGCTGACAGACTGCAGAACCCTCTCCAGTTCCTTGGGAGTCACAGAATCAAACTTGTTCCAGATAACCCTACAGGACCTGCCTTGGGGAATTCAACTGGACCTGTCCAGACAGACTCGAGCTCTTTTTTAATACAGATTTGGTAGTCATAGCCCTAATTGAAATACAACAAATAATCTAATAAATAAGATGCATAGATCTGGGATGAGCCAAGGACCACACACTATGCACTTTAGAGGTGTGCTGGGGGTCACACACCAAAAAGTGGATGAGTCCAGGATAAAGAAGAAGAGGAGGTCAGGACAGGACAGGAATATATAATTTCACTAAAAATTATAATTCAGCTATCTGGAGAGGATCTGAGGGTGTCAAAGGTTTTGTAGGTCTGCAAGTGCCTCTATGCCATGCTTGGGCAGTCTCAGCATAGAACATAACATGAAATGCACCTTTTTTCAGATATCACAGATGCACTGTGTCTCCTATGCATGAACTTTTCATCTGATCATAATATTGTGGTTTGTATATGTGCAATACCTGACAGATCGTAAATATTTTGCAGAAAAATAATAAATGGCAGAAATCCTAATTTGGTTTGGGTGGTTTTCCCCTGTCCACACAAAAACATTTTTTCCAGGTGGATCTTAATGTGAAGTCAAAATATTCAGTCTTCTAAAGGGCCTTCCAAGCATGCCCTGGTGACAACTTTCTTCTGCCATCTTCCCAAGACATTGCTTTCAACTCATCCCCAGATGTGACTGAGACAAACTTAAGTTACCTGAGGGACCACCTCTTCCCCATTACATCAGCCCATCCCACCCGATCGTGCAGAGAGGGCATGCTGTGGACCCCGTCTCTAAGACAACTTCGTTTGGCAGGGTCCAGGAAGCGGGCCTTCTCTGCAGTGGCGCCCGCCCTGTGGAACATGCTGCCCCCGGAGGTGAGATTGGCCCCATCGTTCCTGGCCTTTCGGAGGAGTCTGAAGACCTGCTTCTGCCACCTCACTTGGGGCAGAGAGGGGAATAGATCTACATGGGGATGGCTGCCATAGATCATTCCTTCCACACTTGGACTGTTTTAGATTCTTTTGCCACTTGGACTTCTTATTTTTTAATCTTCTTTATATTATTTATTGCTGTAATTTTATATTGTATATTTTATTCATTGTATTATTATTGTTTTAATTGATTACTGTAAACCGCCCAGAGTCCCCCAATGGGAGAAGATGGGCAGGGACAAATTGGATAAATAAAATAAATAAATAAAGTTGTCCTTGACTGTAAATAGTAGTATTTTGCCCATTGCTCTCCTATGTGAAAGGGCAGCCTCAAGGTGTTTAAAATCCCAGAAGGGAGTCAGGTGACTGATAATGATCCCTTTTTCTATGCTGCCCAGAGTCACATAGTCTGACTCAGGCAGCCATATAAATGCTTTAAATAAAACAACCAAATAAAATGATTGGGAACAGAGGCAATAAAAGCAGGATAGGTACTAGAATGGGAATGCCAATTTTTATGGCTGTATATTTTCTGACAGTTCAAGGATAAATGAACAGGACTTCGACTCAACAGTGGGGAAAGGGCACTGTCCCATCAAAAAAGAGGGTTTGTGTGCTAGGTAGATCATATTTACATGCATTTGCCTTTCTGAATTTCCCAGCTGCTTTCTAGCCCTTATATCTCCACAGGGCTCTGCACATGGCACCAGAGTTAGTTTCTGTAGTGTCACTAAAGGCTAAAGTGCAGGTAGCTTCTCCTGTTGAGTTCCTACTTCGGCAAAATAAACAAGCCAAAGAAAAGAAGAAAGGCTAGAAGATATGGCATAATTTTCCCAGTCTAACTTGTACCTAGCCTACAGAATGGATATGGATGTCTGTCTGCATTTGATTGGTTCAAGAGACATGGGAATTCACAATTGAACTGGCATAAATGAAACTAGCAAACTTTTCCCTCCCTGCAGAGTCACATACCAATCTCTTTGGCTAGGGCAAGACCTTGTGGGTATGTAATAGGGGCCAACTTCTTTTCCTTCAGCTTCTCAATAGTATCCTTGTCATCCCGGAGATCCAGCTTCGTGCCCACCAGGATCATGGGAGTGCTAGGGCAGTGATGTCGTACTTCCGGGAACCACTAAAAGAAAGTTTAAGGTTTGACTGGAATGTCACAAAAAATTGTGATGCAGGACAGGGGGATGGTACAAGAGAAACCAGATGGGCCATTTGCACCAATACAGCCTTCTTAGATAAGGACTAGAAATCAAATGCCCAGGTGTTGGACGGGATATAAATGTTTGTAATAATACAGTAATACATAGGAAATAGATAGCAGTTGATAACAAGCTGAATAAAAGTCACAGCATATAACATAGCTGCTAAACCAGTTGATTCTGATTGTGGTGGGGTATAAACGTAATAAATAGCAAATGCAACTTTGGGTTACATAGCCAGAAGTATAATTTCCATATCTTGGGAAATAATAGTTCTACTGAAGTATTTTTTTCAATACTGGGTATCATAGTTATTTATTTTATATATTTATTAGATCAATTTATATAGCTGCCCACCTCACAACTGCAACTCTGGGAGGCACACACAGGGTTAAAACCTGACAACTTTTGTTTATGGAAAACAAAAGTAATGGCATCTGAAAACAAACCCAACTCCAATCATAAAAAAGACAAATTCACAATGAAGGGCTTGCCTAATCCCCAGACCCTTTTAAGAAGGATCCAGACAAACCAGAACTGTTGCAAAGAAGGCAGGCAGCTCTGCCTAGCCAGGTTCCCTGGTATTGCTTAACTTTGTTTGTAGAGTATGATGCAACCACTGATGGATTTGAAGAGTTATGTTGATGTACAACAGCCTTCATCCAATACATCCTCCAGATTTACTGGACTTCAACTGCCAGAATTTCCAGCCAATATGGGAAATCCAACACAGTCATGAGAAAAGTTAGGAGTCTTCATTCAAAACTTTCAATGAAGTCTTTGATATTAGTCCAATTTATGCATTATATTGGGATCCAAATATTTTACTCTTAATATATATTTTTCATGCTGCAGCTGATACCAAGACTGAGTCTGGCCCAGCCTCTCTTGCTCTGCACACATACTACATGGAACCCCAGATGATCTCACCTTAGCACGAACATTTTCATAAGATGCAGGGCTGACGAGAGAGAAGCAGATGAGAAAGACATCCTGTAGCCAGAAAATTCAGAGACATGTGAAAAATCATGTGAGAGTTTGGTCCAGCCAGAAAAAAATGTCACATTGTGAAGCAGAATGTACCAAATATATATGTTGCTCAAGCACTTAAAGCATTTTACAGAGTGTCTCTGTAACTCTCACAACCCTGTAGGTTACATTATCATTATTAACTTTGTACCAACTAACAATAAAGAGACAGAAATAGAAAAGGACATTATAACCCATGGAGCAGTATATTCAGTTGTGGGGAAAATAGAAGGCAGAAGTAATAGGTATGTTCGCTGTCTTGAGTTGACTCTCTCTCTCTCTCTCTCTCTGTATATATACTCTGTGTGTGTGTGTGTCTGTGTGTGTGTATAATTACTAAATCCAGTGATTTTTGTTGATTTTCAAAATTATGACATGATGCAACTAAGGAGTTTTGAATCTCATGGAAATGCTTTACTGAAAACAATGGACTTTTGAACCAAAGAAACAGTGTCAACCATACACAAAACATAGAAGTATTATATAGACATGACAGAATTATTATTTCTTACATTAATAACTCAGTTTCTGCAAAGGAACTTTCACCTAAGACAGAACGGTAGCTGTGTCATTCCAGTAAAAATAGCAGCATAAAGGACAGATTTCTTGAGGACTTGTCACTTTAACTGCCTCTTAGTTTTCAGGAGATGGTAGGAGAGACCTAGAGGAGTTCCACAACACCATGCTTTACATGTTTATTCTGATCTCAGGAGTCTTTGTACCTGATTTTTTTTTAATATTTTAATTTTAAAAAATCAGAAGCTAGGACACCAAAAAGCAAAGTGCCAGCTCATATCACCTTAGTTTACAAGAATACCTCTTGTAAACTTGTAAGGCATTCTTAGAAAATAACAATGGAGATGGGCTATAGCTTAGTGCTTTGTTGAAGCACCCATCTTATGATGAGGCATGCCCCAGTGGTGGCCATTTTCTACAAGCGCCCCTAACAAGTTTACAGGTACGCCCACCGGCTGAAAAAGATTAGCTACCTCATCTAATCAAGGTCAACTCAGAATAATCTTGATTAGATGCTTTCTTTATGTCATCATCACCTTCCCCATTTGAGGGTTATATTTCATGCTATACAGTACTTATTATCAGGTGGAGATGCTTGAGGATTTGTCCAGGGATATTGAAGGACCTCCTTAAAGAATGTAAAGATAGTCTTATTTCCATCTTAAAAATTAGGGAAAAGGTTCTCTAGGGTCCTGGGTCAGATGGGTAAAACTATTAAACATTCTGTTCTTTTGGCTGTAATAAATGTTACATGATATTACAATTAGTTGCACTGCCACCATCCAATGTAATTAGGATTTTTGCAGCCCAGATATGATAACCCTTCTTTTATATAATGTTGACTGCTGGTGATGATGTGGATCTAGCTCATTGCCATTGACTTCTTTCAGGATGCTTTTAAAAATCTCCACTCTAGTCTATAGTCTAAGGATTTCTTGATGGTATCTCATCAAAATGCTAACTAGGTCTAATCCTAGATAGTTTTTTTTTTTGGAGATCAGCCAAGGTTAGGTAGAAGCTGCCATGTGCTTGCTTAACAAGGAATATGGCACAAAGCTCTTCAGAGTTGAGTTAAGTAAGGCTACCAAATAAAATCTGGATGTCCACTAGATAGGAGAACTGTGGCTCTTTGAAGCCATTTAGTCATGGTCTGGATTTTTGTAGTCCATATCCGATAGCCCTAAGCAACCAGCCACTGCTTCAGAGAAAATGCATGACTCACAGTCTGTGGATAGGAGAGAGGCCTCAAGCGGTCATAGTCCTCCTGGCCAGCTGTATCCCATAGTCCCAGGTTCACAGGTTTGCTATCAACCATCACATTAGCAGAGTAGTTATCAAAGCTGTAATAAATATCAAAGTTTATAGTGACATGAGGGAGAGGGATCTTGCTCCTTACTAGGCTGAAATCCTAACTCAGGAGAGAAGTTACGGTTCTCTCCAGGGTGCTAACAGGTATTTCTTTTGGTACCACCAGATTCTATGGCTCACTTGACTTTATTTTGTAAACATTAAATGGGAAGATGGGATTCTCTAAATCCCACGGGCACCTTCAGGAGCAGCAGGAGGCCCCAGAGGCATTCTTGGAAAACAGAGGGTGGCTACATCTTGGTGCTTTCTTTGGGCATGGACCCTTGGTGCAAGTATGAGGCAAAAGATTTTCTGGGGTGCTAGCAAGCAGTCTGGAAGGCATGGATGTCTGCAAGGAGGGAATCAAAAAAGTCAAGTTGGTGGCCACAACTGTTCAATCAAAATCCTGGTCCTTTTTTATACATGTTGCACATAAGAAACAGGGCTTGGATTGCATTGTTGTGACTACCATCTTGACTTTTTTACACCCCTATCCTTTCTGGAAGGCTCGAAAAAGGAGCAGGACAAGTTGTCTTTGGGAAAATGGATGCTTTGAGTCTGCTGATGCTTACAATGTACCATTTCAAATCGGATGAGTGCTTATGCATCATGTTTTTAGTTCTTTCCCTTCTCAAGCAATAGTTCCCTGCAATGTACAATTAAACTGGCACTAGACCAATCCTTTACATAAGATGGGAAGCCTAATTCTACATTAAATCAGTACATTAGATAATATTGAGGGTACAACCCCAAAAGGAAGCTATGTCCCTTTGCCATCACCTTTCCTAGATGTGTTGGGAGTGACAGTTCCTGTTCTAGAAGCCGTGATCCTAATATATTCGATGAGCACCAAGTTAGTTAAGGCTGATCTATCATCCTATCACCAGAATGCATAGAATAGGTACAAATCTTTCCTCAGTCAAATGCATTTGTTTTCCTTAGCATTCCCATCTAGGAATATTATAATGCAGAATGCCCTTGTTTCATGGGAACTTGACCTTATGTTGTAGCTGATATTATTTACACAGCAAAGTTACATTTCCTTTGAAAAACAGGAATCCTAGTCTGATCCAATTCTCTCAAATCCAACAACCTCAGACTGCCCTTAGAATACTCACACAGTAGGAATATATTCTCCTGGGAAGGCATTGGTGGTATAGCTGATCAGGAGACAAGTTTTACCTACAGCTCTGAAGGAAAAGGAGAAAAAAAAAGGCATATAACTGCAGTTCTTTTTAAAAATATGCTTCAAGAGTAGATTTAGAGGGATTCTTTGCTTATGAATGAAGTTCCTAGTGAAATGATTTGCACAGGACTATTATAATGGTGTCCACAAATCAAACATTTTAAATCTGCTATAAATCACAAGTAATGAAGAGGACCTATGGATCTAGCAAGGTATTTTTGATAATGGATAATGGCTTACACACTACTGCACAGTGCGTTAGCCATTACTGAAAATGCCTTGCTCTCTTCTTCTCCTTTTTAATATATACCCCAGAGTGTCACATCAGAAATAAAATGGAGGGGTGGAAGCATGACTTCAGATCTGCAAGATGTAGGTAAGGGCAACTTTAAGCTCTCTTAAGAATGGATGAAGATGAGATGAAGGCAACTTCCAGAGGACATACAGAAAAAAGGAAATTGCCAGGGCATGTTTGTATCATGGTTAGGTGCTAGTGACGACACTCATCAGGATCAGGAAGGAACCAGAAGCAAGTTGCAGCTTCCCTGTCCTCCCCTTAGTTTAAAAAAAATGCCAGTTGCTTAAGCCAGCCTTCTCTGGCACACTTGAGACGTGGTTGCCTGTAGCTCCCATCATTTCCGACCATGCTTACTTCAGATAATCACAGTTGTGGTCCAACACACCTGGAAGATATCAGATGGATGAAAGCTAGGGCAACTAGGAAAAAGTTATGGAGCTTTGTTTTTGTATATGACAATGGCAGCGAGACTATTATGTGCTCAAAAATGGAAAGGTTTGGCACTATCTGCAATGGAGGAATGGTTGGTGAAGATGATGGAACTTGAAGAGATGGTTAAATTTAACTTCCTTGGTCATAGAAAAGACAATTATCTACATTTATGGCTGACTGGAAATCCCTTATAGGCTTTTTGCATGAAATGGAACAAAATGCACTTATGACTTGTGGTTTTGATGGTTAGAAAAAAAAATGGATAATAGAAAAAAGCGAGCTTTTTTATAAACATAGAAGAAGAGATAATTTTGTAATTGTACTTATATTTGCTGCAAAGGAAATTGGAGGCTTCTTTCTTGCTTCGTTCTACTTTCTATTAGTTTGTGTTAGTTTTTATGTTCTTTGTAAAAATTTCAATAAAATTTGTATTAAAAAAAGACAGATGAAAGCTGGTCTGCACAATTGCATATTGTTATATGACTTTTCTACATTGTAGTGGGAGCCATGCTAAGACCAAGTATGCAGAAGCACTCTTTTCTCACACCCTGTTCAATGCATAACTTTCGTCCATGTTCAGAGGCCTTTCTGAAAAACTGGTGAAAGATGAGGTCAGACCAGAGGCCACAAAAAGGCATGTGAAGTTGAGCATGATTGTGTCTGTTTGGATGGTTCCTATTTTGGGCAAATAGGATAATCCAATTGAACTTGAAGTTTAGAGTGTCTTTCCCACCAGCCCCATGGTCTAGACCAGAGTTTCTCAACCTTGGCAACTTTAAGATGTATGGACTTCCACTCCCAGCTATGCTGGCTGGGGAATTCTGGGAGTGGAAGTCCGCACATCTTAAAATTGCCAAAGTTGAGAAACTCTGGCCTAGACAATACCTTTGAAATAGGAAGGAAAGCTGTATGCATTTCTAGTCAGCAGCTTGGCTGTAAAGATTTTGTTTTTTTTTAATCTTGTAAGACATTCATCTTGCCCCGTGGTGAGAGACGACAAAAGTGATTTGTGTATCATCTTGGGAAGGCATCAGGTTGGAAAAACTGTTCTTAGGTGTCCATCCTGAGCTCTCTTAATTAAAAATATAATGGAATGGCATCTGTGGAGTTTTTATCTAGATAATCCTCCTTGGGATTCAGCTGAAATATTTGTAGCTTTTCTAATCAATAATTGGAATTGGCTTTGAAGGCTGTACTCATTTTGTTCCTACATGAACATTAGAAGGTACATGAGAGTAATAATAATAATAATAATAATAATAATAATATGCACCTGCACCAAGGTATGGTATGAGTCAAGGAAATACAGTAATTACAAACATTTTATCCAATAAAAATAATGCTTAGAACATAATAAGCAACTGAACAAATATTTCAAATTTAAACAGCCATCCAGTACAAGACATATTAACAATAACCTACAATACAGCCAAAACCATGTGTCTACCTGCCTGCCTGCCTGCTTATCTATCCACCCATCTACCCATCCATCCTTTCTCAATAACCAGAACAACTCTAGGCATCAAGAATTGCAATATTAATTTATACAAATTTACTCTAGGAACAGCAAAAGATTAAGGTAGAATAACCAAACTTATACTAACCCACAAATCAAATAAAAAGACTTTTTAAAAGCCATCCAGCATTCACAGATAGGAAGAGGGAGCTGACTGTAGAATCATGGGGCCCATCCCAGAATGCCCAGATAGAGATCCTGGGTATAGTGATCCTAGAGTGTGAAAGAGAAAGAAAGCCCTGCACAAAGGAACAGAAAGAATGGATGGGATTATAGGATAAGAGCAGGTGCTGGAGGGCCTGAGACCAGAAAGCTCAAAAAAACAGCCCCAGTATTTTAAACTCAGCTCTTGGTCAAATAGGGAGCAAGTAAAGTGACATATGGTGTAGCAAAACATGAGGTTAGCATCAAAGGCCCAGAACAATCCAAAAATACTGTTTTGGACTAAGATCACAGGACAGAGAGAGGAACTGGAAGCACTTGCTAGGGGTCTGTTGCATTAGTCCAAGAATGAAACAACTGAGGCAAGCATCAATAAAGCCACCAAATGCCTATAAATGCTCATCAACTAGAAATTTGCTCTAAGATTAATAAATGGGTCAACTATTATCAATCAAGACTCTAAGGCTTCAGGTAGAGAAAACTGGTATAACCTGGAGCCCTGAAGACAAATAAGGAAGAAGACAATAAAGGCTGGGAAGGACAACCAGGCCAAAGCCCAACCATCTTTGTTTTGTCCCTGTTCAACTTGACAATGGGAGGACACCTAGGATGAAAACCTAGTCAGGCAGGCTGATAGACCTGAGAACCATGGGCACAATATTGGTGTGATATTGAAAACCCTGATCATGAATCAGGGCACTGAAGAGAAGGTTATAATAGGTGAACAAAATAGGATGCAGAATTGATCCCTGAGGGAAACCCACTATAATGGAAAATTCCAAGGACAATGATCCAGCATGCAGCACTGGGAAAAAAAACCAAAAGTGAGAAGGCAAAAAAGACTTGACCCAATCAAGTGTTCAACCAGTGATGCCCAAGGATCATATCCTAGACAAGAATATCTGGTGATTGAGCATATCAACAGTTGCTGTCAGGTCAAAAAGGACAACACCAATTTCAGGCACTGAGATTTCACCATCAGAATATCATTCAGAACTCTGTGTTCACAAGGTACATTTATTTAACCCAATTTTCTGGGTGCATGTTGTGTGAACCATTATCTAATTATATAGACAGGTTCACACAACATACTAGATTAACATATGATTGGTTAAACTGTGGCTTAGTGTATCTTGTGAATACAGCCATCATGCCAGGCCATTGAGCCATCAAGCCCAGTGTTGCTGATTCCAACAGGAAGCCTTCCAGTTGAATGTGCTCTATAATTTCTCAAATCCCCAGCCAGCATAGAATGATCAGAGTTGCATTTGATTTGGAAAGGCTGGTGTAATTCTCATTTGCAGGAGCATTTAAGTACATGGTCTTTTTAACTAGAGAAAATCAAACCTGAACAACAGAGATATGACCCCACCCACAACTTCTTCCTGCTTGTTTTCTAAAGTCACAGACATTAAACACTTCTAAGAAACTTCCTCACTGAGGTCACGGCAAAAGAAAAGGCATTGGTGAAAGCAGAAGCTAGAAACGTCCCTTTGTCTGTATTGACTCGGGTGACATAATTTCAAGAAATCCCAGGAGGAAGGGAACAGGCTGAATTTCCTTCAAGACAAGCGTCCCTTCTCCTCCAAAGTGTAGATGGTGCTGTTCTTAGCAGATTTGTGCTCAACACCCTCCAAAACGCAAGAAGCTGAGGCTGCAGTTCAGTGCACAATTAATAGGAAGTCCCAAACTAAATTTAGTAGAACTTGTCATCTGAGTTAATGGACATAGGAGCAGTCTTTACATGTAGGCCACCCAATTTTTTTTTCAGCTGCCTTCAAATCATGGAAAAAATAAGTTCTTGAGTCATCAGGAACAAATTTTCAGGAAGGAGGTGAAGTTTATATCTGCTGCTAAGTTTCTTTGTACTGGAAATGTTCTTAATACATTATTATATGTCATAACCTACTCCAAGAATCAATCAACCTCTCTCTCTCTCTCTCTCACACACACACACACACACACACACAGACTCTTTTGTTTGCTGATTTCTTGTACCTTGTGCAGATGTCATACTGGCATCTGATTATGGCTACTCTCCTCCAACAAGTAGATACTCTGAGAAAGCGTTCTAGCTGGCAAAGGGACTGACTCCAGCTCTATCCTAAATGTAACCTCATGGCAATCCTAAAAACCAGTCTGTCTTATATGGTCTCCCCTTTTCTCCTTCTGAATCAACAGCTGTCTTATTAGATGGCATTCTTCAGAGACTACAGTTTGCTTTTGAGCCTGGCCCCTAGTTCAAAAATGACATCTAAAAATGATGATCACTCCAAGTAGACCTTCTGGGATGACAAGCACTTCCTAAGAAATTGCTTTAATCTTAGTTTTATGAGGCTTCATAGAAACAAAGATTTTACCAGTTTCGTAAGCAAAAAAAAAAAAAAAGCCATGAAATGTTGCTCTTCTTTATCAAGGCCCTTGGTACAGTAAAAACACAACTTAGGCAGAAAGGCATGAATATAAGGCCCGTCTCTCCATTTTAAATCATTTGAAAGATAGTTACATTATTCCAGGCTTGCAGCATTCAGCCCCCAAAATGAAACTAATTAGATCAGATTTCCCCAAGTTGTTGCTCTTCAAATGCATTAGGCCTTTGATCAAACTGACTGGAAATTCTGCGAGTTGCAATCCCAATCTGGAGAGCAGCAGGCTGGGGAAGTTCTGCCTAAAAGTACTTAAAGAAAGGGGCCATGCACTATTTGATAACTAACAAGTTCTCAGGTAGGCAACTCCACAATCAATAATTTCTCTTATGAGCAAACTCTATCTAACAATTGTAAATATACAGTATATGTACTATCCAGGGTGGCTTTTTTTAATGCAACATTTGTGAACAACGAAAGCATTACTTTCTCATCCATATTGCCCAGGAAACAAATAATAATTCCTTCTCTGGTTTGCATGATCTCTCTCTAAAAGAAAGATGGAGATCAAGAAGAAGCAAGGATGCATACATTTTGTCAGAGGGGCAGCCAAGGAAAAAAGGAAGATCCACCCCTACTCAGCAATCCCTTGCCCCTCAGCTGAGTGGTACATACCCATCTCCTACCACCACACATTTGATGGCTTGCATGTCTCTGGCCTAGCAGCGCCGTGGAGTTCAGGAAACCTCTTGAGCAACGAAGCAGCTCAACAAATGATGGTGGAAAGTCTTCTACAGTTATGTCAAAACTGTAGCTGAATTAACAGCAGGTTGTGGGTTAAGGAGGAAGGGGAAGAGAGAGAATATTTCTCAGCACGCCCACTAGTCCCTTCCTCTACCAGGCAGCTTTGAGTGTTTGCTGGGGAGGGGCACACATGCCATTTGAAAGGCAGAACTCTCGTCTATCCCAGATGGTTCAGCATTTCCTCTCATCTGTGACTCCCCAGTTTGGACAGTAGGGAAAAAGGTCGCTCTGAATCTTCTCCCCAGCAAAGACTACCCAGAGCAGCAGATGGAGAAGGTGAAGAAGGGAGATGCTCAGAGAAGGAGGGCCTTTTCTCTTTCCAAGTACTTCAGCTGAAGAGAAGATGCCTTGCTGGGGAATTGTTAGGCTTCATGTCACTGCAGAGAGAGGGAGACAGAGCGAAGCCATATTGATCTAGTGCAAAACAAAGCATGTGTATGTTGAAAACAGAGGACCCTGTTGTCTTCATTTTAGGAGTAATCTTTAAGAACATCTTGTTTGACTCTCCAGAGACTTAGACATCCACAGAGAATATTGTGGAATGTTTTGGATGTCCTTGCACATCTAAACCAACCCCACACATGCAGAATTCATGGTTCCCAACCTCACAAAATGTAACGCAAACTGAAACATATTATAATGACATGCAAGCTGAACAGTTCCACAAGTCATGACTTACCTTCTTCATATAATATTCATATGTATAAACTTTGCCAATAGAAGATAAACATTTAACTCTTTACAGGCTACATTTATGGCTGAAGGCAGCAATAAAACTCTTACAGAAGCGAGCATATGAAGTCTTGCGTCACAGAAAGAAAGGAAGAAATGCAGTCCAATTTATCAAATTAATTAATTATAGATAAAGCAGGACAGATGGCCTGAAATACTGAGAAATTGGAAGGTCCAAGAACTGAGGATACTGAATTAGAGCATGGGCTGAGCATTGGAGCCAAATATATTTGTTGCAGGGTGAAGTACTTGAAAGTGATGCTTATATGATGAGTCTTGCAGCATGTCCCCATGTGCTACTGCTGCTAGTAAGCCTCAGGTGCGTCTCTAGTTGTGCAAACCCTCTGTTTCAAGCAGGTGCTCTGCCTGATGACCTGCACTAACCTGCAGGCTCTATTAAATTCATCCTCTGTTGCTGTTTTTCACAGTATCACTTGGCTCACCTACTAGAAGATGTGAGTCTGCATGTTCTTCCTGGGCTTGGTCTTCAGCTTCCTTCCTTTTTTTAGGTGGGGAATTCTCCAAGAGAGGCATGACAGTGCTATGAAATTTCATTCCAGTAAGAGAAGATTGGAGTCTAACGATACATGTGGTAGTTTTCTTCTGAGCTATGGATATCAATACAAACTTCCACCTGGACTGGATGTCATGTTAGTAGAGTGGAGATGGTGCAGTTAGTGAAACTAAGTAAATCATTACACAAAATATACTGTAACTACTTGAAGCAGAATAGATCACAGCGATGGTGTGCCGGGGGTGTGGGGTGTGGCAGGCAATAAGGGGAATGCTGCTGAAGACAATAAGGAGGCTAGAGGTGGGTGGGTTGCTGCTGCCAGCATGTTGATAATCTTTTTTGGAGGTGAGTAGCATGGCAGCAACAGAGGAAAATAATTGTATCTTCAAGCCAGTTTTGACTCCTGGCTACTGCCCCCTACAGTTTTCTTGGCAGCATTTTTTTTCAGAAATGGCTTGCTAGTTCCTTCTTCCTAGGGCTGAAGGAGAATGACTGGCCAAGGTCACCCAGCTGGCTTTGTGCCTAAGGCAGACTAGAACTCACGGTCTCCCGGTTTCTAGCCTGGTGCCTTTACCCACTACACCAAACTGGCTTTGGTGATGGAGGAGGCAGGGGTAACAAATGGTGTCAGATATGCTGGGTATACTACTGAATCACAGATTCAGAATATGAGCAAATGATGATATTTGCACATGCTTACTTGGTTGCTGTTACAGAATTACAGAGAATGCCTCTTTGCATTAGTGAGCTGTAACTCCCTCCCGCAATACCTTAGAATGCCATCACAATAAATGAAATATACTCATCATAAGTATCATAAGCAAGGACATCAACAAGCAAAAAAAGGAAAAAAAGAAACACACAATAAACATCTTTGGTTTAGATGGGATCTCCAGCAAACATGTTCTGTGTTTAACACCTTCACTACAATCACGTCAGATTCCACTTCTTTTTTCACTTTCTAAGAGTGAATAACTTGGTACTCTTCAGATTTTGAGATTTTATCTCCTATCAGACCCATCCAATGTGGCTGATTGCAATGAATTGTAGAGGTTGTAATTCAAAACAAGCCAGTTTGGTGTAGTGGAGAAGGCATAAGGCTAGAAGCCGGGAAGCTGTGAGTTCTACTCTCACCTTCGGCATGAAGCCAGCTGGGTGACCTTAGGCCAGTCACTCTCTCTCAACCCTAGGAAGGAGGCAATGGCAAACCACTTCCAAAAACTGCAGGGACTTGTCCAGGCAGTTATCAGGAGTCAACAATGACTTGAAGGCACACCCTCCCCAAAAAGTTGCACCATGCTTCTTCCTTTTTGTGTTACAGTATCTTCCCACCCATCTCCCCAGAGAGAATTTGATGATTCCCCTCTCCTTAGTAACTATATGTGCCCTTGTTTGCAGTACTAGATCATACAGAACACCTGAGAAGAGATTATGCCTGAACTATACTCCATCAAAGGCAAATGGGTATATTAACTAAGGGAATGAATTATTAATATGATAATTGAAGCTATATCGTTAGATCATTTAAATAACTACTTTCATTAGCCATGAATCTGCCCTGCTAACATCAAATTATCACATGATTAATTATGGCAGTTTCCTCTTATCATACCAAGTAATTATGGAAGAAAACTACAGGTTATCATTTGATCATGTGTTGGCCACAGAGCTACGGGAAGGTAATTTTGCCCCTGCAGAAGGGCAGATGAGCTGTATCCTCAGATGTTCTGAGAGTGACATTGCTTTTTGCTGTGTTCTTGAGCTATCAGAAGAAGATATTGTAGCAACACAACAATTATTATACAGCACAAAAGGAAATTGCTAAATTACCCTCAATCTGTCTTCCTGTTCTATGTATGCTTCAGTTTGCAGTTCTCTGGCCCTCTAAAGATTTCTGCCTTGCAATCTTTAAGTCTGCTCTCAATAGGCAATACATTTTAGCTATTATATATCTTTTATCATACAGACACCACTTCAGCCCTTTTTCTGGCCTACCCACTGCCTTGGATCAAGGTTGAAATCAAATGTTATTGCCAGGAAAAAGGCAAAAAATTGTTTTTCCTTTCACCATCTACAGGATTCAATGGTAGATTATATATTTTGCTGTGCCTGTGCTCAGTGCTCACTGTGTAAATCTCAGCAAACTCCAGGCTCTGAAAAGGGAGTCTTGCTCCATCTAGGCTCCAATCTCCTGGAAAAGAAAATTCAAACTGCTAAAAGCAGTTGTGGGGGCACTGCACTTGTGAAATGTGCACCAGTTTGGTCTTGTGGTTCAGGCAACGGGCTAGAAACCAGGAGACTGAGAGTTCTAGTCCTGCCTTAGGCATGAAAGCCAGCTGGGTGACTTTGGGCCAGTCACTCTCTCTCAGCCCAACCCACCTCACAGGGTTGTTGTTGTGGGGAAAATAGTAGGAGGAAGAAGTATTAGGTAAGTTCCCTACCTTGAATTATTTATAAAAATAATAAAGGCGGGATAAAAAAAAAAGTGGCTGACTATTGAGCTATTTTTGCTGTTTGCTTTTTGGTTGGATGTCAATACTTTTCTATATTCTTGGATATTTTAAAGGATTAGAATTTCTGTGATTTAAAAAAAACAGCAGGAATGCAGGGCAACACAACTGCAGGACTTTTCTTTAAGATGAGTGATGCTATCATCTGGTAGAACACCAGTAGCATTCATGGGCTCCCTGTGCTTTGCCAAAAGAAGGGGTGATAATGAGGCTTTCAAGTTTTACCGCAGTTTATGATATTACCCTTAAAATAATCAGTGAACAAAGAAAATAATAAAGTAGTTGTCTCCTTTTTCCTCAGCTTTGATAAGTTCTCTTTTTCATCCATCAGTTGAGTTGGCATAGGTCATTCATTCCCCACCACCATGCCACACACTTATCTCTCTGTGTTTGGGTATTAAGCAATTTGCCTAATGGTGACCCACTATAGTGTTGGCCAAATAAAGGTATTGCCTTTTTTTTCCTCCGCCAACATAACTGCTATTGCTTTAGTTTATAACAGTTATTTAAAAGATTGCTTGCATTTTTAATTAAAAGCTAAAGGTTGCATCTGAGCTTGCCAAAGATCTTTTGTTAAAACTCACTATATTTTACAAGTTAAACATTTCTGCAGTCAAATGTAAGCCCCACGGAGTTAAATGGAGCTTATTTCCAGGTAACTGTCTGTAGAATTGTAGTCATGCTCCATAAATTTAATGGTGCTGTTTTATTAGTAGTTTGCTTGTTCAATTTGTTTGAATGTCTTTGTTTTTTAACCATTCAGGAAATTGTAGGAGGAGAGCTGTTCTTAGTCTACAGTAGCCAAAAATCAGATGCTTTCTCATAGCTAAAATGACAGCTTATGCTTTTTAATAAAATTTGTTAGTCTGAAAAGGTGCTAGCAGACTCCTGATTTTCTTTGTTTTTTTTTCTTTTTAACCAGATGGTCATTTCTTCTTTGAGTATAAACAACAGGAATTATAACTGAATATATCCAAGGAGCTTGACTACAGTGTCTTTTTGGTAGCATGGATATAACAGTTTCAAAATTTACCTCTGCTCTTGTTTTTCATTGGGTATCACAAATTTTTTTTATTACCTTTGTATAATATACTTTGTGTTCGTGTCCAGCATGAAAAGAAAATCAACTGCAATTACAGGCAAGAAAACTCCTGTTGCCTGAACTACACCGCCTCTACCTACTTATAAAAGCTGTAAAGTTCCCTCATTACTTATGTTGTCTGAAACTACTAACATCCAAAGTAAAAAATACACATGTGCATCACTACTTAATTTAATGTTATGCATCCAAAGGTTTCCTATTTTCTTTCCATAATTACATATACTTTGGGCTACATAATGATTTGCCTCTTTCTTTTCTTTTCTTTCTTTTTCTCCCAACTCAAAAGAGTGTGCAGTTTACAAAACATTAAAACTGCAAACAATAGAAATAAATCAAAATTATTGTTAAAAAGCCAACAACAATAATAAAAAATCTACCCCCTCCCCAGCCAAGATGGAAGCCAATCAACCTAGATAGCATTGAAGGCCTAGTGAAATTATCTGTTTTTGAAAATCTTCTGAAAACAACGATGGAGGGGAATTTATGGACCTCTGGAGTTTGAGGATTCAAAAACCACAGAGAAGATCTGTCATCTTGTCCATATCCCCATCAGTTCAGACAGAGGTGGGACTCTTAACAGGCCTTCTTGAGATGTATCCGCTGCACGGGCAGATTCAAAATAATGACATATTACTACTATACATCCAATGCATATTATTATATACTGTCCTAATCACTGGCACAAAGCTGGACCCCAAGATGGAAAATTTGAGAGCTCAGCTTCCTTGAATTGTAATTGTTGCATTTCTCTTTTCTTTCCAGCTGGTGGTGCAGCTTCTCTGAATTTTCCTAAGCAGAAGAAATGATATGAAGGGTGGTGCTACCTTTTGAGCATTTCCTATTTTCACCCTTGCCATTTGAGGAAGATGTCAAAGAGGCAGAAGGAGAATTCTTGATCTGCTGGCTCCACTTAACTATGTCTTGGACACAACACGCTTGCAGGATGGAATGAAAGATATGGAAGGGTTGTGTTGAATCAGCTAGAGAGAAAGGTAGGGAGCTGGATGCAGAAGATGAGCTTTTGTCCCCTTCACAGTGCAGAGAAGAGGAAATGTCAGATATGTAATTAAAGGTACAGTCCTCTTTTTTCACTTTGCCTGCTAAGGAAGCCAGATGAAGCATGCAATTTCACACAGAGAGAGATTGGTCAGCATGTCAGGATTGTCTGTGGCTCCTTGCTTATGGGTTTGTGGAGCTAAATTTCTTTCCACTGGCCAAGCGTACAAAGTACGCTTTGCCCTTGCATTGCATGAGGAATAAAGGAATTACAACACAAGAGCAGCACAGTTATGGCTCCAAATGTAGGCCAAAGTGGGGAAAGCAGACAAGAACTCAATACAAGTTTGTCATAACTGCATTTTAGAGACCTACATAGGATTAAAAACTATGCTGGTGCTGAAGAAATTGAAATAAGTTATATGTACAAGCCCCAGATTTTTTTAACTGACAAAGAGAAGCAGTACTCAGAAATGCATCCTTTTATCTCCTTCTGGCTTGCTGCAGGGAACCCACAACCTAAAACAGATAATGGTCTAATTAGCAACACAAAAATGTCTCCTTAATTGTCACACCGCTTGAGGTTTTTCATGTTTTTGCTATCATTTTCTTCCTGAGCATGATAGCTTAAACTACAGAATGGCTTACACTGCAAGCAAACATGTTGAACTCAGTGGGAATCACTTCTAGGAGAGGAACATATTTCTGTGACTCAAGATCCTGCTTAACAAAAACACTCATTGCAACATGAGCAAGAGTGCTGCTGATTTGCATTTTTTTCCAGGAAATAACCACACTACTTGTACACATTACTGAATTGTGGGTAAATGGCTTCCTCTATCTATCTGAACCCTCAAGGAGGAACCAGGAAGAAAGGGTGGAGTCACCTCAGCTTAGTTATCAATGTGTTCAAGTCACCTTAATTTTGAAGAAAGGAAGGGGAAGAGAAATTGGAGTTGCTGCTGCTGCTGCTGCTGCTGCTGCAGCATTACTTTTAGGACATCTTCATGATGGATGCCCGCCTCATTGGTAAGTCTTCTCTTAAAAGGAATAGGGAGCATGCATTTTGGGGTTGCCATTTAAGTGTAGGACTCTTGAGAGATCTGTCTCACAGGAACTTCATCAGCTTAAACAAAGTACCAATGAGAAATGAGACAACTGAGAATATAAGTTTGTCCAACTTGCTTGGAGGATTTTTGTTGTTTTACTTCCTTAATTCCAGCCAAGGATATCTTAAAGAAAAACAATTCCAACTGTTATATTATTTCATTATTTTGCATGTTTTATCATGGATATATGTATCGCTTTATAACACATGATCACTGTTTGAACTTAATGATTAATGGAAGGATAAATAAATCTTAGCAAGAGTGAAAGAACTAAAAGGTCAGGAAGAGTCCTTTAATACTACTTTTCTAGGCATTTTCATTCATCTCTACTCGGGTAATATAGAAAGGGGGTTTTAAGCAGGTGTGGCTTATATTTACTTTAGTTTGGCCTTTAATGTAGTTTCCTTGTGACTAGCAGGTAGTGATAGGTAGATACAATATCTTGGATATGAACTTGTAAAGAGGCCGGCCAATAACTTAGGAAAAGGCGAATTGTTGGAAAAGGAATAATCAGATTGACAGAATTGTCAAATCATTTATTTCAACTATACTTGTATGAAGTTGCTATTCAGAGATGGAGTTTTATGCCATCCATTCAGAAATAGGAAATTTGATCATCACAGTAACTTTTGGAATATCTAAAATCTGAGAGAAACACACAGCATCTTAGACATGTGCAGTTCCATGTTGCTAGATGTAATCAGTTGTGTTTTATTTTTAATTCTTTCCTTCTTTCCAAGAGCTTTTGGTCATGTACATAATTTTCTTTTCCATCTCATCATAACAACAGCCTTATTAGATGGGTGTAGAGGAAGGACAATGATGGACTCACCCAGCAAACTTTGACATTAAGTGGCACCACCAAACCAGCAACAGAATATCATGGCCAGTTGCACATAAAGAATGTCAGATATACAATGAGAAGGTGTGTAAAGGAGGGGGATTTTTGGTAGTTGCAGTCTGTCATGAAGAACAACTGTCACTGATAAAAGCCCTATGATCCATTGTATTTGATAAGGTATGGCAGAAACTATAACTAGGTGAGATGGCCAGCTTGGTCCTTTTGGGGCAGTTTATAGAACCAAGCAAGTCTACGTGCAAAGACCAGAGATTCTCAGTGCGCTTGAGAAATGGGAAGCTGTTTGCTTGCTGGGTCATCCACAATCTTGATTCTCCTCCCAAAGCGTCATAACTTCTTTGGCTGCATGTAGGGCAGCTACTCTGACTCTGAAACAGGTGGAGTAGAAGGTTAGTATCCATTTCTCTCCTAACTTATAAAGCCTTTGGTTCCTCCATCTCAGAAAGGAAAGCAAAAGAACTGGCCATCCCTGTTATGCCCAATAACACTGTTGAGTATGAGCCTTCTTTTTCAAGGAAGGTGTTACATTTCTTCCTGTTGAAGGAGGGAGAGAGAATCCATTGCTACAACAGATGGCAACTAATTTAGATGACTTTAACAGCAAATTAGACTGCTTTCCAGATTCCTAACAGATTTACCCCTCTGCAAAAGGGTCTTTTGTTTTTCTAACCCATTCCCTAAGGAACTAACATTTTTGTATTTCTTTTGGTGATGGTGTTGATATTGTTTTAGTATTGCCTGGTGAATGCGACAGTATTGGTATTATGGCTATCTGCTCATTCATTATTCTCTGTGGTTGTCCTTCACTGTTGTTCTGAAAAGGCCCTAGAAGAGGGGTTCCTTCATATTGGCTTCTATGGAATATAATTGGAGAGTGGGAAGCCAGGGTAGCTTCAGCCCACCTCTCCAGGTAGTCAAAGGAACAAGACACCCCACCCCAGTAATCCTATTATTACAGTAAACATGACCATCTTGCACTCCAGCCATCAGGATTACTCTGAAATTTTCTTCTCCTTTCTATATCAAAAGCATTTTTTCCTCATCAGAATGAATGAGAATAATATGAAACAAGGATAATTTTTCAGCAGACCACTAAATTAGAGGCATAATGATCAAAGCCGAATTGCTTTAATCTCACCTTTTTTGTGTTAGCTTTTTCATAAAAAAAATTAGTTCCTAGTAAAGGTTAGACCATTGGTGGGCAGAAAGTCAACAGATTCAAGCAAGGATTCCATGGTTTAACAATAATGAAAATCCATTTCCCCTTCCTAAATTAGACTGTTGAAATAAAGCAAACTTGGGGGGGAAAGGGTTTGTATGTAAAAATACGTATGAGCTGCAGTTCCAGTACAAAAAACAACTTCCTGAGTTGAAGACATGCCTGGAGGAACTTTATCCCTTATGACAGCAAATCTTAATGAAGCAGTGCTTCACTTCAGCAGAGGTCTAAGTGAAGTGCCTTTCTGAAGTGTCTTCATGAAGTGCCTCAATGTCCCACGTCTAATGGGCATGGGGGTTTTGTTCTGCTCTGCTCAGCAAAAGTTTCTCTAACAGAATCAATCATTTCATTTATGAGTAGCTTCTCCTTGCAGAAAATCCATCTTGCCTGAGAAGCATATCCTTCTCCCCTGCTTGAATGTGACCAGGAACTGCATTCTGTCAAGAGATTCTCCAGCATTTCAAATAAAAAGAGATTTATTAAAGATGGGGAAAGCTTTAGGCAAAGACAATGGAAGGCTGTATTTCCATGCCAAGCTGTAATTCATACTATCTTTGATTATAGACAAAAATAGGCTAATCCCCAATCTGGCCAGCTTCCTCTCCTGATGTTCCCAGTATCGCCAGCCAGCAATACTACCTGGATATTACAAAACAAAAAGTAGAAGAAATGCAACAACAACAACAGTCTTTATTGCAGTCATTAACCAGCACAAGGAAATTAGTATTCAAACCATTCATCGAAAACATTCAAAACCAAATTGACAACATCAAGGCAATCAGGAAGAGTACATAATTTTGGCTAAAAGACAATATTAGATCAAAATAGCAAGCCCCTTAGCATATGTGTGTCAGGCTACACATACACAACAGCAGCAGCAGAAAAAGATTAAAATTAGCAATCGAGGTAATATGAACTTTAAAATAGCAATATGCAGTAATTTACAGCATTGCATTTTCTTTCTTGTAGGGATAGAACAATAAGCAGCTCAGATTTAGAGGTAGGAGAAGAGACTAAGAAGAGATTTATTTCAAAGTGCATAGTTATTGAAAATGTATAAAACACTCCTTGCTCAGAAGCTGCTTCCATCAAAATGAAGCAGCAGATCAAGTGAGATTGGCCGTGCCTTGCTGCCTGGAATAAGCAGTGTCTCACTTTTGTCATCACATCAAAGCGGTGATGCATCCTGGTGAGGCAAAATACCACATTAAAGTGGATTGACTGTGATCTCCACAGATTTGTTCCTTAATTTCCTGCCTGCTCCGAAAGTCACTACATTATGTCTGGTTCCATTTCAGTGCCACATACAACGTGCTGGTTGGTGGAAACTTGGCCCATGCGGTACCACATATATTCACATTTTATTCTGACAAATTTCTCTGTGAATTATTTGCAGATGTTTTCATAGGGATGCTCTATGTCTTTTCTTGCAATTTAAAAGTATTTCTATGCAACCTATGTGACTACTGTTATATACTTTTTCTAAGCAGACCACTTTATATGTACTGAGACTTGACATGTATTTTTAAATACAGCTTTCCAAAACATTTGTTGACTTTATGCACCATTTTGGAATATGTTCTGGATTCTGTAAACTTTCCTAGCTGAGGGTGATAGGAAGCAGAAAACTGCATTTATTACAGCCTTTTATGTCACAGTGTGTACTGGTATAGGGGGATGACCTTGGGAGACAGGGGAACAGTCAGATAAGAGGCAGCTTATCTCACAACAGGAATGTGGGTGTGGCAAATGTCTCAGAAGGGACCCGGCCCCCTTAGTTTCTTGGGCTGTAAAGGTGATGGGGGAGAAATGTACTTTCAGACTTGCAAGATTCTGTTAAGGTAACCTTACAATAAAGTAGAACTAGTTCTTCTGGGTAAGCTTCTTGTCTGGATTACCTCATAAGGCTTTGTATTGATGCATCCTGATATTTCTCTGTGAAAGAGAACTATGATTACTTTTTTACATCCCTAGCTCTAGTGCAGTGTTTCTCAACCTTGGCAACTTTAAGATGTGTGGACTTCAACTCCCAGAATTCATGCTGGCTGGGGAATTCTGA
Source organism: Candoia aspera (assembly GCF_035149785.1). Taxonomy (NCBI): domain Eukaryota; kingdom Metazoa; phylum Chordata; class Lepidosauria; order Squamata; family Candoiidae; genus Candoia; species Candoia aspera. The sequence continues at coordinate 27,469,735 of NC_086159.1, forward strand.
GAGTTGAAGTCCACACACCTTAAAGCTGTCAAGGTTGAGAAACACTGCTCTAGTGAGTTCTATTGGAAAGGAAGTTCCATCCTGGTCTACATTCATTGCATTTCTCTAAGGGCCCTTTTTGCTTCCAGATGTGATTTGTCACATAAAACTGGAAACAGGATATTTCAGCAGGGCTATCTTTGTATTGACTGGTCAACTGTTGCCTTATCAGATCAAAACCAATGCAGCTGCCATGCAACCAGTTATCCTATTTGTTCCTCTCAACCAGAACTAAGTATTCTAACTGTCCAGTGGTAGATCTCCAGGGTTCTGGCAAATGTCTTTCTTATCATCTATTATCTTATGCTTTTAAGTGAAAATGCTTTTGATTGAACAGTGACATAGACCACCAGGAGATAGGCACTACATGATTGGTTTCACCCAACCATCAGACACAGGTAGCCAGATGTTGTTCTATGACCTAATCATCTATATCTCTCTGCTCTGAAAGCTCAAGGGAAGATGGATTGTATATTCATCCTGATGGATGACACTGAACATATAACCATTCATTTGCAAAATACCTGCTCTGCTACTGAGCTAGGCTTTTCTTCCTGTTGAATGTAGTGGCTTATGCAATAGCTGGTCAGGTGGTCATGGAGACAACCTGTTCTGTTTGTCTGGTGGATGGAAGGTAGAGTCAATTCATTCTGAAAGTACATCTTTTAAAGTATGCTATAAATACATTGTTCGTAAATACCTAGCAAAGAATGCGTGCTGTGTGGCAAGTGGTGTATTTGTTTTTATATGATGTAAAGCTTCTGCCTTTTTTAATTTGTGCATCTGGAACACATTGCTACCCTATTCATAGTGTTACCATATGAACTATGGAGACTGTAGTTCAGTGAGAGGCATCTCCTCCTCCTCCTTTGCAACTACCATTAGTAACTCCCTGCCCCCACCTCTTTCAGTAATTGGTTCCACTGTTAAATTCCTCTTACTGTCACAAAGTGATTCCAACCCCCCCAAACATACAGTTGCCTTCCTTTAACTTGAATTCGTTATTCCATATTCTGCACTGTGAGTGATGGAGAATAAGAAATGACCTATATGATATCCCTCCACACCTACCTTCTGTGTCCTGAAGTCCAGAAGTGAAACGTTCCCATTTCATTCCACCTCTCTTCATAACTTTTAAACCTCTGATCATTACCCTTCTCTGATTTTGTCTGAATCCTTCTTAAAATCTGATGTCCAGAACAGGACACAATACTCAAGATGGGGTCTGATCAGTGCAGATTAAAATAGAACTATCACTTCCGGTGATTTGGAAAATATACTTCTGTTCATACAATCTAAAATTGCATTTCCCTTCTTTGCAGCCACAACACACTGCTGACTTATATTCAATTTGCAATCAATTACTATTTCAAGATCTTTCTCACAAGTACATCTACAGTAATCGGAATGTCATGGAATGCCGAATACTTTGCTGAAATCAGACTACATTACATCTACAGCATTCACACAATCTATTATGAAAGACAGCTAATGAAAAAAAAACGAAGTTAGGTTGTTACTGACAAATCCACACTAAAATCTGGTAAACTTGCATTGTTTTCCAGGTGCTTAATTATCTGGATACTCATTTTTCTCCTATTCAAAGACAGTGACTGTTATCCTCATCTAGTTATTTGACTCATTCTCCAGGATTTCTGAAAAACAATATGTTAAGATTCTCTCTCTCTCACACACACACATACATCTGTTTATCAGTCTGTATGCTGCCTCAATCATCAAAGTAACTCTACATGTTAGATACTTCCATTAGTACTTTGGGGTGGGATTCATCATGTTAAAGCAGTGGTGCATCTTAGTGAGGAAATATACCACATTGAGGTAGATGGACTGTGATCTCCACGTAATTCTCTGCCCCTTTCAAAAGTAACTGTATTACAATTGGTTCCATTTCAATGCCAGATGCAATGTGCTGCTTGCTGGAAGTCTGGCCCATGCAATTGGCTAGATGGTTTATATGTTACATGGTGATTTAAGTTCATTCAAAGTAAATAGATGTTCTCTGATTATTTAGCTTGTTAATATTGTCTCATGAGCTTGGGTAGTGTGTGTGTGTGTGTGTGTAAAACCACTTTAGCTTCATAAAATGTTTTTGTGGAGCCATGTTAGCTTTATCTGCTGTCCTCCATTTTTCCCTATTAGAAATGTTTACTGTAGAAGTACGTAGCACTGTGACTCTTCTCTTTATCTACTTAAGGCACAGTTGCATCCTCTTTGTCCTCCTTTCTACAGTGTCTCATTATCTTCTCCTGAGGCTTGTAGCTTGTTTCATCTGCAAGGTCTAAAAATTGTTTTTAAGTTAAGAAATGAAGAATATCTTCTACATTTCTTGCTTCTAGTAATCACTCTCATCAGCTGGGTGTCTGTCTTTGGTTATCTGTCTTTTGGAATATTCCTTTTTGTTTCATCCTCTCTCCTCAGCTGAAGAGTTATTGCTAGGGTTTTGAGGGAGATGGGCAGTGATGAAATTTGAAATATAAGTAAGTAAGTAAATAAATAAATAAATAAATAAATAAATAGCTGTTCTAATTGTCTGACTTTTTTCTTCAAGGCCCACTACAAGCTTTGCATTTCTACAATTTATATGCCAGGTAGTTCTGAGGTAGAAATGTATATGTGCCACAAGCAAATATATGTATGCCACTACAGATCAAACCTGCAAATTCCTGACTTCTTTAATTTAATTCTTATTCATTTTATTTCTATCACTAAAAATTCCCAGGATGGGTAATAATGCCGTTAAGCTGAAAATCAATAGACATCAATGAAATATCTGTTAGAGTGGACAGTAGACATGCTACCCAGTCACTGAAAGAGGTACTGAAATATTGACAAACTTCCTTGGAGTTTTCCATTGTCAGGGGGACATCATGGAGACAGCCCTAATGAGTCAATATTCAGTGAACTTTTTCTAGTGAAGGGACAAAATGATGAGACTTTTCCAAAGACTGAAACCAGCAAGATTGAAAGAAGTGTAGATTAAACAAATAAGCACAAGCAGGCTGATACAGAAATAACTATTTCCTCCTAGGTCCCAAGTCACCTAGGGCTCTACACATCAGCATCAATATCTTGAATTTGGCTCAGCAGTAAATAAGTAAGAGACAAAGCTCTTTCAGGACTGGAGTTATGAGATTCTTGACAGAGATTCATGGCAACACCACTTCAATTGCATTTGCAGTTATTGTGGTCTCTGCATCATTTAAAACTACTCCTCCTTATCAAAGGAAGAAAGCATTTTCTGCTGTGGTGCCCACCCTCTGGAACATCATCCCCCCAGAAATTAGACTTGCCCCAACCCTGCTGGCCTTTTGCAAAGCACTAAAAACCTGGCTTTGCCATCGAGCCTGGGGCCTTGGTGGGTGAGCCCCTATCATGGCTGGTTTGAGTGCTTGTGAGTCTTCTCAGCTGCTATTTTTATGTTATTTTTGTTGTTTTAAACTCCAGATGTTATTGTTTTTTTTTAAATTCTGTTTTAATTGTGGGCCATCCAGAGTCATGTATATGAGATGGGCAGCCTATCCATTTACTAAACAAACAAACAAAAATGTTATTATAAAATACAGAAGTTTTAAATGGGGTAATAAAGTTTCTGGATCATTCTCTCTAACACCCTTCCTGGGGTTGGAGAATTGTAGCCTATAAGTGTGGCTGTATATGTTTCTCTAACATAGTACTTAGTTCCTAACATGGGCAGATGCAAAAGAGGACAAGGATTTCTGTGTCTTCAGTAGTTATACGGTACAGAAAAGGAAAATGTAGCAGAGGCATTTTGCATGAGCTGTTCTGCTCAGTTGCTAGAAGAACTCTGTTCCTTTTTTGCATCTGGTTCTGCATTTTAGTTTCACTAAAATTTGCATTCACAGTACTTGTGTTTCTCCTGAGAAGTAAGCCCACTGACTTCCAAAAGGCTTATTTTGCACGTATAGGATTCCAGTCTTGGATTTGCTTTTGGAATAAACATTTTTGGGGAATTTGCCAGTCAAACAAATGGTTAAATTCTTTATCAGTTGAACCAAGCAGCCTATGGTTAGAAGGGACGTACTGGAAGTGATGTTTTGCCAGTTTTGCTGGCTTGGGGATTCTAATATGTTAACTCTCTTCATTTTCGGCCTTGCTACCTTTGGGGTTTTTTTTTTTTTTTTTTTTGCAAACCCAGATTTTGTTTTTTGTTTTTTGTTCTTCCCAGATTAAATGTCACCTAGCAAAACCTTGCAACTGTATCTTTAATGTGTATTTTTCTGTGATCAAAATATCTACTGTGCAAAACATAGCTCAAAAGGAAATGTATGAAAAAAACCACTGCCCAAAGAGGAAGTTGAAAATGCACATTTGTGTACATTCTGGGTCTCAGGCACTTTTAACAAAATATCCAGGAAATCTCAGGGTTGGAAAAGTACTCTGTTCTAGCCAGTTTCCTAAATGTCACTTCTACATTGGTTAAAGAGAAAGATTCCCGGACCTCTGGAGGAGAAATTGTGGACTGAAGACGACTCCACGTAAAGTGGAGCAGAACGAAGAGCCAGTGAGTAGACTGGCTTCTTTAGAACCTCTTCAGACAATTTATGCCTTTTTCTCATTTCTTAAATTATGCACTTAAAAAGATAGCTATTGATAGGCTACACATAGGAGAACAATGCAAACTTTCTCATGTTGGTTTCCTTTTGCAAAATAATCAATGCTGTGCTTTTGATTGCTGTTCTGGCTGCAGGAAATGTGAGGGGAAGGAACTTCTCCAGAACAGAGTCTGTTGGAGTTGGGCAGCTAATAAATTTAAATAAATAAAGAAAACTTGGGAATGGCAGAAAAAGCAGAGTCCATCTGCCAGCATCTGTCAACCACCCATCAGCTGTTTTTAGATAGAGCAAGAACATTTGGAAAAGGTAAAGAGTAAGTGTGAGAGCACAAGAAAGGCTAAGTGAGCAGGAGAGAAAGACCAAGGAGTGAGCAAGAGTGTAAGAGAGGCAGAATAAGAGAAAGGCTGAGTGAGAAGAACAGGTTGAAGAGCAAAGGGAAGAGCAGGAGACAGTTAATCTATTGATGGCATGGGGTGGGGTGGGGTGGGGTGAGGGCTTTCCTGTGAAACAGGTGAACAAGAGAGGCAGAAAACCTCCATCCACTTTGGGTTCAGCCATCAGTCAAAACGTCTCTCCGCTCCAGCCCAGCCTCATCCCACATTATGAAGAGTGATTAGTGGATGTTTTTCCTGCCACCAGAAATCCACATTTCATACCTTGTCCCACATTAAAGCTGCAGAGATGATACCACTTGCCAGTCTTGCTACTGAGGCAGATTAGACCTCAGGTCTGGGAAAGATCCAATTATGCTGGCATGTTTTGTGCCACCTTACAGACTGGAAAGAAGCACATTAGACAGTCTGGATCAGTTCTTAGGTACGATTACAGGTGAAACACATATACTGACTTTCTCACCTTGCTCAGAAACATCTTGGCAGAAATTCACAAGGTTTGCTGCATTTTTTTAATCCTGATCTTCAAGGAATTCAGAATGACCTCAGTGGTGCCCCTCCAAATATATCCAGACAACCACCTTCTAACAGGTGTTAGGATGAGAGATAGTAACTGGTCCCAGCAATCTAGTGAACTAGTTGGGTGGAGGGATTTGCATACAGGTCTCCTAGTTTCTTGTCCAGCACTGCAGCAACTTTGTCCCACTGGTTCTCACTATTTACGTCCTGTATCTGAGCAAAAGCTTCCAATGTAGTGGAAGTACCCCATGTGTCCAAGTGTTAGATCAGCTTTGCAAAGGCCACTGTGTCTTTTGTTGACTCCATTACTCGTCCTGGCTATGGTTGAAATATTGCACGCCTGCCTTACTAGGTGAACACACTACATACGGTTAGTGCTGTACTATCAGAAATCGGCATATAGCAGGTTGAGGCAATAATCAGGGAGTGAATTATCTTTGAATGCTGATGAAAAGTATGAGAATGTGAATGTTTCCTCCTCTAGAACAGAGATGGGCAACCTACAGGTGCTCTTGGAACATTTTTTGGTTCAGAAATTGTGCTGCCAAATTTAAATGGAAAAACACTAAACTTGGTGTTTCTTTTAAAGGTTTCATGTACCAATACCCTCTCCCAGTGACAAAACCCCATTTAAAAACCCAGTCCTTCCTCCTTTGTTGATACCACCATATCTGTCAGGCTTCACACCGGGGCTCAGCAATTATTCACACAGCAGCCCTCAACCACCCTTCCTCCTTTTTTGTTTAAAAAATACAGCCAAGAATAGAAAGGGCATGTTGAATGCGATTCTTGTTCCTCGCCTTTTTTCTACCCAATCTCCACCTTCCAGGTGATGGCTTCCCTTTTTCTGACCATTTTTAGCAATGATCTGGCATGTGAAACAAAAAGTAGAGAAAGAGTTTCCAGGACCAATGGACTGAGCTTCCCCTTTCTGTCCTGAAACAAGAAAAGAAGATAAAAATAAAATGTGCTAGTAAACTACTGGGTGTGCTTGCAAAGAATACTTGTGCTAACGTGGCAGAGACCCATTGAATAAACTGATGTGGATGTGATTTAAAATGTCCTAATAATCAAAATAACCAAGGTGAGTTAAATTTGCTCCTGTGGAACAGTACTCCTCTTGGAAATGAACCATCTTGTTTTATCTAATGGTATAACTAATCCTGACCCCCACTGAAGAAAACATTAATTTCCCTAAGCTAATTAAAGTCCATTCTGAATATCACTATTTAGTTAGCGCAAAGCGCAGCCTTCACAGAGAGATCTGACATTTACATTTGTGTGATAAGTTTGCTGTGATACCTTTATTCTACATTAGACTGAATTTCTCATAAATGGTACAATTTATACATCAAATAAATACATTTGTTTGCAGTTACGGTAGCTGTCTCTCATTAAAAGACAAATATTTGCTTAGTGTTCATGATTTAACTGTAGCGTTATCCACCCCCCATCCCTGCCAGCCCACTACTTCTGCTTCTTTAGTAAACCATCCTGTGGCTTTTATCTCTGACATCACCCACCCCATTTCCTAAGAACTAAACAGGAACTGAGCAAGCCTAGGGTAAAATTTATGGACAGCCTCTGACAGATAATGCCTCCATTTCTTTCAAAATCTTCTACCGCCTTAGTCTCCCTTCAGATGGGGAGGAAAACATAGGCAAAGGGTATTACCACAGGTGTCCTGGTATAAATTTAAGATTCAAGCCATCATTGTGATTTGTAATTGTTATGTATGTTGTCTCAGCAAAATAGTTACTGAATTTGGACCACTCTCAGGATATACATGAAAATGACTTTAAGGAATTACTCTTTCAGTCTTCCATGTTGTGAAGTTTCCAGGATCCAAGGGCTTACACAGAGGATTGGTTCCTTTGAAAGAAATCATGGGAAACTAAAGCCATTTTAGCGGAGCAAGCGTAGGCAGATACCAGCTCAAACTCGCAGTAACTCATCCAACCTTCATCATTTTGTAGACTGTCTCCACTATAGCTAAAGCCTGCTTGCTTTTATGCAGACGTCTGCATGAGCACGCCTGGCAGGAATAGAAACTGATCCCCTACTCCAAATTTCCTTCTTCTGCATAAGTACAGCTAGAGGCAGTAATTTCCACAACACAAAATGGTACTTGGTCACTTACTAGGTGCATTGTTGTAATTTCCATTTGGTCATCTATTTGTTCTCTTGAACTTCACCTGTGCAAAAAGTCTGTACTGAGTTAGAAGGGTCCATAAGATTATTCTGCTCAACCTCTCATCTTGATTGATTATGCATCAAGTTGTTGACTCTTAGCAACCGCATAGGGAGATTTTCTCCATGACTATCTGTCCCCAGTCTGATCTTTCAGGTCTTCCAACTGCACACCTATTGCCACAGTAACTAAGTCCATCCACCTTGCTGCTGATTGTCTTCTCTTTCTTTCCACCTTTCCCAGCATTACAGCCTTCTCTAGGGAGCTAGGTCTTTGCATAATGTGAACAAAGTAAGATAATTTGAGCCTGGTTGTATGTGCTTTGAGTGATAATTCTGGATTGATTTGTTCGATGATCCATTTGTTTATTTTCTTGGCTGTCCATGGTATTCTCAGGAGTCTTTTACAACATCAAAGTTCAAAAACATCAATATTCTTCCTACGCTCCTTCTTCAAAGTCCAACTTTCACTTCTATAGAGTGTCACAGGGAATATTCTTGCTTGCACTATCCTGATCTTTAACTTCTCATTTTATTACTATATTATGACAGCAATTCCCACGTGTGTCTTTGTGTGTATTTCCCTCACTTTCATTGGCTTTTGTATGTACATCAAATTCCCAAAGTAAGTTTTTAATTCAAATGAATTTGAAACAGCTTTATGGAAACTGATTGTCATTCTCACAATGTTAATTTTTAAAAATTAAGTAGATAGGCATGTAGAATTGAGTATAATAATTGGAGTGACAGACTAGCACTTCAGAAACCCTGGATTCAAATCCCTACTCAACCATGAACTTCACTCTCCAAAATCAGACATCTATTCAGAGGAGATGGCTCAGCAGGCATCATGGTATGTTGTAAAAATGGTAATAATAATAAGTAATCAGCAGTTTAGCCTGCCCTGCATCTAAGCCAGAAAATAAATCTGGAACTCCTTTCAGATCCCCAGGAATACCAGCATTTGCATGGATTTGCATCACAGCCTGTCATGTTCACCGTTCCAATGTTGCCGTTACATCACATGTCATTTAGCTGATGCGTGTTTCCTCTGGGAAGGGAGGAGGATTCCATCTCGTGGGATTGTTATATGTTAGCAGCTGGATTGGAATGTGTTTGGGTTATCTTGTGTGTTCAAGGTTCCTTTCCCAGGACATCAGCAGAAACGGTTACCAGCACCTGGGGGGGGGGGGGGGGAGTTTGCAACGGCAGGGCAAGGGGAGGGATTACGTTTGAGCCGAGGGTTTTTAGTTTGTATTTGGCGCGCTTTTGCTCATTCTCAGCTTTCTCTGTATTTGCATACTATTCTTTAATAAATCAGATATCATTAAGTTCCTGCTTGTGAGTCTGAGTCTATTAAGGTAGGCAATCCTTACATAAAGCTGAGAATCTCAAAACATTTTCCGTTAGCCCCTTTCCAGATTTATTTTGTGAGGGAGAAGTCCTAGCGATGAGCAAACCAAATCCCCAAACCACGGAAAGCGAGGAATTGAGCGAGGGGGGACCTGACTCCATGGTGAGAAGAACAGAGAGGGTCCCTACTCGGGAGCTCTCAGAAATTTGGGAGGTGTTGAGCTCCAGCCTGGGAGAAGAGGAGGTTGGAGGTAAAAGAGCCCCTGAACCGACCAGCGAGTCGCCAAGTGAACTGGTCACCTGGGATGAATCACAGGGACCCCTACCAGGGACGTCCAAAATGTCTTGGAAACAGCGGTACCCGAGTTCCCCAACTGTGGTGAGGCAGGAGGGAAAGGAGGATTCTCAAACCCCTGACCGTATAAGACTGGTGGAGGCCAAATTGGAGTCACTAGAATTTTTGTTTCAGAAAATGTCAAGGGACTGGAGTCCCCGGGAGAGGAGGAGAGAGGAGTCTAGTAATAGGCATTCGTCTCCTTCTTTGCCCCCACCTTCTTCGGAAGAAAGGAGTAGGACCCGGCGCAGAGAGGAGGCAAGGGCGCCAAGGGTGAGAATTTCAAGGTCCCCTCCTTGAGAGCGGAGATCCCTGGGAGCTAAAAGAAAGTCCGACCACCCAGCTGTGGCGAAGGGACTGCCTGGAATGGGGGTTAAGGACTTTACAGTCAAATTTGATGGAGATCCAACTAAGCTATCGTTCTTCCTTACCAATGCAAGGAGTTATATGGATGAATGGGAGCCATACTTTCGTTCAGAAAGAGCCAAGATTAATGCCATTGCCACTAAGCTCAAGGGGCGGGCTGCCGATTGGTATGTGCAGTTATGTCAAACGGATGCCCCTGAGCTGGAGGAGTTCGAAGAATTCCTGTGGGCATTGAAGCTACACTTTGAAGACCCGTTAGCTAAAGAAAGGGCAAAACGGGTGCTGAGGGAGCTTAGCCAGGGGCCACGATCGGTGGCAGACTATGCTCTGGAATTTAAGGCTCTGGCTGGGAAGGTTGAGGATTGGTCCCAATCTACCTTAATAGAACTTTTTAAGGATGGTCTGAACACAGAGGTCCTGAGGTGGTCGCTCGGTAGGGATGACCCAGATACCCTGTATGAATGGATACAGTTGGCAGGGAAGGCTGAGCATGCCCATGAAACCTTTGCTCACAGGAAGGTGATGAGATATTCCGGGCTCAGCAAGGGTTCTCGCACTGCTGTGCCTACTGGAAAGTATGGTCAACGTGCCTGGGAGGAGGAGAGGGAGTGCCGCTATGCGAAAGGGCAGTGCCTCCGATGTGGAAAGGAAGGTCACCGAGCGGCGGCGTGCCCGAAGGGCAAGACCAATCATCGTTCGGGGAAGCCGACGGGGAAATCTCCCTCCCTACTCAGGAAAATGAAGGCAGCCATGGCTGAAACTGAAGTGGAGGAGGTTCCTTACTTTGGGGGCAAGGGGGAGCCCGATCTACAGCAGCCAGAGGGAAACGCCAGCCACCTGCTCTAAGGAGCGCCTGTGGGCAGGTGGTGGAGGATGGGCGCGAACATGTTTTGGTGAGTGCCAACTATCCCACACTGAACGTGAAAGTGAAGTTAGGCTCCCGCACAAGAACCGTTGAAGTTTGGGCATTGATCAATTCGGGATGTTCGCGTTGCTTGATGCACCCTGATGTGGTGGCTGCTTTGGAGTTACCCAGCTTTCCACTGCAACATCCCATGATTTTCACCCAGCTGGATGGTTCTACAGTGGGGGGGAAACCGGTCACCCATTACACGGGCATGGTGGTGTTGCAAATGGGCAGCCACCGTGAGGGGTTGCTGTTTGTGGTGGCGCCTGTGGGGCATCCCTTAGTCATTCTGGGGATTCCTTGGTTGGTCCAACAAAACCCCTATATAAATTGGGTACACAGCACTTTGACTTTTGGGGATGGTTTCTATCAAGCCCCTGGGGAGGATGACGCTCCGGAGGTTGCAGTGGGGAAGGTGGTGGCAGCAACTCCGCATTTCACTGTCACATCACTGGAGGGCTTGCCGGAGCAATACCAGGGCTTTGCGGATGTGTTTGGTGAGAAAGAAGCGACCAACTCCCACCCCATCGAAAAACTGACTGTGCGATAGAGTTGGTCCCCAACACTCAACTGCCCAAACCAAAAATTTATGCCATGACTCAAAAGGAACTGGTGGTGTTGAGGGAGTTTGTGGACAAAAACTTGGCCAGGGGTTTTATTGAACCAGCAAATTCGCCAGTGGGCGCCCCCATCTTGTTTCGAGCGAAAAGGATGGGACATTGAGACTTTGTACAGATTACCACGGATTAAATGCGGTCTCAATATTGAACAAATATCCTCTGCCATTAATAAAAGACATGTTAGCACATCTGGCTAAGGTGAAAATCTTCTCTAAGCTGGATTTGCGGGAAGCCTATTTCCGTATCCGTATATGGGAGGGGGATGAATGGAAGACTGCTTTTAATTGTCCACTGGGTTCTTTTCAGTATAAAGTTTTGCCTTTTGGGTTGGTGGGGGCACCAGGGGTGTTCATGCAATTGATCAATGAAGTGTTACATGAACATTTATTCAAGGGTGTACTGGTCTATTTGGATGGTGTTTTGATTTATACTGAAACGGAAGAGGAACATGAGAGCATGGTGAAACAGGTGCTTAGCAAACTGAGAAAGGCTGAGCTCTATGCTAAGCTTTCTAAGTGTGAATTTCATCAGACTCAGCTTGACTACCTGGGGTACAGGATCTCTGACAAAGGCATTGAGATGGATCCTGCGAAGATTCAAACTATTTTGGGGTGGGAGCGCCCACAGGCAGCTCCAAAGTTTTCTTGGGTTTTCCAACTATTACCGCCAATTCATCCAGGGGTTCGCCGAAATTGCGTTGCCTCTCACTGACTTGTTACGTACGAAGGGGTTGGGGGACACATGCAAGGTAAAGAAGCCGGGGGCATTGCTCAATTGGACACCTGACTGCCAGTTGGCTTTCGACAAACTCAAAAGCCTGTTCACTGCTGAACCCATTCTTCAGCACCCTGATCCCAGTAAACCCTTTGTGGTTCAAGTGGATGCTTCCGATTTCTCAATTGGAGCGCTCTTGCTACAAGCGGATGCTGACAACCGCCTGAAGCTGTGTGCGTATCTGTCCCGGAAATTTTCCGAGACGGAAAGGCGGTGGCATGTTTGGGAGAAAGAAGCTTTTGCAGTCAAGGCTGCTTTGGAGGCATGGTGCCACCTCTTAGAGGGGGCTAAATGTCCTTTTGAGGTTTGGACTGACCATAAAAATTTGGAAGCGCTCAGCACGCCCTGTAAGCTCAGTCCTAAGCAGATCCGCTGGGCTCAATTTTTCAGTCGCTTTGACTTTAAGTTGAAATTCATTCCGGGCAAGAAAAACTTCCTAGCTGATGTGCTTTCCCGCCTGCCCCAGGATTCGGTCCAGGTACCTGACGTTGTGGGTACGGTGTGGACAGAACCCCAATTGGGTTTGCAAGCTGTCACATGCAGTCAGACTCGTGCACAGCTGCCCCCAGCTTCAGTTTCACTGGCTGGGGGAAGGACGCCAATTCCCTCGCAATTGCAACAACAGTTTCTGCTAGAGGTGAAATCTGACACTTGGTTGCAAGCGAATAGAGACAATGTTACATTTGACAGAGGCTTAGCTTGGAAACAAAACCGCCTCTATGTCCCTGGCAGTTTGCGAAGGGAAATTTTGATTAGGTCTCATGATGATAAAGTGGCTGGTCATTTTGGGTTTGTCAAAACCTTGCATCTGGTGCGCCGCCAATTTTGGTGGCCCACATTGAGACGTGATGTAAAAAGTTATGTTGCTTCTTGTCCTGTCTGTGCCATGTCAAAATGGAAGGGGGGCAAACCGTAAGGGCTGCTGCAGCTGGTGGCCAGCCCCTCCCATCCTTGTGAGGAGGTTTCTATGGACTTCATTGTGGATTTGCCTCCTAGTCAGAGAAAGACTGTGATTTGGGTGGTAAAGGACTACTTTTCTAAGCAAGCCCATTTCATTCCATGTGCTTCCATTCCGTCTGCGCAGCAATTGGCCCGCCTTTTTCTAATCCACATCTACCGGATTCACAGGAGCCCCTCCCGCTTGATCACGGACCACGGAACACAGTTCACTTCCCAATTTTGGAGGGCATTTTTGAAGCTGGTGGGCACCAAGCAGGCGTTGTCCACTGCATCGCATCCAGAGACTGACGGATCTATGGAGGTTCTTAATTCAACCCTGGAGCAATTTTTGAGGGCATTTGTCAACTATCAGCAGGATGATTGGGTTGATCTGCTACCTTTTGCGGAGGTAGCTTATAACAATGCCGTCCATCAGAGCACGGGGCACACCCCTTTCCATATTGTTTTTGGACGGGATTTTGTTCCCATTCCTGAGTTACCTCAACCCCCCCGCGCCGCCCTGCTCTGCTTCTGATTGGGCTGCTCAACTGGCAGATTCGTGGCCAGTGATTCAGCAGGCATTGGCTGATGCCCAATCTGCCTATAAACTGCACACTGATAAGCGATGAGCCCTTCAACCTACTTTTAAGGTTGGTGATAAGGTCTACCTTTCCACCAAGTTCATCAAGTCCCCTCAGCCCTCGAAGAAGTTGGCTCCTAAGTTTGTTGGTCCCTTTCCCATTGTGGGAGTTGTGAACCCTGTCACGTTTAAACTGGATTTGCCACACAATCTGAAACATTTACATCCTGTTTTTCATTGCAGTTTGCTCAAACCTGTCAACCACTCTGGTTGGCATCCGCAACCCCCACCTCCTGCTCCGATCATGATTGACGGACAGCAACATTTTGAGGTGAAGGAGGTCCTTGATTCTCACCGACTTCGTGGCACCCTGCAGTACCTTATTCGGTGGAAACACTTTCCCCACCCTGAGTGGGTGTCTGCCCGTGATGTTCATTCTCCTGTTTTGGTTCGACGCTTTCATCTCGCTTATCCTCTCAAACCTGCTCCTTAGTGTTTTGGGGGGGGCGGTATGTCATGTTCACCGTTCCGATGTTGCCATTACATCGTAACATTTCGCATGTCATTTAGCTGATGCGTGTTTCCTCTGGGAAGGGAGGAGGATTCCATCTCGTGGGATTGTTATATGTTAGCAGCTGGATTGGAATGTATTTGGGCCTCTGCTTTCAACAATGGAAAACACATAAACAGATTTTTCAAAAAACATCCATATGGTGTCATTTATCTGAGAAATAGCTGAAACAGAGAAGTAACCAGAGAAACTCCCATTATAAATGTTTCTAGTTAATGCAAATTCAGTTGCTGGGATCAGCATCATCAATCTAGTTCAGTTCTTGTCCTGTTACTGTTCTCCTTCAAACTTTTCTTCTGACTACTCACTTGAACTTCAATATTGGATTGCTATTTGCCCTGATATCTAGACTTCTGATTCATTGACTCCAGGTTGCCTGGCAGATTTCTTTTCCTGTCAGCACTTTATATTACCTGTTCTGTTAATGACAGCTCATTTTGTTCTGGACTAATCAAACAATTTTGTCCCCTGAATATGACAACTCTGTGACAGTCTAGACCCTGACTGTTATTCCATGAAGATGAATGAAAGAATTTACATGTGGGTGGGTAATTTTGTACCATATATGCCCTTTTGGATCTTGTTCTTATTACGACAGCGAGTTTTATGGTGGGAGTAAAAAGGTTGCTCTCTTTCAGATTCACCTGACTTGAGTGAGGCTGAGGAGGCTGAGCTAGAGATAATCAAGAAGCGTCAGAACGAGTTTATGGAAGACATTCAGGTAGGAATCACTCCAGTTCACCATCCAAATGGGGCAGACTACAACTTGTATAATCCCATACAATATGCCTATTGACTGTGTGGAGTGGAAATGGTAGGAGATGTAGTCTAGTACATTTGGACTATGCCAGGTTGGGGAAGGCTGAGAGAAAGCAAAGGATTATCTGAATCAATAATGCAGCTAGGTAATTTTTGACCCTGGACTTAATGGAGTTACAGGTAGTAGAATAGGACTTTATAAAGACACTGAATAAGCTCTACTTTCCTGTGAGATAGAACAGTATATTTGGATAATGGGAAAAGACTCCTGGCATTATTACTAGAAGTTTGGTGCTTGACCATCTCTATTCAGTCTCTGACTTACTTAGAGAATCTCCACATGTGTTTTTCATCTGTAACATGGACATAATAGCAAAATATCTTGAACAGCTATCCTATGGATAAATAAGGTAAAAGTCTGTATTGCATATGAGTGAAATGGCTGAAAAATCTGTTTACTTGGTATGAAATTATTGTTTCCTTTTCACCACCTAGTCTTCTGTACTGAATATTGGGAAAATATTCAATGTGGTCACTATTTTTCTCATTCTCCCTTCTCTTTCTCATTATTTCTCTTGCTTCCAGAAAATAAAGGAAGAGATTGCTGAAATATTTCTGGAGATTGATCTTTTCCAGCAAGCACAATCATGGTGAGGTGCCAGCCCCATATGAAAAAACGAAACAAAACTAAAACTAGGAAATGCTGGATGTTCCACACAGAAGTTCTCTTTGGATATAAAAAGGGATAAAGGGCTTTTTTTGTCATGTTTCCCATGAATATCAGGGATTTTGAGAACAATTCATACAAAAAGGGAGTTTCCCTGTGTCCTGTTGCAGCTGACAGCCTTTACTATGCTAGTTAAACTAGTGGAGCTGACCCAGTGACCCAGAATGCTGGCTGGGGAATTCTGGGAGTTGAAGTTGATACATCTTAAAGTTTCTGAGTATGAAAAACACTGAATTAGCCACTTTATGCAACACAAGCTAAGGGAAAAGCATCAGCAGTGAGACTTAAGGGCACTCAGGCTCATACAGCCTGCCTTGCATCATAACTTCTGTTTGAGTAATCTGCTAGCCAGTCAGTATCTGTACCTGAAATGAGAACTGCCATTTTGTCACCTGAACTCTGTCTGCAACTTATAACAGCAATTCTTGGATGAAAAAAGCTAGTTACAGGCAGCCTATGCACATCAGGTACTCAGGACCTGGGAGAGCTCCATGGGAGATTAGAAACTGATCTAGTAAAAACAGCTGGATTTTATAAGCAAGTAATATAGGCAATCTAAGTGATTTTTTAAGGCCAGACCAGACAAAACTGCAAAATAACGTTTTTCAGGAAATTCTAAATTTAAAATGCCATGTTGGTTTGCCTATTTGGTTTGGACATGCATATTTTTATAAGCAATCAAATACCATCAACTTGCCAGGTCAATTATACAGAGCAGTGTTTCTCAACCTTGGCCACTTTACGCTGTGTGGACTTCAGCTCACAGAATTTGCCAGCCAGCATGGAATAGAAACTTTGGTTTGAAACATAACATTGCAGAGAACAAGAGCAGTATATGAAATTCTAACAGAGATATAAATATTGTTTATAATTAAGGTTGATGCACTGTTCCTGGCCAAATAGGTGAAGCCAAGTTGCCAAGGTGCATTGGTACTAAGATGCTACAAAAGGAAGGCCTGCTTAATTCAAGTCCCAAATGAAGATCCAAGGATATTAAGAAGTATCTAGGGTGTTTGACTCATGGATTGTGATACTATATTGTATCTTTCCTTGCCTTCTCCACAGACAACCTAGTAGATAGAAAACAGCCTTAGGCACTCGAACAGCTTCAGTACAGATTTATTTATCTATTTAATTTATATCACCGCCCATCTCTCCCAATGGGGGACTCTGGGTGGTTTACAATAAATAAGAGGTCTTTCTGCCACCTCTGTCTTTTTAAACTGTTCCCCTCAGATAGTCCTGTTGTACAAAGTTTGTTTTTTACAGGTGGTCCTTGCTTAACAACCACTCATTCAAGGGCCGTTTGACCTTACAACGGCATTGAATGAGTGGTGCTTACAACCATTCCTCGAAGTTGCGGCCTTCACACCATCCCTGTGGTCACGTGATCATGATCTGGGCGCTTGGCAACTGGCTCACAGTTATGATGTTGTAGTGTCCCATGGTCATGCGATCACCATTTGTGACCTTCACTGCTGGCTTCTGACAAGCAAAGTCAATGGGGAAGTCAGCAGGAGGCTGCAAATGGCAACCACATGATGTTATGCTTAACAATGTTGTGGGATTTGCTTAACAGCAGCAGCTGGAACTGCCTGAACTGCCATCGCTAAGCGGGGCAGTCAGGTGACATCAGGCTTTACTGCTGTGCCACTTAGTGACCAACATTCTGATCCCAATTATCATCATCAGCTATATATTCCTGAAAAACTTTTCCTTCACTCCTTTGTTTGCAATGCTGCCATGAAACTAAGAACATGTATCTTTTAAAAGAGTGGTAGCTAACCCTGACAAAGTTTGCATGTTGCAGGATTAAAGTTTCCCAACAGTACTCCTAGAATAGTTACTTGAAGCTGACTCTTGGATTATGTCAGGTGATATATAGAAATATGACCTTGTATGGATCATATAGGAGATTGTTATGAGGATATATAATCAGGATACGCATTTCTGGAGTATTCATTATTGCTCATTTCTGTTCATTCCAGATAGATAGATAGATGAATTGCCCAATACCAGATCTACTAGCATATCTGCTTCATACAGAGAATTTTATGGTGAGAGTCCAGATAGCATTATCTCCTATTTGGAACTTTTCCATGTTCTCTCCACTATTTCTGCCTCTCTTTTTACAGCAGAAATTCTGTGAAAGCTAAAATTGTTGCTGGTAGAGATAAGGGTCCTTTTTCTTTGGCTCATGGGGTGGGGTTGGGGACAAATTATTAGATCTTCAGGGGACCATTCTTTGACATTTTCTTAAATTAATCACATCTTAAAAGCTGATTGAGATGTGTATTCTGATTTGGTAACCAGACTGAAATGCCATCCTATGTAATAGTTTCTGTGGCAAATCTTGTGAGGATTCTAACATGTGTGGGTTATTGCTCTCTGCGTGTAAGTGTGACCTAATGCTTTTCTTTTTGCATAAAAAGTTCCATCAGATGGGAGCAGAGAAGAATCAGGGGAGATCTACCCTACTTTCCTTCATACTGTTCCCTTTATTAGTAATGCTTAATTTGTTCCTATATCTCAGTTACTTACCTGTTTTATGTCAGACAAAATACTATATTTTGTCTGACATAAAACAGGTAAGCAACTGAGATTTAATGCCCCTAAAATTAAGTAAATTAGTTGTATGAACTGAACTTGAATGCACCAGATGGGGGAAATTTGGCGTATCTTTCTGGGAACAAGCAAGCAGCTAGAAAAGACAGAAGGTGACTCTTCTTTAGTTTTTTTCTGTGCTTAGATCCCATCTTTATATTTGCAGCAAAATTATTCAGAGGGATAAAAATTTGTGCATTGGACGGAAGAAATTTAATATGGATCCTGTTAAGGTAGGAACAAGTCTGTATTGACATTCGTTTTAATTTAAGATTTAGGACCTTGAGAATCTCAGTTTTTATTTTTTAAAAAGCCAATTTCTAGGAGGAAAGGAGGGAGGGAGGAACCAGGCTCCCCCTGTATCTACCATGTCTCAAAGCCAATCCCCATCTCAGGAACCAGCACAAATAGCAGCTGACACAGAGGTGATAGTACTTGGGCTGTGTGGTAAAGAGGGAGAGAAAGAGTAGTTCTCTTTCCCTCTTTCTCTCTACTACTTCATGGCATAATTGCCCCTGGCAGTTATCTATCGTTTGGCCTGCTTTTGAATATGGGTTTAATTGTCTTCTAGAAAAGCACTAAAGCTATGTTCTGTTCCTTTTGAATGTGAGCTTAGTGCTCCTCCAGAAGTGCATTAAACCCACATCAAAAGGATCCCCATTATCAGCTAAAAGTTGAGCTCCTGTTGGAGTCAGCCACATAAAACATTTGCTCAAAGTCAGAGTGAATTTTGACAGATGACTAAATACACCAGACCAGCCATCGGTGAAAACTCACCTCCTCCCAATCCCTATCCCCCAGTAAGAAGAGTAATTGGTAGGTTTTCTGACAGCTGGTGTTGAGAGGAGGGAAACTAGGATGGGAGAATTCTCCAAAGCCCTTTCTCAACATGCCCATGAGCAATAAATAAGAATAACACCATCCAGCAGCATTGTGCCAATGAAAGAATAGGTAACCGATGGATGCAGCAATTTTAATGCCAATATAGTTTTTGATTGGCTCAAAGATGAGTGGATAACACTTTAACTCAGCCTTGGAGAACGACTCTTAGGTTTTTTTTTAAACACACATTATCAGCTAAGCCTAATTTTTATAACCATGTACAGTTTACTAAATGAAAAAGAGAATGGAAAAAATTAGAAAACTTGAAATCATAATAAATGAAAGCCAAGTAATGCAAGCAATATGAAATTATAAGCAATGAAATAAGAAGTCATATGGTGAAAGACAGTCCCCAGGTCCAGCCCCGAGAAATCCAGGTCCTCTTTCTGATGAGAGAATGACCAGAAAGCACCCCAGGTCTTTTTTCTGATTAAAGATGCTACAAACATTCAAAATATTCTGTTCTTTTGTGGCCCAGATCCATCCTTTGCTACAGCTGTTTCATTAAAACAAGCAAACAAGCAAATAAATAATGCATTGTTATTTCTCCAATCTTCTTTCGTTTGATAGCCTATACTTTAAAAGGAAAATCACAACCTATGATATTAATTATTAGCAGTTGTGTTAACCACAGCTAATTTCATCCTGGAGCTCTTGTACATCCCTAGGTTTTGGCCTCACCATATTTCTTTCTATTCATCACAACCAGACACTTGCCTGCACAAAGAGAGGACTGGAGTTGTCTCTATCCTTATCTTTCTTTTCTAGATATAATTACCTCTGTGCATTCCACTAACTGTAACCCAGTGTGAATTGCACTTCATACTGAACTGTTTCTTTCTGATACTGCCAACTTAATTACTTCTTTTTAGTAACAACACTACAGTCAAAAGCAACCACTCAATCATTAAGTGGTAGTTAGAATCTTAGTAGAAAAGCAGCTACCTCTTGGGAAGGACTTATTTACCACTAATTTGAAGTGGTAAATACATTACTACAACAGGGTAAAGTTGTGCTGAATATGAACAAGGAATTTAAGAAAAACCACTGAGGACAATTTGATAGGACGATTGATATCCAATGTGTTTATTGGTTGCATTATTATTTCTGATCAATTTGCAGGTAATTAAAGCACCTACACATACAAAACTAGTTTGACTAGAAACTATATCCTGCCCTATTTAAAATTCCTCTTCTTCAAATAAGAATGTGTGTATAAACACCAAAACATCAACACTGAGAACCATTCCCCACTTACTTCACATTGAGGAGTGCTATTGTAAACACAGCTGCAAGTTGAACGCAGTTAAACACATTGAAGATAAAATAAAGGACTGGCGGAACTAAAATGTCTTGACTTAATTGATACAGTTAATTAAGGAAGTTACATAAGTGTGTGCTAGGGATATGATGTCACCATACAGAAATCTCCCCTTGAGCAATCTCAGCTCTGATTTCCCACAGTTATGGGGCCTAAAGCAGAGCTCCAGAGTCAAGCTATATCCTACTTACTAGGAACATATGGTGGCCCGACTGTTGTAGCTGAATTTTGAAAGAGAAAACTGTCGACAATCTTAAAGTACATAGAGCAGGAGGAATTATTGGCCAGTTTCTTATATGACCTATTACCTGTTTCTTTAGGCAGCTGAGTCTTTCTAAGACCTGAGAGACAATGGACAATTCACTGTTTAAAAGAGATTCAGGTCATAATCAGCCATCAGCTGTTATTTCCCTTGTAGATGGGGGAAGCCTTCAGAATTACCAACTAGTCAGGCTAAGTTGCTCACATATAACAATAACTATCATGGACAGCCCATCATTCATTTTTATGGCTGCTTTGATTTTCATGTTCCTGCTTGCTCCTTGGAAACAACGGTTCATCTCCAGTTAACTCATAGGGGTCCTCTATTTTCTCTAACAGGGTATTCAATATTTCGTTGAGCACAAGGTACTCTCCTTGGATGCAGAAGAAATTGCCAGCTTTCTTTACCAGGGAGAAGGACTCAATAAGACAGCCATAGGAGATTACCTGGGGCAAAGGTAAGTGCATCCTCAATGAATAAACACACCTATGTTTAATTTCTAGCCTTCAGGCCACAGGGGAAAATATGGTTTGGGGAGGAAAAGATCCATCCCTCACACCTTGCTTATGTTCTCCTGCCAGGGATCCACTGAACCTCCAGATTCTGCAGGCTTTTGTAGAATGTCACCAGTTTGCCAATCTCAATCTTGTGCAAGCGCTAAGGTGAGTTCTGAAACATGCAAAATAACTCAAAGATTGAAGGTTAGGTGCTGTGGCTCCCTTTTGATCTTCGTGCCCATTTTTCTTCTCCAGAGGGAACCAGCTGAGATGCTGCTAATTTGAAGTAAATGGGTAAATTCTCTCATGCACTTAATGTGGCTTCTGTTCCACTTCTGTGCATATATATCTGGATAAATTCCAGCCTTGTTATGCAAATCCAATAAGGATACAAGACTCTGACACTGGGTAAAATGGTTCTAAATTTGTGGCATGGGAAGAGACATCCATCCAATTGTAGAGCACTTGGTGGCTGTGTTCACACACACTGCTTAATTTGGTTACTGAGCTTGAACAATACATTGAACCATAAGCTACCCATAAATTTGAGTTCACAAAGTAAATGACTAAGCCACAAAAACTAACCAGGTTTTTAGTATTGTGGAAATGCAGCTTTTATATTCATAACTGATTTGGTTATGCATCTTACATGCACACAGCTGCTTTGTATGAAGAAAGTCCCAGGTCATACGTATGGAGCCACAATTATAACCTGAGCTTCAATTTGTTGCAAGAAGGAAGGATTGCTCTTTTCCTCTCAAAAGATCTGTGTAACTCATGAATCATCAGATGAAAAACATTTCTGGAAATGGTATAATTGTCTAATTTAATTATTTATTCATTCCAATTTTGAGACCACCCAACTCCTCAGTGGCTCTGGGCAGCTTATAAATTACAGAAAAAATAAATACATATAGAAGAGAATATGGCCAACCAGAAGAACAAAACTAGGCTAAACTAAAAAGGGCTCCGCAACTACCCTATCCCAAGGCCTGGGAGAACAACCACACTTTTAGTAACTTGCAGAATATCTTAAGGGTGGGAGCCGTACAAATCTCTATTTTCTATGAAAGGAGAAACTTTCTCCATCTTCTGACAATTGGAAGAATCTGACCATGTGATTTTGTTTACAGGCAGTTTCTGTGGAGTTTCCGCTTGCCCGGAGAAGCCCAGAAGATTGACCGTATGATGGAAGCCTTTGCCAATTGGTACTGTCAGTGCAACCCAGGCATTTTCCAGTCAACAGGTACTCATGGGAATGGATGGAGGGAGATAGTTATTTAGGATTCTACAGTACCAGTCCTAATAGCATGGATAGAGAGGCCAGTCTGATTACAATCTGTGCTTGAAATTAACGTATGCTCTATTTCTGCATTATTATGCACCCTTCTACTAACTTTCATGCCAGTGAACTAGCTGTTTCAGTTTATGTATATTTTCTGTCCTGCCTTTCAACTCATTGTTAGGGAAAACAACAATGATTAAAAGCAACAAACAAGATAAGGATAACACTGATCACATCATGATAAGTGTTAACATGAAAGAGTGTGCCACCCACCCCTAGCTTAAAAGACTTCTTGAAAAACTATAAACCCATTCCAGAAGACTCTGGGCAGTTTCACTTGAGCTTTGTTGCTGTTTTTGTAGTTTAGTAGCCACACAGAAATAGAGTCACAATGTGTATACAAAATGAGGTTGTCACAAAAGCATGTGGCCCAGAATTGCCTTTGTGATGGCAAATGTTTTGGAGAAACGGGTTATCAGCTGAGCTATCAAGGTAAGTCCCTGGCTCTATGCATCATCCTGCTAGTTAACCTGATTTCTGTCTCTTTTTCTCTTTCAGAAACCCACTATTGCCAGGTATTAATGCCACATTTTTTTTTTATTTGTCAGATGCCTGCTACATCCTGTCATTCTCTGTCATTATGTTGAATACCAGCCTCCACAATCCAAATGTCAAAGATAAACCTCCATTTGAGCGGTTTGTGTCCATGAACAGGGGCATCAATAATGGATCAGATCTTCAAGAGACAGTATTGAAGGTAAGATGTAACATTTTTCTTTCATCCTTCTTGTTGAAGCCAAGAGAGATCCCTTCCTTGGCCAAAACTTTGGAACATTTGCTGACAAGGAGGAAGTGAAGATGAACTGGGAGGAGTTACCATTGTGCAGTACCATTTGGTTTTGCCCTCATTCGTTGTGGAAACAGCTGAGATCTATGAGATTTTATGTGAAATTTAAAAGTACATTATATGGAGAAGTGGGGACAGAAACTATTAATGGTAGCAAAATGGCATAAGGGAGGCAGAGCAATCATCTAAAAGCAAGAAAATAGACTAAAATTGTCAACTATTTTACCAATATGAACACACGTTTTCTAGTAGATTTCCAGTAGTTTTAATGGTTGTGTGCACTTCAGAAATTCAGTTATCCCCTGCATACTCATGGAGTGGTCAGGTAATTTATTCTATTGTATCTCTGAATAGTACTGCCTGTTAAGAAAAACTAATTACTGTTGGCAGAGTGCTAGAAAGCCTTTGGCCCAGAAGAGATCAGAAAAGTCACACACCAGGCATTTCTATAAAAATAATTTTATTTACAGAAAACGAACATATTTAAAGGCTGTTTGCTGAGAGGAGAGATTTCTCTCAGCTGCATATTCTCTGCAAGCCTACACAGAAGGGAAACTGAAACTACAAACAAGTCCAGGCAAGTTCTTCCCTTAGGCAATGCAACCATTAACATGTGAAAAAGGGACAATTAAATTCAACCTCTTCACCTGGCCAGAATGATTAGTTACCATAATAACCTTAATCTATAGTAGAAAACATATTAACACTCCCCTTTTTATACTACAGAATAAGATGCAAACCAATTTTCTTTGACAACTCTGTATGTCTTTCCATTCACAATATTTTAACATTATCTCCCCTTTGGTTTAACAAAAAGCTACCATCCTTCTTCCTGTGTATTTCCAAACCTAGGTAATTTGTTACAGTTCCAAGGCTTTTTTTTAATGTGAAATGGCTTTTCATGCAGGCTTCAAAATCAAGCCTTTGTTTTTCTGTTGATGTGAACAGCAGCAAATCATCAACATAAATGAACAGATACATACAGCCTTGTTTGTCTTTCTTCATATATACACATGGATCTGCTTTTCCTTTTTCAAAACCAAAATTCTGCAGTTTTTCATCTACTTTTTGGTTCCAGGATCTAGCAGCTTGTTTTAACCCATAGATTGACTTCTGCAGTTCACAGACTAGATTCTCCCCTTTTTCATAGCCAGGGGGTTGCTGCATGTATAATTTGTGGTCTAAATCACCATAGAGAAATGCAGTTTGAATGTCATAGTGGTGAACTGACATTCCTTTGAGTGCAGCAATTTTTAACAGTAATCTAATTGATTCGCTTTTAGTAACTGGTGCAAAAGTCTTGTCAAAGTCTAAATCTTTCCTTTGAGTGAACCCTTTTGCAACTAACCTTGCTTTATATTTTTGGATTTTGCCATCAGCATCCCTTTTCAGTTTGAAAACCCACCTACAACCTAAACAGTGTTCATTGGGAGGTAGATTTACCAGTTTCCATGTTTTATTTTCTTTCAAGGATGCTAACTCCTGTTGCATGGCAGAATGCCAATTTTGTGCAATCTCAGGTGGTAAAGCATTCACTTGTTCTAAAGACCCAGGTTCTGTGAATATGTGAAAAGCCTTTACTGTTTCAGCCTGAAAACGTGATGGAGGAACACCTTTATTACTTCTCTGAGATCTGCGAGGTAATACAGGGCTTAAATTTTGACTCCTATCACTTTCCTGAGAAGCATCTGTCTCATCAGACAGATCTTCAGTTTGCTTTTCTGGTTTAATGTCCTCATCAGGCAAAAGATCACCATCAGCAAGTCCTTGCTGTTCTCTTGTGGTGGTCAGATCAACTGGAGAGCTAGAATTTAATCTCCCCCAGTTTTGTTCAGCAAAAGAAGCGCTTTTGCTAATTATCAATTTCTGTCCCATTATGAACCTGTAGCTCCTTTGGCTTTGTTCATAGCCAACAAAGATGGCTTTCTTTGTTGTGGGGCCTCCTTTCCTTCTCTGTTGTTTTGGCATATGAACCCATGCAGTGCTACCAAACACTCTAAGATGGTTTACCTTTGGTTTCACACCATAAAACAAATGGAATGGAGTGTCCTGAATCACAGAGTTATACAGTCTGTTTTGTACATGACAGGCAGTAGATATTGCCTCTCCCCAGTACTTAAAAGATAAATGTGAATCTTTAAGCATGCATTCCATTGCATTTTGCAAGGTTCTGCCCTTTCTTTCAGCACCACCATTTTGCTGAGGGGTGTAAGGGTTAGAAAGAATTTGTTCTATCCCCTTTTCCACTAGGAACCTTTTGAATTTGTGAGAAAGGTACTCTCCTCCTCTGTCACATTGGAGTGCAGATACAGGACTAGGGAATTTTCTATTTGCCCATGTCACAAAACCTTTAAATTTCTCAAATGCCTCATCTTTGTGTTTTAAGATGTAGATAAATGTGTATCTTGAGAAATCATCAGTGATGGTCATTGCATACCTTGCTTGTCCAAGACTTGGAGCAAAAGGACCAATAATGTCAGAGTGTACAATTTCCAAAGGTCTCGTTGTAACTCTGTCACTGTGCTTACTCACAGGAGCTTTTAGTGTTTTGCATTCTTTGCAAACTATACAATCTAAGTATTTGTCACAGGGTTTTATCTTTAGGTCAGCACACAGCTGTGGCATTTGTGCTATATACTTGAAATTAGCATGACCAAATCTCCTGTGCATCAGGTGTACACATTGGTCATGATATGGTGTGTTGCCAACTGCAGCCTTGCAGCTTGGCTTCCTTGCATTTTGCACAATGTACAAGGAGTCTTTTAATATACCAGTAGCACACAATTTTCCATTTTTACGTATCTCACAACCATTTTTCTTAAATGTTATGACAGCCAATTGTGCCACAGATAAAAGGTTTGATTGTAAATTTGGCACATACAACACACCTTTTGCAGTTTCTCCCAAGCAGGATAAATACAAGTCACCTTGTCCCATAATTTTGGTCACAGACCCATCAGCCAAAGATACACTTGTCTTTCAGTTTTAGACAGTGACACAAAAGAGCTTTTACAATTACATAAACGACAATTGGCCCCAGAATCTAACACCCATACATCAGAATTACCCTTCTCAGCAACCTGTCAATTTGGGTTGTCTGAAGAGCCTTCTTCTATGTTGTCCTTGTGTCCTTCTTCTCTGTCTTTCTACTCTTGGGTCTCAAGGCACAGTCTTTCTGCAAATGTCCAGCTGAACCACAAGTGAAGCATCGCTGGCTGGCTAGTGCTGTGGCCTCAGCTTCCTTTCCCTTCTTTTCCCTTGTTTTCTGGTACTGCAGCTTTCCAGAAGAGATGGGGGGGGGATCTTTCCTCTCTCTTCTCCCATTCAGCAAGTAAGTGCTGTGTAACATACAATGGGGTTAGGTCTGCTTCAGGCATAGCCTCCAGGGTACAAATCAGCATGTCCCACGTTTCATTCAGTGAGGACAGGAAGATATAGGATTTTGTGAGAGGTGTAAATTCCATTCCTCTCTCCTGCAACTCAAGAAACAACTGCTGAATATAATGCAGGTGCTTAGGAAGGCTATCTCCTTCTGCAAGGTAGGCTTTGTACAGCTTTTTTTGTCAGGGTAACTTTACTCCCTGCTGTTGCCTTTACATACAAGTCTCTCAAAGCGTCCCAAAGTTGCTTTGCAGACTGCATACCTCACACATGGACTAGCTGATTGTCCTCAACTCCCAGAATAATGGTGGCTCTAGCCCGCTCATCCTGTCTCAGCTATTCAGCACTGGGATTTTGGGGGGTTGCTCACCAATTGGCAGCCAAAGATTCTCTCTGCGAAGATACATCTCCATCTTCAGGGCCCAATTCAAATAGTTGGTCTCTGATAAGTGCTCCAGAGGCATCGCTGAAGGCTGGGAGGTAGCCATGGCTTCTTCCTTCTTTTGCAAGTCACCTCAGCTGGCTTCTTTGTCCTGTAGACCAGCAGTTGCTGGAAAATCTCCAGGAGGCTCCAAAGAAAATCTTCACAGGTCTTTGCTACCTGCCTTTAAATTGTGCATGAGGTGTGGAGCTGATCTCTCTATTCTCTCTGGGTTTTACTGGGCTGCTTACTGGGCTATAACCTGTTGGCAGAGTGCTAGAAAGCCTTTGGCCCAGGAGAGATCAGAAAAGTCACACACCAGGCATTTCTATAAAAATAATTTTATTTACAGAAAACGAACATATTTAAAGGCTGTTTGCTGAGAGGAGAGATTTCTCTCAGCTGCATATTCTCTGCAAACCTACACAAAAGGGAAACTGAAACTACAAACAAGTCCAGGCAAGTTCTTCCCTTAGGCAATGCAACCATTGACACATGAAAAAGGGGACAATTAAATTCAACCTCTTCACCTGGCCAAAATGATTAGTTCCCGTAGTAACCTTAATCTGTAGTAGAAAACATATTAACAATTACTGTGACCATATTAGACAATATAAGTCTAAATGAAATGCACTGATTTATTGCAAAGTACCAAAAAGAACTAGATTGATTGATTAATTGATTGACTGACTGATTTGTATTCATAGTTTGTAGAACAAGTAGATTTTTTAAAAACACATTAAACATTAACAAACGATGAAGTACATGAGATGAGACATACAAGAAAATCATCACATATTCAAGTAAAGAATTCCATCAGTACCTGGATGACCTTAGCTTTTTCAAACTTGGTTAGCTATGGATAGAACACTAAGAAGGCACAAGGCTGTAGTCTAGACTAGGAATTTAAAAAAAACCTGAAGCAATCAATGGCAAACCACTTCTATAGTGTTGCCAAGAAGATGACATCGATATGTCCATGTAATCACTAGGATTTGAAGTTTGAGGTAATATTTGTCTTTATTCTACAATCTATAGGCTAGATAGGCATGTTCAAATAATTTTGGGGATTACCAAGTATATGAAAGACAAATGGAATCATGTGAAAGGTGAAAGGTCCCCTGTGCAAGCACCGAGTCATGTCTGACCCTTTGGGGGGATGCCGCTTTTGTGACGTTTTCTTGGCAGACTACAGCATGGTGGTTTGCCATTGCCTTCCCCAGTCGTCACCTTCCCCAGCAGGCCGGGTACTCTCATTTTACCAACCTCGGAAGGATGGAAGGCTGAGGCGACCTGAGCCAGTTACCCAAGAATCCAGCTTCCGCTGGGATTGAACCCAGGTCGTGGGGAGAGTTTTGGTTACAATACTGCCGCCTACCACTCTGCACCACATGAGGCGCAGTCATACTTGATAGCTATAAACTAACATACTCATCAGCCATGTTCTCCACAGCTATGTGTTTAGCAAAAGTATGTACACCCACACGCCTCCTCACATTAATGGGAACTCTTGATTATTGCACTTATATCTGCTTGTGTATAGGACCTTTCACTTTTCCACTGAATGTGGGCCAGTGTGGGAATTAATACAACCCTTTTAGTTTTTATCCTTGCAGGGCTCAGACTTTTAAGTAGGGTTTCATAGCATGCTTGATTTGTACTGCAGAGCTACAAGTATTTTCTGCAGGAGTTTGAAAATCTGTCCAAATTCAGTATCAGCATCCTTACGCAATTTTAATTTTGCATAGGAATCTGAAATTACTTTGTGAGTAAAAGTGGAGCTTTCTGGGTAAGCGGTTTGGGGAAGTTGCAGGAACATTACTTAATATATGACATGATATTCCAGTAGCCCAATGTCATTACTTAATTGGATGAGAAATCACTAAAAAAAAACAACCCACAAACCTAATCAGTGAGTCATATGTGCATAATCAGAACTTCATCTTCTCCCAGATTTAAGAAAATGCTGTATAATGGGAATCCACTTCCTAAGCACAGATGTTGTATGTGTGTCTGTGCCTTCAAGTCAGTTTTTTGACTCCTGGCAACTGCCTGGATAAGTCCCTGCAGTTTTCTTGGCAAGATTTTGGAAGTGGTTTGCCATTGCCTCCTTCCTAGGGCTGAGAGAGAGCAACTGGCCCAGGGTCACCCAGCTGGCTTTGTGCCTAAGGCGGGACTAGAGCTCACGGTCTCCCAGTTTCTAGCCTGATGCCTTAACCACTATGCCAAACTGGCATGGAATAAATTATTAAAAATAAAAGTTATATACACAACAGCTCAGCAATTCAAAGAAAAATGATCTAATGAAATGCTCTTTTCCTTCCCTTCCCATCCATATACTGTACTTCATTTCCTTAATTCATCAACCTGCTTATTAGGACTAAGTTGGTGAGGCTTATTTCTGATTAACAGCATATGCTTTTATTATGATTATTTGGGTTTCAAATTAGATTGAGAGGAATGGCAGGAAAACATAGTTTCATTGCAGGAAGTGGTGTACCAAGCATAAGAATATACACGTATAGAAAGAGAAAGAGAGAACTGGTAGATGGGTGCTTCCTGATTTTTTTTTCTCTAATTCTTTTAAAGGCAGGAAATTAGTAATTCTATCTCATTTTGCTGAATGGAAAAGTTCATTTTGATTACACCCTAGCAGTAGTAATGGTGTGACTAGATTTCCAGCGATTCAGTCAAAACTGTACGTGTACTCAAGCAACTATATTACATGAGTGCAGGGACTCAGGTTGCTTTGGTTTATATGGGTAACCTTAAGAAAGTTCAAATTTGCACATTAATAAAGGGAAAGGACTGACCATCACTCAGTGATGGAGCAGATGGCTTCCTGCAAGAAGTCCCAGATCCAGTCAAGGGCCCATCCAATCAAAAGGAACAGGCAACAGGGGAAGGGAAAGACTTCTACCTGAGATCCCAAATCAGGAGAGCTATTACTGTCCTAGATATATAAATATGGTAAACTGCCTATTAAAACTCTTCAGGATTTCCCCTTTCTTTCTCCTCTCCTTTTCCCTGTGGCAGAATTTATTTGATAGTATCAAGAACGAACCATTCTCCATCCCAGAAGATGACGGAAATGACCTCACCCACACTTTCTTCAACCCTAGTCGGGAAGGCTGGCTCCTCAAGCTAGGTAACCTGCTTGTAATTTGCTAATAAGAAAATCAAAAATCTTGCTCCTGGCTTCTACTCAAATTCAAGTCTTTCTCAAGGAAAAAGGTAGCTTGTTGTGTAAGAAATTACATCTCCAGCTGTATTTATATCTGAACTGGAGAAACAAAGAAATCTTTGTTCTATAGATATACAGTACTTCCTTGCTCTCCTATATTTTTTACATTGTATTTTAACTATATACGTTGAAACTGAATAACGTTTTCATTAAAAAAAATTATAATAATACCGTGGCTGAGGACTGCAGCAGCGGAAGCCAGCCAGCCTTCAGCTGTGGGGTGAGAGCGACCCCTGGTGTTTGGCTCTGGTATATATTTCTCTAGAGACTCCTGCAGAACGCACAAGGCAGTAACAGAGTGGCCGATCCTTTGCTCTCTCTTGGCTGGCATCATTTAACGGGCTGGAGGAAAGCCACCTGGAGAGCCAGTTGCTGGGGAAAATGTTGGGGATGCATTTTCAAACGATAACTTGAAAGCTGTGTGCTTGGTCAAGGGATGAAGGAACCAAAGCTAGAATACAGCCGTGAAAGTTCTTAAGTTCCAGCATAGAGCACTTCTTTTTTATATCACGTGTATATATGTGCTTCTGTTGATAGGCTTTCTAAACCTGCAAAATAAACAGAATTAATGAGCTGGAGATTTGAACCGGAATGGTCAAGAACCAGTGATTTAACCACTAATTTGTACAACAGCTCAAAGAGATGATTTAATGAAATGCTCTTTTCTTTCTCTTCCCATCCATAAACTTTGTTTCACTAATTCATCAATTTGCTTATTAGGATTAAGTTGGTGGGGCTTATTTCTGATTAACAGTGCACTCTTCAGCCTGACTGGTCTTGATGTCCTTCTCTCCTCTCTTTAAAGGTCTAAAG